>NW_006408690.1:6346805-6373227 GCF_000296735.1 Chrysochloris asiatica | reverse complement strand
AAAAAAAAAAAAAAAAGATACTAGAATTTTTCCATGAACTTTTTGAAGCTCCCTGGATTATAAAATATCTGGTGGAGATAAGTACTCCAAAGAAAAATAAAGCAGAATAAAGTGCATTATGGATTGAATTGTGTCCCCTACCAACCCTCCAAAATATGTGTTAGAATTCTAACCCTTGTACCTCTGGATGGTATCCCATTTGGAAGTTGTTGTTGTTAAGTGCTGTAGAGTCAGTTCCGACCCATAGCGACCCTGTATGGGGTTTCCAAGGCTGTAAATCTTTACAGGAACAGAAAGCTTTATCTTTCTCCTGCGGAACCGCTGGTAGTTTCAAACTGCTGACCTTGAGGTTAGCAGCCCAACTCATAACCACTAACTACACAACCAGAGGTCCTTATATCACAGTAGGATGTGTCTTAAACTTGGCTTAAAAAACAAAAACAAAACAAAACAAAACAAAAAACTAAGCTGATTTGCCTCTTTCTTCCTTCCACTCCTTTTCTGCTTTGTAATTCTTTGGCTTAACTCCAAGGGTATTCAAGGCCTACCCTCAAACCAATAAATCAAGACTCCCACATGTTAGGAAAATGTACAAGATAAGAATTCGTTTTACTGAATGGCAATTTGGTGCCCTTGTAGCTGCCACTTGTTGGCAAATATGTGATTTTAAAAAGAAAGAATGAAAACAATATTTTAAAGCGACAGCACACTTTCTGCCCCAAGAACAAACATTAATATAAAAGAATCCATAGCATTAGAAACATTTTTTCTCTGTAGGTAATTTATGAATCCTAATTAATTCACAAGCCCCTGTAGTGGTGAATTTGTTCTTTCCTTTCCACACTTACTTAAGAACTTGATTTATACCGGGCGCACAGCCTTCCCTCTGAGCACTCACAGAGCAAGTGTGTCAGCTCCTTGTCAAAGAAGAGTTATTGCTGTTACCCCAACAATGAGAATTCACAATGTCATATTAGCAGGGAAAGGGTGGCAGATGGTTCAGTTATGAAATGCATACTGTTTTAGTCATATAAAGGTGAGTTTTGCCTCAAATCTTCAAAGCAGACTAAAAAATCTTCTATGTAACTTTGACTTTAACTTTAGTTCCTAATGTTAAGAAGGAAAGGCATAAACTGTTCAAACTGGCAGATAATCCTAAACTCATTTTAACTTGCTGTGATGCTGCTGGTGATGGCGGTGGTTGTGCGTGACCCAGTATATGGTTTCCCAGGCTGTAAATCTTTATGGGAACAGAACACTTCATCTTTCTTCCACGGAGCAACTGGTAGATTCGAAATGCTGACCTTGTGGTTAGCAGCCCAAATTTACTGTCATAGGTAGGTTGAATTGTGTTCTTTAAAAAGAGATGTTCAAGTCCTAACCCCAGGTACCGATGAATACGACCTTGTTTGAAAATAGGATCTTTGTAGATGTAATTTGTTAAAATGAGGTCCTACGGGGTTATCATGGGTCCTAAACCCATTGACTGGCATCCTTATAAGGAAAGAAGATGACACACAAAGTCACATAGGAAGAAGATGACCATATGAAGAAAGAGGCAGGGATTGGGGTGATTCTGTCACAAGCCAAAAAGAATGTCAAGGAGTCCTGGTGTGGCGCTGTGAGCTAATGTGTCAGACTGCAAAGTCATTTGAACTGCAAGGTTGATGGTTCAAGCTCACCAGCTGCTCCTTGGAAACCCTATACAGGGTCTCTATGGGTCAGAATCAACTCGACATCACTTAACAACAACAACAGAAACTAGAAGCAAGAAAGGGGTTTTTTCTTGAGCTTTCAGTGAAAGCATGGCATGGCCAATACCCTAATCACCAACTTCTAGCCTCCAGCACTGTGACAGAATGTATTTCTGTTGTTTTAAGCCACTCAGTTTGTAGTTAAATGACTTAAATGACTTCAAGTTCCTTATAGCAACCCTAAGACAATAAACAGTACCTTTGGATATATTTTTGGTTCCCCTTTGAATATGATTATATCTAATATTCAGCATGAATAAGTCCAAAAAGTGACACCACATTTTGACTTAGGGTGCTAGGCAAGTGTATAGCATGTTCCTCCATTTGATTCTTTCTCAGTCTCTGTCTGCAGCTCCCTGTCAGGAGAACCGTCTTTAAAGTTACTTCAGCTAGCTTTCCCTCAAGTTTTCCCAGGAGGCTAACAGTGTCAGGAATATTGGAAGTGCTCAATACATGTGGGCTAAATGGTTGTATAGGCTGAAACCTAAATAGTTTCATACATATGAAGGTTCATGTAATATGTGAGCTAAAAAGAGGAGTCAAGTAGAAGACATGCTAGCTCCAGATGGAAGGAGACGAATATCTCTCCTCCCAGGGAAACACCACGTCAAGCTCTGTTCCCACCCTCCCATTGGGTGTTGCTATTTGTTGGGTGTTGTGGAGTTGCTTTTAACTCATAGTGATCCCATGTGACAGGGTTAAACTCCCTGATAACACCGTAGTGTCTTCTAGGGTAGAATCTTTATGGGAGAAGATTGTCAGCTCTTTCTCTGGCAATCCACTAGGTGGATTCAAACTGCCAAACTTTTAGATTCGTAATGAAGTGCTTACCCTTGTGCCTAACACTATTACCAAGAGTTTAACTAACTCTGGTATACATTGCCCTTTGAGAAGAGGTGAATCTGAGATGTATTTATATTCTCAACTGGACTATTTAAAGATAATGAAATTAGATTGGAAACAGCTCATCAGCCCTGGTCAGATCCTTCCTTCCAGGGTACATGTATGATGCTGCTGCTTGGATGCCAGTGCAGATGCTTAGATGGTGCCTATTATGCAGTTTGGGATGGATCCCTGAAATGGTTTCATTGACAGAATAAAAAGACAGCTGGATTTGAGTTCAGAGCAAATGCTGCCACCAGAACAGCCAGCACCAGGGGCCAGCGCATGGAGTGACCAGCTTAAAACACCTTTTTCCTCTTGTGAGACTCCTTGCCATTCCTTATGGGCTTTGGTTCTTATGGGCTTTGGTTCAGACTGCATTAGAAGTTGCCTTTGGAAGTTTCTAAACAATCTTGATGGTCCCATATCTTGTATGTATATATATATATATATATATATATATATATATGTTGTTGCTAAGTGCCATCAAGTCAGTTCCAAGTCATAGTAACACTGTATAGCAGGGGTGGGAAACACCTGGCCCACGGGATGTATAAGGCCTGCAAAAATCATTTGGTTTGGCTCTGCCAAGGCAACCACAGTTTCAGCCATCGCATTGTTGTTGTTAAGTACCATCGAGTTGGTTCCAACTCATAGGACCCTGTATAGGGTTTCTGAGTAGTGACTGGTGAGCTTGAACTGCCGATCTTGCAATTCAAAGTGACCTTGCAGTCCAGTGCTTATCCTACAGCAATGCACCAAGACTCCAGACATCACATTGTTGTTGTTGTTGTTGTTAAGTGCTGTTGAATCGGTTTTGACCCTTAACGACCCTGTATAGGGTTTCCAAGGAGCGACTGGTAAGTTTGAACCACTGACCTTGTGGTTCAAGTTAAGGTCAAGTACATTCCTAGGCACCACACCAAGACTCTTAGACATCACATTAGTGGTAGTGGTGGTAGTGTGCCGTGGAGTCAGTTCTGAATCATAGCGACCCTGTCAAGGGTTTCTGAGGCTGTAAATCTTTTCAGAAGCAGAAAGCCTCATCATTCTCTTGTGGAGCAACTGGTAGGCTCGAACCACTAACCTTGTGGTTTGCAGTTCAGTGCTTATTGTACAGAGCCACTAGACTCATCATAAATATGTCTATGTGTGTACATATATATGTGTATATGTATATCTTTCTATATGTACACAAACGTGTGTGTGTGTGTGTGTGTATGTGTGTTGTGTGTATAAATACATGAGGCTAAAGATCCCTGGGGTGTTTCTAGCTTATATAGCCACTAGGGTGATCACGATTTACCCCATCTTCACCTGTCCAGATCCTATTTGTGTTTGTGTGTGTGTGTGTGTGTGTGTGCAAAAATCTGAACTTGCATAGAACTCTGATGGCATTTCCCACTTTTTCCTTGGTATATTTGTCTGTTTTTGTGTTCCTTGATGAATGCTGAGTTCTGAACCTTATGTACCTGTGTACTCCACAGCATCGTATCTGTCTCATACAGAGTAAATGGACAACAAAGAGCAACTGAATTGAGTGTGACAGTGTGGGTGATAGCTGGAGTGACAAGAGACTCAGTCATTCACACTACTGTGCTTATTCTGTCTGGTGTGTCTAGTGTGGATTTGATTCTCACCCATTTGGTTCTAATTAGTGAACTCTGCCTGCACTTTGTTGTTGTTGTTGTTAAGTGCCGTCAAGTCAGTTCCGATTCATAGAGAATCTGGATAGGGTTTCCCAGGAGCACTTGGTGGATTTGAACTGCCGACCTTGTGGTTAGCAGTCTAGTGCACCATAATGTAACTTTAAAAATACAATGATGTCCTGGTGCTACCCCTGACCTGCGCATTGATCTTATAATCAAAGAAGCTTACAAATGGGTGATTCCAATACATAGCCAGGGCTGAGATAAAGGATACTAGATATGTGGGTTACAACAGTGCTTCTCAAACTTTCATACATATGGACATCAGCTGGGGATCTTGTTAACATTCAGGTGTTGATGCAGTAGTTCTGGAGTGGGGCCTGAGAATCTGCATTTCTACCCAACTCCCAGGTGAGAATGCTTCTTCTGGTTGGTAGACCACTCTGCATAGCAAAGGAGGTGTTGGAATATTTCCTAAAATGTGCCTAGTCGTAAGAACTACTCATCGCATGGTGTATTTTCTTTTTAAAGACAAATTCACAGGCCTCCTATCTGAAAGGACTCCTGGTGTGGTGATGTAGGATAGCACTGGATTGCTAACCACAAGGTTGGCAGTTCAAACCCAGCAGCCGCTCCTCAGAAACCATACACGGGATTGCTATGAATCACAGCCAACTTGACGTCATTTAACAAAAACATTAACAACAACAAACCTCTAAAAATTCTTGGTTAGTATTTCTAGGTTGTTGTTTGTTGTTGGTGAGTGCCATCGAATTGGTTCTGACTATGGTCACCCCATGTACAAGAGAAGGAAACACTACCCGGTCCTGCACCATCCTCACAATAGTTGCTGTGTTTGAGTCCATTGTTCCAATTACCATTCTGGGTTGCGGTATATGAATCTGTATTTTTAACAAGCAGTTAGTTGGCTTTTGTTATTTGACAAAACCTTGGAAATATTAAGTCCTAGCCATGTTTTGTGACATGCAGAGTTCCTTACTGATCACCAGTTGCTTTGGCAAGATAACCCACATCCCCACTACTGGACCCATTGCATGTGTTGGGATCAGATTTTCCAGGGGCAGAGTATAGACAGTGACACTTGTAAAATGCCAGAGGTCCTTGACATGTGCACCAAGGCTGAGCACTACTGGGCATGACGATGAAGACAGGAGTCTCCTGGTGTAGACAGGAGTCTCCTGGTGTAGACCAAAGAGTTAATAGAGTGCGCAGATACAGAAAAAGTGAGCACCTGGGGAATAACTGGCCTTGTCACTGCAAATTGTGATTTTATAATAGTTAAGGTTGTTTCAACACCTGTTCTTCATTAGCAGACTTTCAAGGTCAGCCACTCAACTGTAACTTTTATATGGAAGAAAAATAAGTTGGCTCCACAATCCATCAGGTCATCTGGATGTGTATTTTCCAATTATTTTTTCCCTTTGACTATACAAATGGAGATGTTAAGATCTCCACAGTGACTGAAAAGAGTCACCTTTGTCTCCATGCTTTCTGCTATGAAAGCTAATGTTATGTAATCAAGCATGCTTGTTGAAACTTCCTATCCCAACATGATCTCTAAGTTATATGACACTCAGCTATCCGTTACTAAGAGTCATTTAATAGAGTCACTATTGGGATGTGGTTAAAATGTACCCAGTTTAGCATTTCTTTATGATAATGCCAATTGGGCTTTGGCTTTGGTGGAAACTGTGGCCATTCTGGTGGTGCTGTAGGATAAGCACTGGACTGCACACTGCAAGGTTAGCACTTAAACCCACTAGTTGCTTCTCAGGAGAAAAATGAGGCTTGCTGCTCCCATAAACATTTATAGACTCAGAAACCCTATACAGTGTCACTATGAGTTGGAATTGACTTGACAGCAGTGGGGGTCATTCCACTTTGTATGAAACAACTGACCTCCCCAAAGACTTGAGTCTTGAGGAAGGAAGAGCAAAAATACAAGTCACAAACAATAAAAACATTTTCTCATTTCCCAGTTAAAAACTAGTATTTTCCTCCTGGATACAAATAAAAATTATGAATTTATTGTCCTTTGATAAGTTATAATGTTAGAATCGCTCCAAACAATAGTTATACAATTACAAGTTTTTCTCCAAGAGTGGAAGCAGTGACATTTGTTAGGAATTTCCAAGGTACTGATACAAGCACTGGGATTTCCTATTGTTTAATTTACTTGTATTTTTTCAACTTCTGTATATAACCCAATTGTCTAAATTTGGGAGTCGTATCTCTTCAGTCTACTTCAATCTGGACTTTCATGATCTTAGTGATTTTAAAAAGAACACTAGTCTTGGATTCTGCAGGAAGTCCCAGGATTTTTGGCAAGAATGTCATAGAAACGAAGCTGTACTCTTTTCAGTAGATCACATCAAGAGGCACACAATGTCAACCAGCCTGTCCCTGGTCTGCCAACCTGGATGACTGGGTCAAGGTGATGTCTGTCAGATTTCTCCATTATAAGGTTAATGCTTTCTTCTTTGTAATTGATAAAGAGAGAATCTCTGACACTTCCCTGAATTAACTACTACTCTGAACCCAGCAAGGACTCTGTAGGTGGTACAAACAATTTGTCAGATCACGCAATAAGCAAGGAAGCGCAGTTTTATTTGTGCTTATTTGCTAATCGCCACCACTTGTCTGTCAGTTTGTCGTACTGTGGTGGCTTGTGAGTTGTTGTGATTCTGGGAACTATGCCACGGATATTTTAAATATCAGCAGGGTCACCCATGGTGGACAGGTTTCAGATGAGCTTTCAGACAAAGACAGTCTAGGAAGAAGGAATCACAAACTAATTCTGAAAATTCAGTCACTGAAAACCTTATGAATAGCAGAAAAACACTGTCAGATATCGTGCTGGAAAATGAGCCCCTCAGGTTGGAAGGCACTAAAAATGCGACTGGGGAAGAGCTGCCTCCTCAAAGTAGAGTTGACCATGATGATGCAAATGTAGTAAAGCCCATGGGAGTAAAGCCCATGGGACCTTCCTTTGATGATGGGACACAATTCAAAATGAAAAGAAACAGCTGTAAACATCCATTAATAACCGGAACAAGGAATGTATGAAGTATGAATCTAGGAAAATTGGAAAATGTCAAAAATGAAATGGAACGCATAAACATTGCTCTCTTAGACATTGTTGTTGTTGTTGTTATGTGCCATGGAGTCGGTTCTGACTCATAACGACTGACAGGGTTCTGACAGGGTTTCATAGGCTGTAAATCTTTATGGGAGCAAAAAGCCTCATCCTTCTCCCACAGAACAGCTGGTACTTTCTAACTGCTGACCATGAGATTAGTAACCCAATTCGTATCCACTACATGACCAGAGCGTCTTATTTTAGGAATTAATGAGCTGAAATGGACTGGTATTGGCCATTTTGAATCTGACAACCACATGATTTACTATGCCAGGAATGACAAATTGAAGAGGAATGGTGTTGCATTCATTGTGAAAAAGAACATATCCAGATTAGTCATGAGGTACAACATTGTCTGTGATAGGATACTATTCATGAGTCTACTGGGAAGACCACTATTATTCAAATTTATGCATCAACCACTAAAGCCAGTGAGGATGAAATAGAAGAATTCTACCAACTTCTTCAATCTGAAATTGATCAAATATGCAATCAAGATGTATTGATCATTACTAGTGATTGGAATGGAAAGGTTGGGAACATAGAAGAAGGATCAGTGGTTGGAAAATATGGCCTTGGTGATAGAAATGATGCTGGAGATTGCATGATAAAATTCTGTAACTCAATGATTTCTTTATTGCAAATAACTTTAGACAGCGTAAGAGATGACTATATCCATGAACCTTGTCAGATGGACTACATAGAAATCAATTTGACTACATCTCTGGGAAGAGTCTGTGGAAAAGCTTCATATCATCAACAAAACAAGGCTAGGGGCAGATTGTGGAACAGACCATCAATTGCTCTTATGCAAATTTAAACTGAAGCTGAATAAAATGAAAACAAGTCCAAGAGAGCCAAAATATGACCTTGACTATATCCCACCTGAATTTAGAGATCATCTGAAGAACAGATTTGATACATTAACACTAAAGACTGAAGACCAGAAGAGATGTGGGATAACATAAAGAACATCATACATGAAGAAAGCAAAAAGTCATTGAGAAGACAAGAAAGAAGGGAAAGATCAAAACGGATGTCAGAAGAGACACTGAAACTGCTCTCCAGCGTAGAGTTGCTAAAGCAAATGGAAGAAATGAGGTACAAGAGCTGAACAGAAAATTTTAAAGGTCAGCTCAAGAAGACAAAGTCAAATACTACAATGAAATGTGCAAAGATCTAAAATCAGAAAACCAAAAGGGAAGAACACACTCAGCATTTCTCAAGCTGGAGTAACTGAAGAAAAAATTCAAGCCTCCCGACTTTTGTTATTGAAGGATTCTCTGGGCAAATTATTGAATGATGCAGAAAGCATCCAAGAATATGGAAGGAATATACAGAGGATAATCAAAAGGAATTGGTTGATATTCAGTCATTTCAAGAAGTAGCATATGATCAAAAGCCAATGATACTGAAGGAAGAAGTCCAAGGTGCATTGAAGGAATTGGCAAAGAACAAGGCACCAGGAATTGATGGAATAAAAATTGAAATATTTTAAGAAAGTGAGGCAGCACTGGAGGGACTCATTCATCTATGCCAAGAAATTTGGAAGACAACTATCTGGCCAACTGATTGGACGAGATCTGTATTTGTGTCCATTCCAAAGAGAGGTGAACCAATAGAATGCAGAAATCATCAGACAATATCTTTGATATTCATGTGAGTAAAGTTTTACTAAAGGTAATACAGAAATGGCTACAAGCATACATTGACAGAGAACTTCCAGAGGTTCAAGCCGGATTCAGAAGAGGACGTGGAATGAGGGATATCAGTGCTGATGTCTGATGGATCTTGGTTGAAAGCAGAGAATACCAGAAAGATGTTTACCTGTGCTTTACTGACTATGCAAAGGCTTTCAATTGTGTGGATCATGACAAGCTATGGACAACACTGCGAAGTATGAGTATTCCGGAACACTTAATTGTGCTCATGAGGAATCTGTACCTGGACCAAGAGGCAGTTGTTCGAACAAAACATGAGAACATGGAATGGTTTAAAATTAAGAAAGGTATGCTACAGGGTTGTGTTCTTTCACCATAATTATTCAACCTGTATGCTGAGCAAATAATCCGAGAAGCTGTGAAGAAAAATGTGGCATCAGGATTGGAGGAAGACTCATTAACAACCTAAGATATGCAGATGATACAACCTTGCTTGCTGAAAGTGAAGAGGACTTCAAATACTTACTGATGAAGATCAAAGAGCACAGCCTTTGGTATGGATTGAATCTCAATGTAAAGAAAACAAAAATCTTCACCACTGGACCAATTAACAACATTCTTATCAACAGAGAAAAAAGATTGAAATTGTCAAGGACTTCATTCTTCTTGGATCAATTATCAACACTCAAGGAAGCAGCAGTCAAGAAATCAAATGACGTATTGCATTAGGCAAATCTGCCGCACAAGACCTTCTTAAAGTGTTGATGAGCAAAGATGTCAGCTTGAGGACTAAGGTGCACCTGACCCAAGCCATGGTATTTTCAATAACCTCATATGCATGCGAAAGCTGGACAGTGGATAAGGAACACCATAGAAGAATTGATGCTTTTGAGTTATGGTGTTAGTGGAGAATATTGAAAGTGCCATGGGCTGCCAAAAGAACCAACAGATCCATTTTGGAAGAAGTGCAGCCAGAGTGCTCCTTGGAAGCCAGGATGGCCAAACTTCATCTCTCATACTTTGGACATATTGTCAGGAGGGACCAGTCGCTGGAGAAGGATATCATGTTTGGTAAGGTGGAGGGTCAGGGGAAAAGAGGAAGACCCCTAGCAAGACAGATTGGCAAAGTGGCAGCATCAATGGGCTCAAGCATGGCAACAATTATGAGGTTAGCCTAGGATCAGGCAGTGTTTCGTTCTGTTGTACACAGGGTCGCTATGAGTCGGTATTTACTCAAAGACATCTAACAACAACAACAACTTGCTAATCGTAGTACACAGTTTCACACTGGAGAAACCTACATGAAATTGTTCACTTCAGATTGCTAAATAAGTCAGTTCTTACCTTGTTTATCGGGCAACCTGCCCCTGTGCAAGCAGGAAGCACTCAACTACAAGTGTAATAGTTGATTGTTCTAATCTACCCAGAGGCACCTCATGAAAGCCCTATAGAGCAGCTCTACTTAGCACACATGTGGTTCCCATGAGTTGGAAAAGACTAACAGGTATTAAATACATTTGGTTCTGGCTCAGATCTGGAGCTACTCAAAATGACAGTCTTTCTTACAATTGTGAGGCTTAAATGGAAACTAGTTAACCATTCTTTACAAGTGAGATAGATTATTTCCCTGGTTTCTAAACCTGGCCATGTAGCAAAGCAATATGGGATTCAAATAAAACAGAGATTCTTGTAATTTTCAGAACAACTGAAGATTTCCAGAGTAGAGACAGTAAATTGGAGGGGTTTTTTTCCTTCAAATTTTCTTAAAACCCACCACTGGTTTGTTCACCTGTGTTAGAGAATCAGACATGGAGCCTCTCCTTATTCAAGGGTTCCAGGATGTGCTACGTGTGTTTGTAGCAATGTGATAAGACCATTGTAAACAAGAGAGTATAGTGTAACAGAAGGTATGAATGTTGATGTTGTTATTAAGTGTTGCCAAGTCAGTTCTGACTCATAGTGAACCTATATAGGTTTTCCAAGGAGCAGCTGATGAGTTTGAACTGCCAACCTTATAATTAGCAGTCCAGAGTTCATCCTAAAGCACCAGTCAGCAAACATCCCATGGGGAGCTGAGTTTACAATGGAGGAGGAGAAATAAAGGGGATTCCCAAGGGTAGGTGTTCTTGTAAAGGACAAAATTGAGATTTCACTACTGTTTGCGTTGCTGTGGGCAGAGGGAGATGAAATCAAAGCAAACCTTAAGGGTTCAGCAGCTTAAGGAAGATGGTCAGAATTGGAGCAACAAGGAACATGAGTTAGAAAAAGAAGTTTTTCTAACAGAGTCAGGCAAATGGAAAACAGCATGTGGATGCACATTATAGGAGGCAGAGTGAGCTAGGAGACTCAAACTCTGGGTCAACAGGAGCCAGAAAAAAAGCATCTCCCTTTAGGAGAACCCCAGAAACGTGAGGTGCAGGGAAAAACAACAAGAGAGCTTCTCAAAATATCAGGATGAGGGACTTTGATAATTTAGACACCACTTTCTCAGGGAGCACTCACTTCCCTAAAAACAGCTTGCAGGGTCTGTGGAAGCCTCTGATCAGAGGGAGAAACCTAGCCAAAAGAAAGTATCTGCAGGTCGACTCATTCTAAAACCAGTTTTGCTGCTTCTCCAGGTCTCTAGCAGGTAAAAAGGTGGTGCAACAGTTGAAGGTTTGAATTCACTCAGAGGCACCTTGGAAGAAAGACCTGGTAATCTCCTGCCAAAAGATCATTGAAACCCTTTAGTAGAAATGCAATTCTACTCTGAAACACATTGAAATCACCGTAAGTTGGAACCAACTGCATGGCAACTGCTTTGATAAGGTCTCATATAACTTGCACCTTCACAGGTGAGGGAGAAACCTACCACAATGGAAGAGTGTATAACATGGCTCAGGTACTAATGAGAAGATTATTAACACCCTTTTCTGAAAATACAGATCAAGGAAACATCTGAAAGTGAGCAACACTCGTAATGAATCTGTTCTCTACAACTCAGCCATTTGAAAGAACGAAAGCTGGGGGTATTATTACATTCTACTTTTTATTATCTGAGTCTTGGTGTGGTACTGTAGGATAAGAACTTGACTGCTAAACAAAAGGTTGGTGCTTCAAACTCACCCACTTCTTCTTGGAAACCATATACAGGGGTGCTATGAGTTGGAACTGACTTGATAGAACTTAACAACAACAACCGTATATGACATTGTCATGGAAATGTGAGAAAGAATTTTATTGTAAAATATGTGATACATTTGGCAATGTTTTGATGTTCATATTCTTTTTTAAAACAATCAAATCCAACCTTCCCCCTGCTCCCCTTCAAAAAAGTAGTAGCCATCACATTGACAGGTCCATAGCAATGTTAGGAAAACCATGAGTATTGGGTTTGATAAAAACGTAATTAAATGAGTTAAGTAACCGTTTGTTGATATTGTTGTTAGGTGCCGTCGAGTCAGCACCGATTCACAGCAGACTGAAACACCACCCTTTCCTGGGCCAACCTCACTACTGTTGCCACACTTGAGCCCATCGATGCCACCACCTGGCCAATCCATCTCGTTGGGGGTCTTCCGCTTTTTCCCTGATCCCTCCACCTTACCAAACATGATATCCTTCTCCAGCGACCGGTCCCTCCTAACAATATGTCCGAAGTATGAGAGACAAAGTTTGGCCATCTTGGCCTCCAAGGAGCACTCTGGCTGCACTTCTTCCAAAACGGATCTGTTGGTTCTTTTGGCAGCCCATGGCACTTTCAATAGTCTCCTCCAACACCATAACTCAAAAGCATCAATTCTTCTATGGTGTTCCTTATTCACTGTCCAGCTTTTGCATGCACATGAGGGTATTAAAAATATCATGGCTTGGATCAGGTGCACCTTAGTCCTCAAGCTGACATCTTTGCTCTTCAACACTTTAAAAAGGTCTTGTGCAGCAGATTTGCCTAATGCAATACGTCATTTGATTTCTTGACTGCTGCTTCCATGAGTGTTGATAATTGATCCAAGAAGAATGAAGTCCTTGACAACTTCAATCTTTTCTCCATTGGTAAGAATGTTGTTAATTGGTCCAGTGGTGAAGATTTTTGTTTTCTTTACATTGAGATGCAATCCATACCAAAGGCTGTGCTCTTTGATCTTCATCAGTAAGTATTTGAAGTCCTCTTCACTTTCAGCAAACAAGGTTGTATCATCTGCATATCATAGGTTGTTTAATGAGTCTTCCTCCAATCCTGATGCCATGTTTTTCTTCATAGATTCCTGCTTCTCGGATTATTTGCTCAGCATACAGGTTGAATAATTATGGTGAAAGAATACAACCTTGTCGCATACCTTTCTTAATTTAAAACTATTCAGTGTTCCCATGTTCTGTTTGAACAACTGCCTCTTGGTCCAGGTACAGATTCCTCATGAGCACAATTAAGTGTTCCGGAATACTCATACTTCGCATTGTTGTCCATAGCTTGTCATGATCCACACAATCGAAAGCCTTTGTATAGTCAATAAAGCACAGGTAAACATCTTTCTGGTATTCTCTGCTTTCAGCCAAGATCCATCGGACATCAGCAATGATATCTCTCATTCCACGGCCTCTTCTGAATCCAGCTTGAACCTCTGGAAGTTCTCTGTCAATGTATGCTTGCAGCCATTTCTGTATTACCTTTAGTAAAACTTGACTCGCATGGGCTATCAAAGAGATTGTCTGATGATTTCCACATTCCGTTGGGTCACCTCTCTTTGGAATGGGCACAAATATGGATCTCTTCCAGATAGCAGTACCATTTTCGCAAAACCATTTAGCAGTCTCCAGGGAGGAACCATTTCCTTTCAATGCAAACTGTATTTTAACTCATACATTGTTTTTATTACCCAAATTGTACTAAGTAATTGCCTGTTTTGGAACCAACTCATTCATTGTCTAATTCACAATTAGGTAATGAGACATTGCAGAATACAATGATAACCTTCAAAGATTAAAGTAAGATTTCCTATAATCGTTTGTTATAAAACCATCTTGCCTTCCCCAATTACTCTCAGTATTCAAGGTATGATCACTACATTTAAATCGATAGTACAACTTGGCACAGATGCTAGCTTGCAAATGAACAACAATGTTTACCATCATGAAACAAAGTAGTGCTGATAGTTTTATACAGCTTTATGGGGGCATTCTAGAACAAATAGCAGAATGTAAGCAGACTCACCACTCTAACACAGTGTGTTTTGTTCATCTTAAGTGTATAAGCAATGTAGTTGAGCACTGTTTCCTTAAATTACTAATTTTGTCTTTGTTTGTTTTCACTCAACCGTCCTGGTGTGGCACTGTGGGTTAATGTACCAGACTGCTAAGCCATTTGAACTGCAAGGTCGGCAGTTCAAGCTCACCAGTTGCTCCTTGGAAACCCTATACAGGGTCTCTATGGGTCGGCATCAACTCAACACCACTTAACAACAACATCAATTGAAAACGCTCATTAGAACTTACTTAAGCAAAGTGCCACATTAGGGAGAAGTAGAAAAACTTGACCTTGCTCATAGGAAGCAAACAACACTGATAAGGAAATAAAATAGCAATGCAAAAATACAAATACTTATTACCATACACCAAAAGCAGTCTATTAGTACAGCCAGATACATGGTTTAGAATCTGTCCCCTTTGGGCTAAAGTGAGCAGGGCAGCATATGAGGGGAAGGCCACTTGAGAAAAGGAATGGGTAGAATCTAAATAGTGTCAGTATATTTCTAGAAGGGGAATCAAAAACACAATGATCATTTCTAATTTTCAAAAATTAGCTTTACATTTCTAACTCTGAATGTGAATAGACATTTATAGCTATTATTTCTTTTTTTTCTTTCTTTCACATTTCTTATCTATTCTCTATCTTCGCTAGGTGTCTGTCTCACTTAAATTTTATCTTCACAGACTTTTCAACTATGATATCATTGGACCTGAGAATAGACTTGCTTTGTGGCTATACCAACTTGCCTCACTTTCCAACTTTAGAAATTCTCATTAGCTGTTATTGTTTAATTTTGTTATCCAGAAATGGAAAATCTGCCTATAGAATTTTATTTGCACTCCTTATAGAGAATGTTGGAGTCCTTGTATAAAACTGTAGGATCAGCACCGCACTGCAAGGTTGGCAGTTCACATCCACCAGCCACTCCTCAGAAACCTATACAGGGTTGCTATGAGTTAGAACTGACTCAATGGTACTTAACAACAACAAAAACATAAGTAATATTATTCACTACAGGTAAAAGAAGCATAGACACATGGACAGATCTTATAGATGAACATGTGTCTGAAGAGTTAACTCGCTCCACTGTCCTTGAGGTGTAAATTCAGTCAAGAATTAATATCACTCCTGCTTAAAGAACTAGACAATTACCATACAAAATAGTGCCAGCCCATCTAGCACATGGATTAATATCACTTTCTACAGCCAATTCCAAATCAGAGTAATCTTATAAGACAGAATAGAGTTTCCAAGGCTGTAAATCTTTATAGAAGAAGACTGCCACATCTTTCTTCCACAAAGCACCTGGTAGGTTCTAACTGCCGACCTTTCCGTTAGCAGCACCACCCGGGCTTCCTGGATTGGTTACCAAAAGCCAACAACTACCATGCTGCTGTTACATTGTGTCAAGTGAGAATGTGCCTTGTTTTAAGATCAGGCTATTTTTAGATTTAACTCTAAAACAGCAGTCTATAATTGGAGATAATTCAGAGATCATTTCTTTGTTGTTGCTGTTCTTGTTAGCGCTGTTGAGTAGGTTCCGATTCAAAGCAACCCTGAGTAGGGTTTCCAAGCAGCAGCTGGTGAATTTGAATTGCCATCTTTGCAGTTGACAGTCCAATGCTTATCCTCTGTTGTTAAGTGCCATAGAGTCGGTTCCGACTCATAGCAACCTGAGGAGCAGCTGGTGGGTTTGAATCACAGATCTTATGGCTCATTGTCCAGTGCTTACTCTACAGCAACCAAATTTAGGTTCGATAAGCTTGTTCTAAGGAGTTCTGGTAGCGTAGTGGTTATGAATTGGGCTACGAACCTCAAGGTCAGCAGTTCGAAACTACCAGCTGTTCTGAGGGAGAAAGATGAGGCTTTCTGCTCCCGTAAAGATTTACAGCCTCAGAAACCCTGTACAGGGTCGCTATGAGTCAGAACCGACTTCATGGCATACTACAACAACAACAAAGTTTGTTCTAGTACACAGTGTCTGCACTTACCCATTCTAGTAGAAATACCTCTTGGTTGAGACAAATTTTGTAAAAGACTGAACCTTATGGCACAGTGGTTACAAGGCTTCTGACAGTATAACCCTCTCTGGTTCTACTTTATTTATTGAGAAAGACTGAGAACTCACATTACCTGTATACTTTGTTTCAAAGTTGGGGCATTTGCTAACATTTTTTAAAGTGATAAATCACTTTGAGCAACTGGGGAAATATTAGTAACCAAAGCAACAAAATATAAGTTCCCTTTCAGAGCCAATAAACTCAAAAGGTCTATGGGCTAAAGTGCCTAAGATTATTTTCATTCAAAATGATGTTTCATTCAAAACAACCATCCATTAAGCACCCTACCAGAACAGCAAATAGTAACAACTATCAATCCTGGTAAATGTTATGTCTTCAGAAATGTTCCTGGGGAAGAAAAAAGTCTGTGAAGTGCTCTGAACTTTTCAGAAGCACATCACTAAGACTTTGTCTCTCCAGGCTCCTATACAGCCATGAACTGTTATTTCTTTTGTTGGTCCATCCTCCTAGTGACCCTGAGCACATTGTAACAAAGCACTTTCGGGTCCTGCACCACCAGCGATATGAGCACTGTGGTCCACAGTGTTTTCACTGGCTGGTTTTCAGAACTAGACCAGCAGGCCTTTCTTCCTAGCCTGTCTTGGTGTGGGAATTCTGCTGAAAGCCGTTCAGCATCATAGCAACACAAAAGCTTCCACTGACAGACAAGCATGGTTGGTTATGTGCCCTGTAGTTGGTTCTGACTCATAGTAACCCTGCATAGGGTTTCCAGGGCTATAAATCTTGAACAGAGCAGAAAGCCTCATCTTCCTCCTACAGAACCTATGGTACTTTCAAACTGCTGACCTTCAGGTTAGCAGCTGGACTCGTAACCACTACTCTATCAGAGATCGAGAAGCAAATTGGCTTGGAATTGAATATGGAGCTCTGGTAGTGTAGTAGTTACAAATCGGGCTGCGAACCTTAAGGTCAGCAGTTTGAAACTATCGGCTGTCCCACGGGAGAAAGATGAGGCTTTTTGCTCCTGTAAAGATTTACAGCCTTGGAAACCCGGTACAGGGTCGATATGAGTCGGTTCTGACTCCACGGCACATAACCACCACCACATGGAAAATAGGAATCCTGGTGTGGCACTGTAGGGTAAGCACTTGACTGCAATGTCGGCTTGAACCACAAGGTGAGTGGTCCAAACTCACCAGCTACATATAGGGTCACTGTGAGTTGGAACAGACTTGATGGCACTTAACAACAACAACAACAACAACAACCACGAAATCACTAATGCCAAACTATGAACTAATTTCCCTATATTGCATTCTTGGATGGATTTGGCATTTGGAATTTCACCTCTGAAAGAGTAAATAATAGAAAAGGAAAAAACCTGAAGAATGCAGAGAGAGTAAGGTTATGTTAATGTAGCCTAGAACAGAAAAAAGGACTAGAAGTTGCAAAGAGGTCTGGTCAATGTAGATACTCCAGCTGAATAATTAAACTAAACTATACAAACAAACAACAAATCTACCTGACTTTAAGTCTGTATAAAAACCAAAGCAGTTGTTGTTGAATGTGCTCTAATGATAACACCATGTGTATCAGAACAGAACTGTGCTCCGTAAAGTTGACGATGGCTATGATCTTTCAGAAGCTGATCACCTGCCACCTCGGCATTCCACTTCTTGTCAATAAGGATAAACTACATAAATTCCATGTTTTCATTTTGTATCTAGTAATCATTAGGGTTTGGGATTGAGGCTCATCTTTTTAAAAACAAATATGTGACACCCAGAAAAGTTCTTAGTAGACAAGAAGTAGAGGTATACTCTGAGGAGCTCTGAGACTAGAGGTCTAAGATGGAAGGAGAAGAAGACAACACCACATGCCCTCTTGTCCTGCAGCTTCACCAAGCAAGCTGGGTGAAAAGCTCCAAGCAGGGGAGAAATAAACTTTGGGGAATATTCAGGCTACTGTTAGCGATGAAAAAGGGGTAGTATCAGGGCCTTCTTCAAAGCTCTGCAATGCCAAGTGGCCACAAAGAAATTGTAGTTAGACCTTGAGGGAATGAATTGTTAGGCTTGGAGGCTCAAAACCATAGTCTCATGGGACACCATGGTCAATTGGCATAACATAGTCCACAAAGACAATGTTCTATATCCTACTTTGATTAGTAGAGACTGGGATCTTAAAAGCTTATGAGTAACTATCTAATGTGCAACTCTTGGTCTCTCCCTGTCCGAAGGAAAGAAGAGTGATGAAAATCGAAGACACATGGAAACAATTAGTCCCATAGACTAATTGCAAACATCAATCTCTGCATCTCTGAGACCCGAAAAACTAGATAGTGCCCAGTTACCACTACCAACTGCTTTGAAAGGGGCACATTAGAAAGTCTTGGATAAAGTGGGAGAAAAATGAGGGACAACACTCAAAAGCAGTTACTAGTTGGGTAGAGACAGGTGGAACCCTGAGATGATGGCCCTTGGTCACGTCTCTGGTCTGGAACTGAACTTTCCACCATGGCTCAATTTTTAGCCAAACACAATAGACAGGCCGATAAGGAGAACAACAACACACACTTCAGAATAATCAATCATTAGAGATCAAAAGGGCAGCATTTGTCTAAGGACAAAGTTCAGAAGGGTTAGGACGGAAATGGGCAACATAGGGAGGAAATGAGATAAGTTATATTATGGTGAAGGGATTGCAATCAATGAGTTGAAAGAAGATGTGATTGAATTATTGAATGCAAAACAGATGATTTGCCTTGTGAACCTTCGCTCAATTCACAATAAAAAGTTTTTAAAAGAAAGAAATTGAAGTTAGGAAACAAGACAGGATTAGTCTGAAAAGCCAACATCTCTGGAGAATGGGAGGCATAGGACAGAGAACAGGTAGGGCCAGCAGAGACAGGAGGAGCTGCCTGGTAAAAGACTCAACCTTCAAGCCTGACATCTTTTTCTGTTTGGTGCTATACTCATCAACTTTCCTGTGTTATACTCAAGGCCCTGAAGAGGTGGACCTTTCATTAGCCAAATTGTAACCTGAGGCCGATTTTCATGCTTCCTGAGTTAGCTCAAGATTGGAGAGCAAACATGTCCTCTGATGTTAGCTGTGCATTCCTTATCAAATGCAGAGAGGGTGAAACAACAATAAGCATCCTTTCAGTGGGGAAACGATGGCAAGAGTCCCTCTGTAAACTTGAAAAAAAAAATCTCCAGGGAAATATGATTTTCATCATATTAAAAAAAAAAAATGTCTTTAAGAGAAAGCAAAACTCCTCTAATGTCCACAGAATCTGAATTGCTAAAATGTCAAAATAAAAACAAATATCTTAGGGTAGGACTTCCTCAAATTGATAAAGACCATCTTAAAAAACCTACAAAATTAATGATGAGAAAATACAAACCAAATATGTCCACTCTCTCTACTGCATTCTGTGTAGTACTAGAAGTTCTATTCATACAATCAGGCAAGAAAAGGAAATAAAAGGCATACAGTTCCAAAAGGGAAAAAATTAAATGGCCTATTTTCTGGAGACATGATTGTCTACATAGAAAATCTATTTAAAAACAAACCACAAACAAAGCAAAAAACCTCCTAGAACTAATGTATGAAATCTCATTTATTAAGTCACAAAATATAATATAAATGTATAAAATTCAATTGTATTTCATATGTAAATACATGGACATTGAAAAGTCAAATGCAGTACTATTTATAATCACTCCACCAAAAGTAACATACTTATGTATAAATCAAACAAAATGTATATAGGACTATGTGCTGAAAATCACACAATGCTTATGAAAAACATCAAAGAAGATCTAAATAAATGGAAAGACATAGAGTGTGGCTGGATTGGAAGATTCCCACAGAGTAAAATGGACAACTCTCCTCAAATTAATATACAGGTTTAATGCAATTCCTCTCAAAATTCCAGCAAGTTTTTTGCAGATAAAGATATAGTGTGATTTGGTCTCACATACGTTGGACATGTTATTTGAGGGAGCAGTCACTGGAAAAAGACATCATGCTTGGTAAATTAGAGGGTCCGTGAAAACGAAGAAGACTGCCAATGAGGTGGATTGAAAACAGAGCCTGCAAAATGGGCTCCAACACAACAGTAATTGTGAGTCTGCTTCAAATCAGGCAGTGTTTGGTTCTGTTGTGCATCGTGTCACTATGAGTCAGAACTCAGTTGATGGCACCTAACAACACTGACAACAAAGAGGAGATCCTTCTGAAATTTATATAGAAAAGCAAAGGCAATGGAATAGCTAAAGTAATTTTGAAAAAGTACAATGTGGGTAGACTCAATGCACATCATGTCAGACTTATTATATTGCTATGGTAAATGACACTGTGTGGTATTGGAAGAAGAGCAAACACATCAATCCAAAGGACAGAAGAAAGAACCCAGAAATGTTGTTGTTAAATGCCATTGAGTCTATTCCGACTCCGACTCATAGCGACCTGGTACAGGGTTCTCAAAGAGTGATTGGTGAGCTCGAACTGCTAACTGTATGGCTAGCAGTCCAGTGCTTGTCCTACAGCGCCACACTAGGACTCCCACAAATAGACCTACGCAAATATGGCCAACTGATTTTTGGCAAAAGTGCAGAAGGCATTCAATTAAAAAAGACAGCCTTTTCCTCAAAAATTGCCGGGGTAAGATAATGCTGTTTTGTTGTTAAGTACTGTTGAGTCAGTTCCGATCCATAGCGACCCTGTATAGGGTTTCCGAGGAGCAGCTGGTGACCTTGAACCACTGACCTTGCAGTTCAAACAACTTTGTAGTCTGGTGTATTAACCCACAGCGCCACAGGTAAGGGAATTTTGTTGTTGTTGCCAGATGCCATCGAGTCGGAACTGACTCATAGCGACCCCATGCAGAGCAGAAGGAAACAATGTCTGATCCTGGGCCAACCTCACTACCGCTGCCACACTTGAGTCCATCAATGATGCCACCTGGCTGATCCATCTCGTTAGGGATAAGAGAATAGCCACAGACAAAAAGATAGGCCTCAACCTAAACCTTATACGTTATAACAGAAAAATACTCAAAATGGATCAAAGACTTAAAGGTAAAATGTGAACATGTAAAATTTGTAGATAAAAAGAAAACATAGGATAATATCTTTGAAATCTAGGGTTAAGTAAAGAATTCTTAAAAGAAAATCAAACCAAAGCAAAATGAGTTGATTCTGATTCATAACATAGAGTAAAACTTTTTCCCTTTTGGAATTCAGAGACTTTAAATCCTTCCAGAAGCAGGTCATCTCATCTACTGGTGGGTTCCAACTGCTGACCTCCTTAGATGACACCAAAATAACAAACAGAAAAATGAGAAGTTGATCATTTGGGCTGTCACCAAAATTTAAAACTTTAATCTTTGAAAGATCCTTTTAAGAAGATAAAACAAAAAGTTACAAAGTGACTTTTGTATCCCACAAAAAGACTAATATCTAGAATGTATAAAGAACTTTCAAAAGTCAACAGTAAAAAAGCAAACAATCTGATTGGAATACGGACAAAAGACACTCACAAACATTTCACTGGAAAATATGTACAGATTAAAAATAACTATATGAACAGATGCTAAGTATCATTAACCATTAATGGGTATGTGCTGTAGAGTCGAGTCCAACTCATAGCAACCCTGTATAGGGTCTCTGAGACTGTAAATCTTTAAGGAAGCAGAAAGCCTCATCTTTCTCCTGTGGAGTGCCTGATAAACTTGAACTGCTGACCATTCAGGTGGCAGCCCAACTTGTAACCCACCATGCTACCAGCCCTCCTTTATTCATCATTTGTTGTTGTTAAGTGCGGTCAAGTCAGTTCATTAGTCAGTGCTGTTTGCTGCTGCCTCATGCTATTCAGCTGATTCTGATGCTTAAGTGACTCTGTACAGGGTTTCTGAAGCTGTATATCTTTACAGGAGCAGAAAGCTGGTGGATTCAAACTGCTGAGCTTGTTGTTAGCAGCCCAACACTCAACCCATTACACCTCCAGGGCTCCTTCATTAATCATCATTGTTAAATGCTGTCAAGTCGGTTCCAACTCACAAAGACTCTGTATAGGGTTTCCAAGAAGCAAGAATCACCAACTTTTTAGTTAACGGTCCAGTACTTATCCTACAGTGCTACACCAGGACTCCTCATTAGCCACTATTGTTTGTTGTTAAGTGCCATCAAGTTGGTTTCAACTCACAGCAACCCTGCATAGGGTTTCCAAGGAAGAGTTGGAGGGTTTGAACCACCAACGTTGTGGCTCGCAATCCAGTGCTTATCCTACAGCACCACACCAGGAGTCCCATTAGCCATTACTGTTGTTGTTAAGTGCAGTCGGGTGGCTTCCTACTCCTAGCAATCCTGTATAGGGTTACTGAGGAGCAGCTGGTGGGTTTGAACTGCTGACCTTGTGGTTCACAGTCCAGTGCTCATCCTGCAGCACCACACTAGGAATCCTAGGACTCCATTAGGGGAATGCAAGTTAAAAACCGCAATGAGATCCACTACACACTTATCACAATGACTAAAATAAAAAATAGTGACATGAAATACTGGCAAGGATGCAGAGAAATTGAATCACCCATACATTGCTGGTGGGAATGTAAAACGGTGAAGTCATTCTACACTATCAGCTTGATGACTTCTCTAAAAACCTAAACACAAAACTGCCATATGACCTAGCAGTTTATCCCAGTATTTGCCCTTGATATTTATCCCAGAGATATGAAGGCTTCTGTGCACATAATCACTGTGTTGTTGTTTGTTGTTAAGTGCCATCAAGTCAATTTCAATTCATAGCGACCCTGTATAGGGTTTCCAAAGAGCAGCTGGTGAGCTTAAACCACCAATCTTTCAGTTCAAACCACTTTGCAGTCTGATGCATTACCCTACAGCAAGACACAAGTGTTAATAACAGCTTTATTTGTTGTACCCCCAAATTAAACACAACTCAGATGTACTTCAATGGCTACATGCTTAAACAAATTGTGATCTATTCCGATTAAGTGCCATTGAGTCAGTTCCAACTCATAGTGACCCTGTATAGGGTTTCCAAGGAGCAGCTGAGGGTTTGAATTTCCGACCTTGTGGTTAGCAGTCCAGTGTTTATTCTACAGCATCACACCAGGACGCTACCATAGAATACTGCTCATCAATAAAAAAGGAACGAGATATTTATACACATAATAAGGTTGATGAGTCTCTTGAGAATTATGCTGAGTGAAAAAAATTACTCCTAACAGTTCATATGCTGAATTATTAGATTTAAAGAACAATCCTGAAATGACAAAATTATAGAAACAGGTTATCAAGGATTAAGGAGGGGATAGGGCCAAAACGGAAGTTCCCTTTTATATAGCTATAAAAGGGAACAGAAGGGATCCTCGGAGTGATGGAAGTGTTCTGTATCTTGACTGTATCCATGTCAGTATTTGTATTGTGATACTGTATGACAGTTTTGAAAAATGTTAACACTGGGAAACAGATATACAGGATCTCCCTAAAATATTTAATACTTTATTGGACTCTTCAATGATCTCAATAGCACACAACTACCACCACCAATAATCTCAAAATAAAAAGTTTCATTTAAAAATTTACCTTTCATGTAAGCAAAAACTCTCTTGGAAACTGCAGCATCATCTCTTCTCCTAATCCACTTCAAATTATCAAATGCATTCTTTGGACAGAGTTCTTTAAGGTAAATTTGTCAATACCAGTTGCCTTTGTTTCTACTCTGGCTCATGGCAACCTCAGGAGTATCAGAGGACAATTGTACTCCACGGGGTTTTCGTTGGTTTATTTTGGGGAAGCAGATCACCAGGCCTTTCTTCTGAGGTGCCTTTGGGTGAACTCAAACCTCTAACCTTTCAGTTAGCAGCCAGGCACATAAACTTACATTTATTTAAGAGAATTATCTCTGCTAACTTCAAACGTGTTGCCTTTGCGCCTAAACATTTCTTTAGGTAAATTTTTAAATGATACATTTTGAAATTAGTTGTACCTTATAATTACTGGAACTATCTTCTAAATTAAAAGGGAAAAAACAATTAGCCTCAAAAGGAGTTTAGACCTAATAGAAAACCCACATATTAAGTTGGCAAGACACTTACATTAATTCATTTTATGTATGTGGAAATTTACATACCACAGTTTATACTGGAGTCTTTGCCAAAGTTTCCGTCTTATTGGAGGTCCTGTGTTTCTGGTTGCAGTTTCATAACAAAAAAATATGCATTGTTTCCACTGGCATTTTTACCAGAAATAATTAAGTAAAATGGTGGTACTATGGAAACAATACAATATTTATAATTCATCATTGCATTTTTGCTACATTGCACAACTTAGAGGGTTTGAAACGTTGTATTAAGTTAGCTTCTGCAAATAAGCAGGAAGAACCACAACAGATAGATGCCATTGTTAAAACCAAAACAAACAAACCAAAAAATAAGCCCATGCAATCCTATAGGACAGGGTGTAAGTGCTCCATAGGACTTTCTAGGCCAGAGTACTGCAATAGAGCTGTAGGATAAGCATTGCACTGCAAGGTCAGTTTGAACCACAAGGTCAGAGGTTCAAACTCACCAGCTGTTCCTCATAAACCCTACATAGGGTTGCTATGAGTCAGAAGTGACTCGGCAGCACTCAACAGCAATAGAGACAATCTTAAGGGAAGCAGACTGCCACATCTTTCTACCAAAGACGCTGGTGGATTCAAACTGCTAAGATTTCCGTTATTAACTGAGCACTTCACCACTATGCCACTAGTGCTCCCTCTCAGTATTAAAAGGGAAAATTCATGACTATGCATTAGTCAAAATACAAAGTTTACTTTCTTAATTAAAGAACTGCACAAACCATCACCCACTTTTTCCTGCCATCTTACCTTGACAGGACGCTATTAAACAAAACTCTCTTTCTATTCCTTTTCTACTGCTGATTTTACAAAATACTAATACCTCGGAAACCCTGTACAGGGTCGCTATGGGTCGGAACCGACTCGACGGCACTTAACAAAAAAAAACAATATCTCTATGTAGTGTAGTGAGTGATTTAACATGTCACTTCTAGCCTTAATCTTTTCCTGATGGGTGAGGCTAAGAGAAGGTGGGAGAAGATATTAGTATGATGATATGATTCAGTTGTGAATGATTGTTAACAGTTCATTGTAACTGTAAAACTTGAAACTCTAACATGGGTATGAAATGAACCATCTCAAAAGAAAGAGATGGGGATCTCACTACCCTCATAGAAGAAGAGTCAGGAATGGCGTGCATCCTTTGAACGCTGATAGCCCTGGACATTCAACCTCGTGAATCCAGGGATCCTGGAGGAGTGCCAGAGACTCAGCAGCATCAGAACAAAGAACCAGGTCACCAGATAGATGACTATCCAGTAATCGAGCAAGTAAAGCTGAATACCTTTGGGTAAAGGTTCGCAGAGTGGGGTGCCTCCAGGCACTGAACTGGGACAGTGAGGTTTACTGAGCCCTGATTTAGAGCCAAGTACCTTCAGGCTGAGGCTTACGGTGGTGCGGTGTGCCCTATGAGCATTTAACAGCAGCCCTAAAAGAGCTTTGTAACAATGCTCAAGCAAAGACAGGCCTATAGGCATGACTGGGAAAACTGAGCCCTGAGCATTTCTGATCCTGCATTGTAAGCTGTTAACGTCCCCCAAAACCCCATAAATGTGAGTGTTGTGGCCATTCCAATGAATGATTGAACCCAGCTGAACAAAGAGGGCTATGGGAGGGATGGTTGGAAAAATCGTTTATTTATTTTTTTTTTACACTCTGTGTCTCAGATCTCTCCTTTTTTACCTTTTATTTACTATTCTTTCTGAAGGAGATTTGAGGATTAACACTATTCCTGCCAAACACTCTCAGGTTATCAAAGGAAAGTACATAAGGAAAACTTCCTTTAGCCAGAATAACAATAGCAAATAAGTATATATATATATATATGAAGGAGCTCTGGTAGCGTAGTGGTTACGAATCGGGCTGCGAACCTTAAGGTCAGCGGTTCGAAACTACCAGCTGCTCCGCGGGAGAAAGATGAGGCTTTCT
>NW_006408690.1:6339362-6344539 GCF_000296735.1 Chrysochloris asiatica | reverse complement strand
ATATAGAAAGAGAGAGAGAGAGAGAGTCCTGGTGTGGCACTGGACTGCAAGGTCACTTTGAACCACAAGATTGGCAGTTCAAGCTCACCAGCCACCCCTCAGAAACCCATACAGGGTCACTATGAGTCAGTGCTGACTCAATGACACCTAACAACAACAGTAAGCAAAGTAAATAGAACTAAGAAGTGCACAAGAGAAAAGGATGTCTTTGCTAAAAAGTATGCCATATACAAGGAGCTCTGGTAGCATAGTGGTTACGAACTGGGCTGCTAATCTCAAGGTCAGCAGTTTGGAACTACCATCAGTTCCACAGGATAAAGATGAGGCTTTCTGCTTTTGTAAAGATCTACAGCCTCAGAAACCCTATGCAGAGTCACTATGGGTTGGAAACCCTATTCAGGCATTTAACAACATATATAATTTTCAACAACATCAGCAATAGCCAAAACATGAGTGAATGGTCACATATATGTGTATATAGACATATAGGTGTACAACAGTTAGAGTACCTATATGTACATGTACACACAGATATGTGTATGCACACACATATGTCCACACAGGACACAGTTACAGATAGTTCTCAAGCATAACCAAACACCTTGCAAGATTGGTTTCTAAGTTTGAATGTTTAGGTCCTTAGTCTCATGGGACAACTCAATCAAAGTTCCTGTTCTACAGCCTAGTGAGATGAGTAGCATTTGGGGTCTATAAAAGTTTTGAGCAATCATCTAAGTAAGATATAACTATTGGTCTTTACTCATCAGGAGGACAAGAGAAAGAAGGAATCCAAAGTTCCAGAAAAGAAACTAGTATACAGAGTGTCTTAGTTATCTACCACAAGTAGATGGTTTTAAGAAACAGAAATGGATTCTCTCACAGTTTCAGAGGCTAATCCAAATTTAATGTACTGGCTCTAGGGGAAAGCATTCTTTCTGTGTCTGTTTTGGGGACGTTCTTTGTCTTCTTTCAGCATCTGTAGGTCTAGCATTCCTTGACGATCTCCTTGCATCTTGGCAATAGTCTTCCTCTGCATCTAAGAGCTTCACAGTATAGGGGTTCCAGGTCTAAAGGACATACCTCATTTCTGGCTCTTCTTTCTTGGTGGTAGTAGGTCCCTGTGATCCCTGCTCACTTCTCTCTCCTTTCATCTCTTGTTGGTAAAAGGTGTTGAGGACCCCATCCCAGGAAACCTCCTTTTATATGGGATCAGGGCTGTGATGGGATTAAGGGTGTTGCATCCTGTCCTCAAGACCCTTACTGGTTTATCACATCAGATCACATCATGGGGATCATCACATAACTACCAAATGACATCATTACATAACTGCCTAACCACTGCAATCATGGCCCAGCCAATTCGACACATATTTTATGGGGACACAATTCAATGTATAGCATAGGGCTATAGAACTGGTGTCAGGGTAGATGAGGAGGTAGCTCATTTAGGAACTAGATGGTGTGCAGCTACCATTACCGAGTATTCTGATTAGGGTCACAATAGGTGGGCCTAGGGAGAAAGAAAGAAAAACACAAACAGAACCCAAAGTCTTAAGAAGTCCAGATGTACTGTACCAGTCAAGACTGGGAGACTGGGAGACATCTTGAAACTGTCATCCTGAGATATGAACTGAAACTATCCCCTAAAGTCATTTTTAGTGAAGTAACTGGCATGCAAAATAAAGGATATTACTTAAGAATATGGTGCCGTTTAAAAACACATTTATAGGAGAATGGAGCAGCTGGAGACTTTAGATCCAGAGAGGGAGAGCGTCTGTGTGCTGAAAACCTGGGGAGTGTTGGGGAGGGTGGGGGGGAGGATTGCATGGAGGGGATTGTAACCATGGCAATGAGAGACAATATACGATAGAATGAATATAAAACCAATGTTCTCCCATGTAAACTACCACATAATTCACAATAAAACATTAAAAATAAATAAAAACAAACAAACACACATTTATAGGAGACCCAAAGGTCAACAATTACTCTAAAAGCAAAGGTGAGATGACAAAGGGCAGAGGAACCAGAGTACTGTAAACAGAACAATCAGAATCAATTAAAGAGAATGTAGACACATTGTGGAAAATGTGCTTAATGTCACCAAGCAATCTATGAAGAAATGATTAAAAGGGAACCTAAATTTCTATGTATATTGCTACAATTTGTTGCTGTTAAGTCAGTTCCAACTCACAGTGACCCTATATAGGTAGG
The DNA here is from genome assembly GCF_000296735.1 of Chrysochloris asiatica. Taxonomy (NCBI): domain Eukaryota; kingdom Metazoa; phylum Chordata; class Mammalia; order Afrosoricida; family Chrysochloridae; genus Chrysochloris; species Chrysochloris asiatica. The sequence continues at coordinate 6,342,325 of NW_006408690.1, read as the reverse complement.
GTTTCTGAGGAGCATTTGGTGGGTTTGAACCACAGATCTTGTGGTTAGCAATCCAGTGCTATTCCTACAGCACTACACCAGGACCCCTACTATCATTTTGTTCTTAAAAATTGGTGATCCAAACAAATTGTATTATTCAGTTCTACTTAAAATGTGGCCCATGCATCAGCAGCACCAGTGCCAGCATCAGCAACACCTAAGAGCTGATATAAATGCAAATTCCTAGGCAGAACTGTTCAATCAGATTCAGAACAAGTGACTAAGAATCCCCAAAATTCAAGGTCTGGGTTTCATCAAGCCCTCCATGTGATTCCTATGCACATAAAGAATGTGAGATACCATACTAGATCAGTGATACTCAAACTCAATAAACATACAATGTGGGAATATTGTTCAAATATAGATCCTCATTCAGTCAGTCTGAGTTGAGAAAATTCTAGGTAATGCTAATTTTTCTAGTCTATGGACACTGAGTAACTAGAGTATAAATAACTTCCCATCTTGGAGTGGAACAGGAAATTCCCAAGAGTTTAAGGGTTTCCAAGATTAATTTTTTATAGGAGCAGACAGCCTCATTGTTCTTCTGAGGAACAGCTAGCTGTTTGGTTTGATCCACCAACCTTGCCATCCAATAATTTTAAAGCCACAAAAACAAAATATTTAATGGTTATCTTCATTCTTCCTAAATTTTTTCTAAGCTTTCACAGGGCAAGGAGAAACACAATTTATATCACTGATATCATCAAAGGTGCTGGCACAAGTATGCAGTTGATTGCCCAGAAGAGAGAGAGAATAACTCAGCACTGTCAGGTGGGTCAGCCCAAGTGCATAATCACATTCTGTGCAATTAATCACACACTGCCTGCAGACACTCTTTATTCATGTCCAATTCAAATTGCTGGTTATCAACAGAGGCAAGAGAAGAGCGAGGATCAACAATATCTAAGGGGCTTTTCAGAGTCAGGCAAGCAACCACCTCATCTCCTAGAGGTTATTTGCCCTTCTTGAAAAACTGCTGATTTTTATGTATGTTTCTATCTTACAAATGTTTATATCTTATTTCTATAACTGGGTAATACTTTCTCTTGTCTTTTAGCTTTTTATTATGATTTGGGTGAAATTTTACAGAGAAAATTGGTTTTCCACTCAACAATTCAGACACATTTTATTTTGTGACATTGTTTACAATCCCCATGATTTAACAGCACTCTTCCCCGATTCTATGTTTACTGTTTCCCTTCATTATTCTTTCATGTCACTTTCTGTCTTCATAGTTTTGTTTTTGTTAAATGTCATAAAATTAGTTTGTACACATAGTAAGGCTGCACAAGGTTTTCAAGGAGCAGCTGCTGAGTTTGAACTGCCAACCTTATGATTCAAACTGACCTTTAGGTCCAGTGCATTATCCTGGACTCAGAGCTTTATTCCTGGGTAAATGCTATCCTTTTGAGTTCACAGGGCTGACTGTTCTAATGAGTACGTACCTCCCTGGTGCTACTGTTCACCTTATAGGTCTGTCTATCATTGGGCTGGAATCCTGGTGTGGCGCTGTAGGCTAATGCATGAACTGCAAAGTCAGTTTGAACCATAAGGTCAGTGGTTCAGGCTCATCTGCTGCTCCTCAGAAACCCTATACTGGATTGTTATGGGTCGGAACTGACTCGATGGCGCTTACCAGCAACAGCAACACCTTTGGGCTGAAAGGTGAGCCAGAAGGGTGAGTTCAGTTATAGGCTTGAAGGGTGTTTAAGGTTCATAAGTCTTAGAGATCCCACCAGTCTGTAAGACCAGTTGGCCTGATCTTTTTTTTATGATTTTGAGTTTTGTTCCTAATTTTCCTTTCACTTTATCTAGGACTTACTATTATATTGTCAGTCTGAACAGTCTGAAATAGCAGCCAGTCATTTTCTAGCTTCAGGGTCATGAAGGGTGGCGTTCATGTGGCCCTTTGGACTAATAGCTGCCCCTGAAATGGCCCCTTCACAAGCTTTCAAGACCCTGGTAGCTACTCACCAAGGATGGTACTTTCTGAAAGTCAGAGAGACTGCTTTACATGTTTTGTTTTGTTTTTCCAAGATACAGGATAATCAAGAAGTTAGTTAAAAGCATTTATACATTTGTGGTGCTTAAGGTTTGGTGTCACCTTGGGTTGGCAGGGATTCTCAGTGATCTAGCAGTTAAGATGTAGTTATCACCTCCAAGTTGAGATCTAATATGATGTAATCACTCCCATGATAGGATCTGATGTGATCATTCTTATCTGATGTAGTCATCCAATGGGTTGTACACTTCTATGCTTCATACGATAAGAACTGAACTGCAAACCCAAAGGTCAGCAGTTCAAGCCTCTCCACAGGAGAAAGATGAGATTTTTCTGTTCCAGCAAAGATTTAAAGCCTCAGACACCCCATACAAGGTCACTATGAGTCTGGTCTGACTCAATGGCACTTTACAACAATAACAACATAATGTCAATGCGGCCAGATGCAATTTATAGGATTAAGTTGTATCTTAATCTCTTTTAAGATATAAAAGGAGAGAAAGTGAGCAGAACTCAGTGGAACCTATTATCGGCAACAAAGAAGAACAGGGAGTGGAGTATGTCCTTTGGACTTGGAGATTCTGCATGGTGAAGCTCCCAAGTCCAGGGAAAAACTGATGTCAAGACACATGGAGGTCTCCAATGAATGCTGGGACTACAGTTGCTAACAGCGGGCAAGGACCTGTCTTCGGAGTTGGTGCTCTGAATTTGGACGTCTAGATTCCCAAACTGTGAGAGAATAAATTTCTATTTCTTAAAAGCTATCCACTTGTGGAATTTATATTATAACAGCACTATATAAAGACAACATCAAATAAAAATACTGGAAATACAATATAAGATCAAATTGTAAAATATTAAATTTAGTCATAACATAATTATTCATATTTATAACATAATCTACAATTATTTCTTAAACCTT
>NW_006408690.1:6293669-6338556 GCF_000296735.1 Chrysochloris asiatica | reverse complement strand
GTCAAGTAGGTTCCAACTCATAATGACCCTGTATAGGGTTTCCAAGGATCAACTGGCAGGTTTGAGCCACTGACCCTGTAGCTCTAATTTATCATTATAGTATTAATTATTGCTACAAGACCATAGAAATCTTTGTTATTATTATTGTTGTTAAGTGCCATGGAGTTGGTTCCTACTCATAGTAACCCTATACAAGGTTTCTGAGGAGCAGTTGGTGGGTTTGAAACGCTGACATTTCAGTTAGCAATCCAGTGCTTATCCTACAGTGCCGCATCAGGACTCCATAGAAACCTTTCTAAACATAACTTTCAAAATGTGAAGGTATTGTCTCTATACTAATCTTCCATCTACATCTGTACACTTCTGAAGCTGGCCTTTCCATCTAACCCAACCCTGAAGAATTCTGTGCTCTTCAATTGACACCACATCAAAACAGCAATGTCAGCATCCTTGAGGGACTCTCTTAGTGTTCCTTTGAAACGCTCTTTGAGTTTAGGGAACAACAACAAAACAAAACAAAACAAATCTGAAGAGCTAAGACAGTTGTAGAGTGCATGGGGTAAGGTTTCCCAATGAAATTCACATAGGAAAACCCTTGCTTACCCTCGAAGACTGAGCAGGTGCATTGTTGGGATGGACGGGGTGGGGAGGTGGGGGAGTTAGGGGTGGAATTCCTTCCCTGGCCTTTTCTCACCAACACAGTTTTCAATTTTCTAACTACTTCTTCCTAGTAAGCCCCTGTGATCATCCTGTGTCTTCCAAGAAAATCTATCGAAATTACTCTTTTGAACTACCAAAAAACAATCACCATGACCTCTGAGCAAACCTCTCTTGCTTGAATTTAACTGGCCCAGCACAGCCCCTTGGAAGCCATTGTTTTGTCTGAATTTTGCTCTGTGGGTCATATTGGTAAATCCAAGACTCAGGCCTGGTTAATAATTTGTTTTGTTACATTTTCTTCATTAGTTTGGATCTTGCTTAAAAGACCCATGAGAGGATCAGCTCTTGGACCTAACTAATCTTCCTGTAACGCTTTTGACATTCTGTTGAAAGCTTACTGAGGACAAGATTTCCACTTTGCGAAGCCCTGTGAGATCCCAACTTTAGTAGCTATCAAATCAATGATAATTCTATGGTCTTCCACCAGTTTCTTGACTTTGGTCACTGAGATTGACAGTCTTCCTTCTCTTGATTCATCTTTAAGATCTTCCTTAAAATGTTTGATCCATCTACAAATTGTTGTTTTATGTAGGACAGCATTTCTGTCATTAAGTTTTAAGGCTTCCATGATCTGGGAAGATGTCAACTTGAGTTTTGTTGAAAATTTGATATTAGCCCTAACCTCAAAATCATTTGCTTTTTTCATTGTACAAAAGTTTACCTCTTATTGAAGGCACCTTAACTGGATGAGGACAAGTGTATTACTGATAGAACTTGTCTTCAGCCTTTCACTGATCCCTGAGACATGTTTAACCACATTTTGTTTGTAATAAGCCCTTGTGTGTATGAACTGAAGCCTTAGTAGCACTACTTTTTGACTTGTCTTCAGGCATAGAAGGAATATAATGACACCATTAGATATTATGTTGCAGAAAATTATTTAACGACATGTAAAAATGCTCATGAAATGTGCCAATAAGTTGATGAACTGCAGAAAAATATGAAAGTATTATCATAAATATATATTATTTTTACGATAAGAAGTAAAAGCAAATATTTAATATCATTATGTTTAAAATGAAAGTGGCTTATTGCATTCGTGGCTTCCTAGTGAGGTCAGTTTTCTTTGGAAACAGAAGATAATGTGTGTTCTATTTCAGTGCTCTCATATGAATTAGAAATAGATGTCTTCAAGCAAATTGTGTCAGTAGGCAGGTAAAAAAATATAACCCCTACTCCAAAAGCCAGTTGTTTTTGAGTTGACTCAGAATCATAGTGACCCCATAGTTTTCAATGGCTGAGTTTTTAGAAGTAGATCACCTGGTCTTCTTCCCAGGTACCTCTGCATGAGCTTGAACCTCCAACCTTTTGGTTAGCAGTCAAGCACATTAACCCTTTCCACCACCCAGGGACTCCATTGAAATGAAAGTTGGTGTCAAATATATTAGTCCTGGATTTAGCCATAGAAAATATGTTATGGAATGTTGAAAAAGGTATTCAAGAAAGATAACAGGAGACTGTGGGGAGCAGGATGGACAGGTGGTCTAAGCTGGGGAAGCAGTAGAGACAGAAAAGAGTGATCCCCACTGCCCTTCACAAGAGCTAGCATTCTATGTTCTTTACTCCTCAACATGAGGTAGACCAACACTGAAGAATGCAAGATGCACCAACAACCTCAAGCAGCTTTCTAACCCGTTTTGTTCTACAGCAGTCCCGTTAAAAAGATGCATCCTCAGGTAACCAGACAACAGTTCACAAGATGTGTTTCATGTCACTGAATCAAGAATGAGGCACTGTTGACCTCAAACAGAATTAGTATGTGAGTGGCTTGGCTGGGTCTGGTTGTTTCTCCATCATCCTCAGCTGTCCTTAGTGAAGCTGTCTGATGTACCAGAGGCTAAGGCGATTAGAAGTGTGGAGAGGGTACTTTCTATCTCCACAGAGAGCCTTACTTGTCCATAGCCTAAAGTATGAGTTAGGGTTCTCCAAAGTAACGGAGCCAATCTCAAATTCAATAAATAGAGAGACATAGATTTGGCATATGCAGTTGAAAAGCCTAGCAAATCTAAAATCTATTGTGCAGTGCAGCCAGCTGTGGACTCAGGAAAGAGATACTGATGTTTCAATCTTGAGTCTGAATTCTGTAGGACAAACTGAAATATTTAGGCAATATTTCTGTGTTATAGTCTTAAGGCAATATTTTTTTTCTGTCAGAAACTGGTTTTTATTCTTCAACTGATTGGATGAAGCCACCTACATTATCAAAGGTAACCAATTTTACTTAAAATCAACTGATTGTGTTAATCACAGCTACGAAACTCCTTTACAGCAAAATTTAGGCTAGTACTTTGAACCACAAGGTTGGTGGTTCAAGCTCACCAGCTGCTCCTTGGAAACCCAGTACAGGGTCGCTATGTGTCGGAACCAACTCAATGGCACTTAACAACAACTACAACAATATTTGACTAAACAATTGGGTGCTATTACCCTGGAAGTGCAATGGCTAAGTTACAGAGTGTTAACTCAAAGTTGATTGTCTGAACCCACCAGACATTCCATGTGAGAAAAGATCAGCAATTTGCTCCTGTAAGATTACAGTCCAAAACGCCTTAAAAGCAAACACCAGTGTCTGGTAGTTGTACCCTGTCTTACAGGGTCACTGTGAGTTGGAATTGACTTGAAATACACACCACCAACAACCATATCCTAGCTAAGATGACACAGCTACATTTCTAAAATGTACTTTCATCAGAACTCCCTTCTCCTACCACACCCTTAAATTCAAGACAGACTTTACCACTTAGACTTCTCTCCTAGAGTTTATAAATAGTCTCCACATGAAAATCTGTTGGAACATCTTACCTAATTACCTATTTAACCTAACTGATGGCTCAATTAATACAAACGGCTAAATTGGATTGTGTGTGTGAAAACCAGACCTACCAACGTCAGTTCTCAAAACCCAGCATAGACCCACAGCCCTGTTCCTGAAACCACGTTGAGAACTCCACTAGGAACTCATATCAAACACAGAAAATGGCTCTATTTCCTCACATCATGGGTTATATTCCAGTTAGTCACTTCTCAGTACAACTGTAGTGCCCAGAAATATAAAATCTCACTGTCTGGAAGGACCTGAGAGATGATTTTATGATTTCCTAACGTTGGCATCCTATTTCTGATATTCCTAATGCTGTGGTGCAGTCTCTCACTGCTCTGATGGGGAGAAAAAAGCCCATCTTAAAACATATCAAAAACATATGGAGGCTCTTTTTAAGTCTTAAGCAGGAGTAAAGACAAGACAAGCCAAACACAGAGAGAAATCATTGATATGACACCAAGATGAAATCTAAAGTTCTACTTTCACGTGATGACCTTCAATAGGTTGTTGTTGTTGTTAAGTGTCGTCGAGTTGGTTCCGACCCATAGCGACCCTGTACAGGGTTTCCAAGAGTGTAAATCTTTATGGGAGTAGAAAGCCTCATCTTTCTCCCGCGGAGCAGCTGGTAGTTTCGAACCACTGACCTTAAGGTTCTCAGCCCGATTCGTAAAAACTACGCTACCAGAGCTCCTTCAATAGGTACAGAGAGAAAAGGAATCACCTCCCACAACCATCACTAACAACTGCAAAGCATCTCCCTGGCATCTACAGAAGCAGGGAGGAGATTACTGTAGAGAAACCTTCAAAAGATTACCTCTGAGGCTCTCAGGGTATGATGTCACAACCAGGCAATCCCAACAGCCATTAAGGGATATGGCCATGAATTCTCCTGTGAGGGAGTTTCTGTTCTTCCTGTGCTGGCTGGGAGAAGTGGTCCAACACCCACTTTCAAATATACTCTGTTTCTGACTTTGACAGTTTGCCAGCCATCAGAGGTGCATGAAGTACTCAAGGTAAAATTAGCATCTGAGAACTGAAACCAAGGCACAAAATGGAACGCAGACTCTGGCTTGCTGAGGTCATCTGCAATCAAAGATCTCTCAGATATCAAGCCCTAAAGTTCTGCATGGCTCCCGTGATGGTGAACTTCCTACTTTTCAGGTAGCCCAGGCCACCTGTAGCTCTCAGGATTAAAAGGTTTCTTTCTGTTGAATTATAATCTGGCTTTCTTGATCTCTCCCTTTGGCTCTAGTTCTCCGAGCATGGAAGACCACAAGGTAGAAAATCTAACTGCCATGTATGCTTTTCATTACAAAATTAGCAAGACTTTTTAAATAGGGGAAAGTAAGAGAAATCAAAAGAAGTAATAAAGTTAGAGGAGCCACTGGAAGTCCTCACAAAGTTTTTTATTTTTTTACTGTTTTGGGATGACTTCTCACAGATGAGAGAAAGTTGAAAAGGGACCTGTGAGAAATTGGCATTGATTAAGACTAAACTGAATACCACAATGTCGGAAGTTCAAAGCCACCAGCTGCTCCTCAGAAACCCTTTACATGGTCATTTTGAGTTGGAACCGGCCTTACGGCACTTAGCAACAACAACAACAAAAAGAAATAAGCAGCTGCTTTTCTAGTCAATTTCCAACTCATGACGACTTCGTTTGTGTCAGAGTATAACTGTGCTTCATAGTGTTTTCATGATGTTTTAAGAGTGGACCACTAGGTCTTCCTTTTGAGGTGTTTCTGGGTGGACTTGAACTTACAATCTTTTGGTTAACAGTAGAGTGCATTGAACGTACACACTATTCAGAAACTATGACATTGATTGTAAGGATTTAGAACCTCAACAATAATCTAAGCATGTTGCAACACTTTTCTCAACAACCGTTCCTTAAGATGTGACTCACTGCCATGGAGTCAATTCTGACCCATAGTGACCCGACAGGACAGGGTCCAACTGATCCTTAGGGTTTCTGAGACATACATAAATCATCACAAGAGCAAACAGCCCATCTTTCTCTTGAGGAACTGTTAATGGATTTGAACCACCAACCTTACATGTAGAAGCCAAATCTTAACACACTGCACCAGAAGTTCTATAAGAAATAATGTGTATACTTTTTGCAGATGGTTCTTCTCAAACAGTAGAAAAATTATGGCTTATACACGTTTCCATGATAAATATACTCCTATATGCCACTGCTTCACACCACCTCAAATTCATTTGTAAAAATAAAATGAAGACCTACAGAATACTGATACATATTATACTCCTTACAGGCCCTGAGGCACAATAACAGAGAAAAAATCACACATAGTAGTTGTTGTTAGCTGGCATCTAGTTGGCTCAGGACTCAAGGCAATGCACAGGTAACAGAATGAAATACCGCCTGGTCCTGCAGATCCTCATGATGGGTTGCGATCATACCACTTTTCTCCAAAGGATTTGGCATCACAACAACACACAAGCCTCCACTACAGATGGAGGTGGCTGTACTTGAGCCAGGAAATTAACCTGGCTCTCCCTCATGGGAGATGAGAATTCTCGCACAGAACCACCAATGAGAAAGGTGTACTTCGGCTTCCAGAGCTCACAGCCATTGTCTGGTGAGAGGTAAGAGGATTAAAGGTCTTTCTTTCGTTGTGAGTTTCCTCTTGGTATCTTTTGAACGACAGGTCAAGATTGTTTCTGTATTTCTGATTAGTGCCCCCCAAAAAACTATGCAGGGGCCAAGTCACCCCTAACTGCGAACTCTTTATTTCTGGGGCTTATTACTCAACTTCCTTAAAAGGGTCAAAACAGGAACAAAGGTATGCAAAAGGAACTCTGAACAGACAGGAGGTAGAATCTGATTTAGCCTGTATCGAAAGATCAGTTAAAAGAAAATTCCCTTCTTTATAGAAAGGAAAGGGCTCCAAGGTTCTTCTGAGTGGAGACTAGTAACAGACATTCTAGCAGCACTCACATTTTTGTTACAACCCATGTGAACCATAAATGAATTCCTTCTAATCCAATATTTTGTGGTGAAATCATTTATCCAACCTCAGCAGGGGCACAAAGCCTTCAGGGCTGGAAAGTTGTTTATTATTAACTCAGGGGGCACCATTATTAAATTTGCCTATGCTGCTGCTTAGTGTTTGTATGCAAATAGCCCCTCAATTACATTTTTCTTTTTATTTCCCCCCTTTGGCAACTTTGAAGCTCTTTAAGGACACAGGGCTCAAATGTGAACCTCTGTGTAACCAAGATTGAGTTCTGTGCTTTCCACAGGGTGGACCATCAATAAGTACCATATTTTTCACATATAACAAGCACGTGAGTATGGTGCACGCAGCATGCATAGGAAACCAATGGTCCAAGGGGTTTACATGATTGCAAATATGGCACATTATTTGCATAAAAATGACGTTTGTTGAGTGTGCAAATTGTTGAGGAAAGGAACATTTATATAATGCACATTATTCCAGAGGGAAAAATTATAAAGGTTTTCAAATGAAACATATATATCCAAATTCTTCTAGAGTGAGCCAACACATCCAGGACTCCAGGGTTGCTACAATGTATAACTCCTGAAGATACTATTCTTATAGTTGATAAACTGTTTGTCTCTCTTTATTAAAAAAAAAAAAAACAACAACATACTTAGATTAAATGAGAAGAAAAAGCAAAATGTTTTCTGTCCCACTATAGAGAAGTGATGACTTTATAAGATACCAAGAGGTCCATGGTTTGAGCCTGCCAGCTGTTCCACAGGAGAAAGACGAGGCTTTCTGCTCCCACCTAGATTTCAAGCCTCGGAAACACTCTACAGAGTTGCTATGAGTCGGAACCCACTTGACGGCATTTAACAACAGCATGAAGAAGTCCTCTGGCCTCTGCAATTCTAACATCAGCACATACATGTTTCTCATCCTATGTCCTCGAATACCATATGACTAAGTAAATAAATTTAATTTTTTTTTTAATTTGGTGGCTTCATTGGTAGACAGGATGACCATTGGTGGTCCAGGTATTACTGACCCTGCACAAGCAACACAGTCACTGTGCAATCATGGCCAATACCTATGAACGCACATGCAGGCAATGCTGAAGTGACTAAGACCTGCATGTTACAACTCCAGGAGATACTATCTCAGCAAGTTCATTTGAGAGAATGCAAACCGGAAATGGGAGCATTGTAAGAAAGAACCAACGAAGTGCAGTGTCCTGAAACAGCTACAGAGTGAGGACACATATTTGTGATGACAAAAATCACAATCTACAGGAAGGTCACCTCAACCAGATTTCATAGACGTGTTGAAACAAAGCATATCAAACCCACTGTGAGAAAGACAAAGCATATCAAACCCACTGTGAGAAATACATTCAATGGCCCTCCTGAAATAGACCTGGCTTAGTAAGGGGTAGAACCGCACGGATCAGCCTAACTGGATAATGAACCACATCTAATTACATAAGCATCCCAGGCTTCAAACTGGCTTCATAAAAGCATTGTGGATATAGGCACTCCATCAAAATAAACAACTGTGAAAGAAATTCTAACAAGTAAAAGAGCATACAAAAACCATTCATGGTATTTAATACCTAATATCTTTGAAATGTCACCACTCGTCTGTCAGTTTGTCCTACCGCAGTGACTTACATGTTGCTGTGATACTGGAAGCTATGTCTCTGGTATTTCAAATATCAGCAGGGTCACCCAATGTGGACAGGTTTCAGTGGAGCTGCCAGGCTAAAGACTAGAAAGAAGGATCTGATGTGCTATTTCCAAAATGAAAATCTTATGAACCTCAACAGAATATTGGCTGTCTTGCTTGTTTTGGGCATGTTATCCAAAGGGATTAATCACTAGAGAAGGGCATCTTGCTTGGTGAAGTAGAAGTCCAACAAGAGTGAGGGAGATCCTGGGTGAGATCAAATGGCACAGTGACCAACATAGGCAGACCGACTGTTACTGCAAGAACAAGCGACATGCTTGCCCAGAAAACATCAAGGCAAGTGATCGGGTCCCCTCAGAGAAAACCCCCTCCTGAGACTAAGACTCAGTGGGAATACACGCTGTGATTGGTGACCACTCTCGACACCGATAAGGGGAAGTGAGGGAAAAACAGCAATGAAGCGGTGAGCTAAACCCTACAATGTTCAATGGACTTCTGTGAACCCGGGTGAAGACCTGGTTGGCCAGCAGTGTGGCAAGACCTGGGGACTCTTGGGCCCAGAGTCAGTGACATAGCCACAGAGGACTAGAGTGGAGAATGAAGCGTCCAGCTAAGAAGAGAGGGCATATGCATAAGAACACCCACACTTGCAGGTGGTACCTACTTGTCCTGGCTTTGATGACTGGATGATCGGAGCTCAACCAGAAGTAAAAAGAAGAGGAAAAAAAAAAAAATTCTCATACAATTTTATGAACTTGACCTACACCTATGGAAGCAGTAGCTCAAAAGAGGGAACAAGTCCTAATAGCAAGAATCATTCCTACCCCCTCCACACACAGAGTAGACAGGGATGGGCAACTTGGACATTGGCTACCCAAAATGGGGGGTTGGGGACTACAAAGGCAAGAAGTGACTGGCTTATAAGCTTTCAAGAGGGAACCTAGACCCAGAGGGCCTGGAGGAAGGTAGAATCTCCAGTGAGTAGTATTCAATCTGACTAGGCGGGGCTGATGCAATGAAATGCAGACGGGTCTCTTGTGATACAATAGTGAATAATTGTTATCAGGACTGATTGTGAGGGTTGGAAATGTAATGGTAGACATTTTATAGCAAGGAGGGGAGTGATTAACTTTTCAGTCTAGGAGCGGAGGTCCCTAGGACCATCAAGGGAGAAGAGCAGAGACCGGGACCCTACCCAGAGAAGCAGTGATGCCTGAAATGGAGCCAGAGATGGTGACGTGGAGCGATGGAGCAGCTGGAGACTTTGGATCCAGAGAGGGAGAACGACTGTGTGCTGAAGACCTGGGGGGCACTGGGGAAGGATTACATGGAGGGGATTGTAACCATGCCAATGAGACGATATACAATAGAATGAATGTAATACTAATGTTCTCCCATGTAAACGATCACATAATTCACAATAAATCATTTAAAAAAAAAATGGCACAGTGACTACATGGATAGGCTCAACCATGCCACCTACTGTGAGGATGATGCAGACCAGGTAGCACTTAGTTCTGTTATATGTAAGGTCACCATGACTTGGAGAAAATGCAAACTCAACGGCAGCTAACATCAGCAACAATAATCTTTGAGATTAAATGAGACTTTGTTGTTGTTGTTGTTGTTGTTAAGTGCCGTCGAGTCAGTTCCGACCCATAGCGACCCTGTACAGGGTTTCCGAGGGTGTAAATCTTTACGGGAGTAGAAAGCCTCATCTTTCTCCCGCGGGGCAGCTGGTAGTTTCGAACCGCTGACCTTAAGGTTCGCAGAAAGCAACAAATGTAATAGTAGCAGGAAATATTACAGTAGAAGCCTAACTAATAGAATAACATCTCTTTAGTGTTGTGTTTTTAAACTTCAAAACATTTTACTCTTTCTATTTAAGATCTTGAAAGAGTATCTGGCAAGAAGTGCATGTAGTTTCAACTGGTGAATTCCAAGTTTCTAATAGCCTAAGCCACTACTTGTGAAGACCCCCTTGTGAGACATTCTTTACCAAACACTCCATGTGAAACATATACAGCTTGTAAGTACAAAGGGAAGTGCAGTAAATGTATACTTAAGAAACGGAAATATGCTTACCAGACAATTTATATTTCGACAAATTTTTTCGATTCAGATTAAGAAATGTCCATAGAAATGGTGCCTCTTTTATTTCTGATGACATTACAAAACCAGCAATATATTTAGAATCTTAGGCTTTTAATGCTGCTGAAAGAAACCTAGAAAGCCAGCTTGGATGTTGTTGAAAAGGTATTTTTAAATTCTGCAGAGTACAGACAACTTTTGGTTGTTTGACCAGAAATATAGTCTGCAGTTTCACAGACCAAATCCACCTTGCCAAGAAACAGCAAATCTTTTGCATTATGCTGATTTTATCACTTCTGATTTCACCACGGGAGCCCTGAGTGCCGCAAACAGTTAAGTGCTTAATTACTTAACCAAAAGGTTGATGATTCAAATCCACCAAGAGGCATCTCAGAATAAAAGTCTAGTGACCTACTTCCAAAAGATCATAACGTTTGGACCCTACAGAGCACACAGTTCTACTCTGAAACACTTATATTGCAATGAATTGGAATAGATACCATATCAATGGGTTATTTCACTCGGATATCAGATTTCCCCCTCTTGTGAAGCAGTATGTAGAAACAATCTACCTATATTTGCAAGAGCCCTTGTGGAGAATAAGTATTGGGCTAGTAACAGCAAGTTTGGGCAGGTCAAGCCTATGAGCTACTCTTGGAAACTCTATACAGGGTTGCTATGAGTCAGAACCAACTCAACGGCACACCACAACAATAACACATTTACAAACTCACTAAATCAAGAGAGAACTCAACCCATGGAAAGGTACAGGGTAGTTGGTTTCAATCCATGTGAAATTTTTGTTGTCATAAAGTCCACGAATATGATAAAAATCCAAGTAATATATGAAGCAGAAATGTCCAACTGTGGCAGTGTTTGTTCTAGAAATAAGACTAGTGAAAAATAGTTACCTAATTTGGAGTCTTGTTGTGGTGGTGTAAGGTAAGTATTGGCCCAAAAGGTCTGTTCGAACTGCAAGGTCAGCAGCTCAAACTCACAAGCTGCTGCTCTGAACCCCTATACAGGATTGCTATGAGTTGAAACTAACTTGACAGCATTTAACAAAGGCACAATGCCTATATTTGTTGCAGTTTTGTTTTTCCTCAGCTCCCACTGAACTTTTCAGTTCCTTTTATAAAGATTTTCTAAGAGTTCTTGACATTGAGGTACTCTCTCTATAAAAACCATAGTAACTGTATTTCAAGGTATTTGAGTGTGACTTTCAGATTATGGTTTTTTGATGTGCTTGTACACTAAGAGCAAAGAAACAATAGAAATGTAAAGACTGAAGAAGCCAGAGAAAAAACAAACAAATTGTGATTCCAGAGGAGACAGAATGACAGAGCCTCAAAAACTCTAGTAGCAGCAATTCTAGTAGCTTCTAGGCATTAAAGAACAAACAACGACAACAACAAAAAACCTGCTGCCATTAAGTTGATTCCTACTCACAGACACTCTATATAGGATTTCCAAGACTATAAATCTTTACAGGAGCAGACAGTCTTGTCTTTTTCCAACTGAACATCTGGTGGGTTTGAACCACCCACCCTACAGTTAGCAACCCAATGCCTGATGCGCAGCACCACCAGGGCTCCTTGTTTGAGTTATTGTTAAGTATCATCAAGTTGGTTCTGACCCATAGTGACCCTGTATAGGGTTTCTGATGAGTGCCTGCTGAACTTGAACTGCTGACCTTGTGGTTCAAATTAACGTCATAGTCCAGTGCATTAACCCACAGTGCCAGAATTTGTTCTAATTCATAGTTGCATTGTATTGGACTTCCAAGGAACAGCTGTGGGTTTGTAGCAATCCAATGTTTATTCTACAGTGTCACACCAGGGCTCCCCTCCCCCAAGGACCCCCATAGGTATATAACCCTCAAAACTGAAGACAATTACTCTAATAGATGTTCATGCATATTCATAACAGTAGTGTTTATAATAGTCAAAAAATTGAAACAGCCCAAACATCCATCAATGGATGAGTGGCAGTTTAGGTTCAAATCCAGAAGGGAAAATCTTTCTGTGTGGGTATTCACTGAGAAACCAAAAAAGTGACCAAGAGACAGTCCAACAGACATTAGTTTAATACAGAAAAAGATGGTTTACAAACAGGGAAACTTACTAACTGGAATGAGCACAGCGGCTGTTTCCATTAATGGCCAGAGAGACAGACAAGATTTTCTGCATCAGCAAGGGTTTTGGGGTCCCTTTTATATTATGTGGTAATCAATTCTCATATTCCAAGAAAGACAGAAGTGAATTGGTGTGAGGAGAGTCCTATGTCAAGCTGAGACATGGGGAATAAGAGAAAAGCAGCCTGGCACCAGTTGCCTGCTACTCCCTAGTAGATAAATAGTTAGTTCATGAAAGCACAGAGATTTGGTATACAGGGTTAGGAATGTATGCTAGACGGGGAGAGAGAGAGGGAAAAAAATAGTAAGGCCTTTCTCTTGGGTTGACATTAGTGTGGCCATTTTGGAGCATTCAGCTTTTGTCCCTACACTCCACACCAACACGCCTAAATGGCCCTTAAAATCTTACCACCAGCCTTCCTCACAATCCCTTGGGCCAGAGTGTTGGGCAGTTGTAACCACAGGCCACAACAGCAAAACAGACTACAGCAGTGTACGTACGCCCCTAAGGCACAAGATCCCCAGGATAGTTGGATAAGACGTCATGAAGCACAGGTACTGGTGTTTGCAGGGATGATTTTCCACAGTAGGTCAATGGCAGAGGAGGTTAAGAAAAAGTTTTCTTGATAAAAGAAACATTCAGTGATGTTTACCTGGTTGCAGGGGAAGGGAGGTGAAGGAAAATTATTCACAGGCTATAGGGCAAACACATGCTAACCTGGGTGACAGAGAAGGCAATATACAACAAGAGGGAAGTTAGTTGAGGAAAGATGAAGGTAGTAGAAGACACAGGGAGGAATGAAGAGTTAAAGTGAATAGAGGTAAATACTGTTGACTGATCAATGTAATTAAGCAAAGTATAATTTGTTGAATGTAAAACTTCAAATCTATTCTGTAAATATTCATTAAATTCACAATAAAAAAGTTTAAAAAAAATAACATTTAAAAAGATCTGTCATGAAGTACAATACTGCCTGTGATATGATAATATCCATATGCCTGAATGAAGACCAGTTAATACCACTATTATTCAAATTTCCATACCAACCACTAAAGTCAGTGATGAGGAAATTGAAGAATTCTATCAAGTTCTTCAGTTTGAAATTAATCAGACATGTAATCAAGATCAGGATCAGTAGTTAGAAATTATAGCCTTGGTGATAGAAATGATGCTGGAGATTGCATGATAGAATTTTGCAAGGTCAATGACTTCTTCGTAGCAAATATCTTTTTTAACAGCGTAAAAGACAACAATATACATGGACCTCAAGAGATGGATTACACAGAAATCAAATTGACTACATCTGTGGAAAGAGATGGTGGAAAAGCTCCATATCATCAGTCAAAACAAGGCCAGGGGCAGACTGTGGAACAGACAGATCACTAGTTGCTCATATGTAAATTCAGGCTGCAACTGAAGAAAATTAAACAAGTCCATGAGCGCCAAAATATGACCTTGAACATATCCTATCTGATTTTAGAGATCATTTCCAGAACAGATTTGATGCACTAAACACTAAAGACTGAAGGCAAGAAGAGTTATGGATGACATCAAGAACATCACACAGGAAGAAAACAAAATGTCATTAAGAAGACAAGAAAGAAGGCAAAGAAAAAAAAATGGATGTCAGAAGAGACTCTGAAACTTACTTTCCAGTGTAGAGATGCTAAAGCAAATGACAGAAATGAGGAGGTAAAAGAACTAAATAGAAAATTTCAAAGAGCAGCTTGAGAAAGCAAAGTCAAGTATTACAATGAAGTATACAAAGACTTGGAATTAGAAAGCCAAAAGGAAAGAACACACTAAGCATTTCTCACACTAAAAGAACTGAAGACAACATTCTAGCCTTGACTTGCAGTAGTAAAGGATTCATTCTATGGGCAAAATATTGAATGATGCTAGAAACATCAAAAGAATATGGGAGGAATACACAGAGTCACTATACCAAAAATTTGCTTAAGATAATTCAAAAATGATTGCAGCAGTACATTGACAGGCATTTGCCAGAAATTCAAGCTGGTTTCAGAAGAGGGTGTGGAACGAAGGATTATAATTGTTGTTACCAGATGGATCTTGATTGGAAGTAGAGAATACCAGAAAGATGTTAACTTATGCTTTATTGCCTTTGCAAAAACATTCAATTTATGCGGACCATAACAAACTACGGATAACATTGTGAAGAATGGGTATTGCAGAACACTCACTTATGCGCATGTTGTTGTTATGTGCCATGGAGTCGGTTCCAACTCATAGGGACCCTGCACAGGGTTTCTGAGGCTATAATCTTTATGGGAGCAGAAAGCCTCATCTTTCTCCCACGGAAGAGCTGGTAGTTTCGAACTGCTGACAGTGAGATTAGCAGCCCGATTTGTAACCACTACTCTACCAGAGTTCCTTTGAAACCTGTATATAGACAAAGAGGCAGTTGTTTGAACAGAACAAGGGCATTCTCAATGGTTTAAAATCAGGAAAGGTGTGTGTCAGAGTTGTATCCTTTTTCCATACTTATTCAATCTGTATGATTAATAAATAGCCCAAGAAGCTGGATTATAAAAAGAAGAATGTGGCATCAGAATTGGAGGAAGAGTTACTAACAACCTACAATATGCAGATGATGCAACCTTGCGTGCTGGAAGCAAACAGGATTGAAACACTTACTAATGAAAATCAAATGGATTGAACCTCAATGTAAAGAAAGCAAAAAGCCTTACAAGTGAACCAGTAAATAGCATCATGGTAAATGGAGAAAAGACTGAAGTTGTCAAAGACTTCAATTTGCCTGGATCCACAATCAGTGTTCATGGAAGCAGCAGCCAAGAAATCAAATGATTTATTGCACTGGGCAAATCTACTACAAAAGACCTCTTAAAGTGTTCAAGGGCAAAGATGTCACTTTGAGGACTAAGGTGTGCCTGACCCAAGCCATGGTATTTTCAGTCTCCTCATATGCATGAGAAAGTTGGAAAATGGGGCTTTACTACCCTCCTGACTCCTCCATCACAATGTCCTACTTTGCTGCACAGAAATGCCCTCACATGTCCCTGGCCTTTGCCCCATTGCCTGGAAAATCCCCCTTTCTCATGCCACTGGGCCATCTCATACACTTCCTCCATCTCTCTAGTCACAAGCTGACCCTCTGTGAAGTGTAACTTGTCTCCCCAGGGCAAACAGTCTCAGTCCAGGTTGGATTCAAGTTTTGTGGAGTCTGAACTTTATATAGTATAGAGTGGGCTTCTCTTTGTCAAAAAGAATGCAAAATTACAAAGAGAAAACTGAATTCAAGTGAACATTACAGAATACATATCACAAAGCTGGCACATACCACAATTAGTGCTAGAAAAAACAAACCCAACAATCAGTTATTGCCTTGCATACCTCTCTGTAATACTTTCCTTTCCCCTTTGTTTTTAGCTGCATGCTCTTTGATCACTTCTTCATGTGACAATTCTATGGCTTTTCTTTTCTATGCAGATAATCGAAAGATCTCTTCTGTTTCTTCTAGGATTGTTGACTGATATTTGCCTTATAGTTGTTGTTGTTGTTGCTGTTAAGTGCCATCACATTGGTTCTGACTCATAGCAATCCTGTACAGAGTTTCCGAGAGTGGCTGGTGGGTTTGAATCACCTGTGGTTAGCAGTCTAGTTCTTATCCTACAGTACCACACCAATCTATAAGGTGATAGTCTCCTTACATTGTAGGATACAAAACAATAGCAAAAACAAACCAAACCAATTGCCATCCTGTCTGTGATTTGTGGCAAACCTAGAGTATAAATTATAGATTCCTGGTGTGGCACTGTAGGACAAGCATTGGTCTGCTAAACACAAGGTTGGCTGTTCAAACACACCAGTTGCTCCTCGGAAATCCTATACAGGGTCACTATGAGTCAGAACCAACTTGACAACATATAACAACAGCAATAATTACAGATTGTTTTGAAACATTTCTTTCAGCTTCACAAATCAGTATTGGTAATGTCATATAAATGTTTAGAATTCAGTCAAATTGAGGGAAACTTCTATCAAGTCGACTTTATAACCAAATCCTCTGCTTGCAATATTATATGTCTATTCCTCTGGAGAATTTTCCATAGAGTAGTTTCTGGTTTCATATTTCTTCTCTGTTACTCACATATTTACAGAGCCAGGAACTGTAAGACATTTTTAAATTATGATAGAATCTCTGGGCCTGGGCCTTTATATCCCAGCACTCGTGAGTCAGAACAATGGCCAAAGAAGTATTCCTGGAAGCTATTCACCATGAAGGCTAACAATAACTTAACTATGAGCCACATAAATATATCTCACTAAGCACAAACAAAACGTATCTCCTATTAAATCTTCCCTTCATCTGTATCCATGCCAACAACACAAGGGAAAATATGACAGTTTGACTGGGGCATTCACAATCGCTTACTTCTGTACATTTTATTTTAAAAAAACATGACCATATCAACACATTGCTAGGGTCTGGGAAGGGACCCATGCAAAGGAGTAAGTTGTGAAGTTTAAACTTCAAAGAAAATACATTCTGTCTCTTACTCTGGTGCTTTCCTTCCTGGTATTCAGTTTGCTGGAGTCCAATCATTTTTTAAATTATAGTCACTTATTTTGTATTTGTCTCTTCATTATGTCTATTTCTTCATGATGCAAGAAGAATATCTGTTCATATAAGTATCTCCAGTGTCTGTCACAATGTCTGATGGAGAGTTAAAAACAAAAACAGCCCAAACAGTTGCCATCAAATTTGTTCCAACCTGTGGTAACCCCATGTGTGTCAGAGTTGGTTGGTTGGTCATGTGCCGTGGAGTCGGTTCCAACTCATAGCGGGTTTCCGAGGCTATACATCTTTACAGGAGCAGAAAGCCTCATCTTTCTCCCATGGAACAGCTGGTAGTTTCGAACTGCTGACCTGGTGGTTTGCAGCTCAATTTATAACTGCTATGCTACCAGAGCTCCTTATGTGTCAGAGTAGGGCTGTGCTTTATAGGATTTTCAATGGCTGTGATCTTTCAGAAGTAGATTGCCAGGTCTTTTTTCCAATGTGACTCTGGGTAGATTCACATTGCCAATCCTTCGGCTAGCAGCTGAGCACTTCACTTGCACCACAAAAGTTGTTAATTAATGACTTAATAAGTGAGTCAGTACATTCCTGCTAAAGGATAAGGAAGGAAATGATAAAGGTGTGGGGTCAGGTAATCTCCATGCCAGCCACCAGGGTATGCTGTTGGGTGGGTAGAGGTGGGTCTAGAAATAGTATGTAATTATTAGTTCTTTTAAGAGACTTTAAGTCAGATTTTTGTAACTTTATAGAAACAAGATTGTACAAGGCAGGATGGGCATTGTACAACCAAGGAATGTGAGTCAAGAAATGGGAGTTGAGAAAGAAAAGCTATCTCTACTTTGAAGCATCACTGAATTGGCAAACCACCTCCATTTCCAACTTTCCAATGGGCTGAGCCTTTGATAGCATCTAATATTGGGAGTTTTACCAAGCCAGGGCATTTTCAATCACATCATATGCATGTGAAAGTTGAAGAATGAATAAGGAAGACCAAAGAAGAATTGATGCCTTTGAATTATGGTGTTGGCAAAAAATATTGTTATTGTTGTTAAGTGCCATTGAGTTCATTCCGACTCATAGCAACCCTGTATAGAGTTTCCAAAGAGTGGCTGGTGAATTCAAACCACCAACTTTGTGACTCAAACTAACCTTCCGGTCCAGTACGTATCCTTCAGCACCAGGACTCTCTCTCTGTGGACTATCAGGGAAAAACAAACAAACAAACAAATCTGTCTTAGAAGAGGAACAGTCAAAATGTTTCTTAGAAACGAGGAATGTAAAGAGTTCATCTCATGTACTTTGGCCATGTTATCAGGAGAAGCCAGTCCCTAGAAAAGGATACCGTAGTTGGTAAAATAGAGGGTCTGGAAAAAGAGGAAGAACCTCAACAAGATAGATTGATACAGTGGCTGAACAGCAGACTTCAACATATCAATGATTGTGAGGATGCACAGGACTGGGCAGTGTTTCCTTCGGTTGTGCATAGGGTCTCTATGAATTGGAACTGATTCAATGGCACTTCCCAAGGACAACTGCCAGCAACATTGGGCGTATTCTAGAAGCACCACACCCAGGTCTGCTCCTTTTCTTTATAGAGCTTTTAGCACAAAGACATTTTCATCAAAGCACTTTGAGAGCTGGAGACACCCTGTCATACACAAGAGCTCCTTGAAAGGAATTGCAACTTCACAGCAGCCTCAAGGCAGAGCTGGCAAACAGGAATGCTTTGGAATCCACTCCCTGGCCACAGGCGAGCAGCCAGTTTGAAACTGGTGGGAAGCATGACATCAGGTGTGGCCAGCCAAATCCCTGCTGAGGGGCCCTGACCTGTATTTCTGGAAGGAAACCTGGATTTGAATGCTGACCATGTGCCCCACACTTTATGAGACCCTTCACATGCTTTATCTCATTTAATGCTAGCATTATCCTCATTGTATAAATAAGGAAACTGAGGCTGGGAGAGGCAAAATAACTGCTTGAGGGCAGCAACCAGCAAGAGCCAAAGCCAAGGTTAAAATTCAAATCCATCTGTTTCTAAAGCCATCTGCTTTTTTGGCTGCAGTTCTACTGTTGTTGTTGTTGTTGTTGTTGTTGTCGTTGTTGTTGTTATGTGCCATGGAGTCGATTCTGACTCAGTGACCCTGTATAAGGTTTCCAAGGCTGTAAATCTTTACGGGAGCAGAAAGCCTCATCTTTCTCCTGCGGAACAGTTGGTAGTTTTGAACTGCTGACCTTGTGGGTCGTAGCCCGATTCGTAACTACTACGCTACCAGAGTACATGATCTAAAAGTATCAAAAGAGATTTAACATTTAGGATCAAATGAGCTTCTGAAGGTTCTGGGTTAACTGAATTTGCTGCTAAATTTGGAGAGCACCATGACTGTCTTTACATATTTCAAAAGCAAGTCAAGAAGAAGAGGGCCACTGAAGCCCATGTTTTTGTCAGTTATCTACTTTGAAGGTCAATCGCCACTTGGGGAGAACACAAGAATGCAGATCTCTGTGCTGGGGATTATGCATGGCATCTTCTGTCATAGTCACCCAATGGTAGGAAAGGTTATGATAATCTGTGTGTCATTTGTCCCTGACTCTCACTGAGAAACAAAGGTCAACCACTTCCAAAGGGCGACCCATGGGATAGAACTTACTTGTCTAGCCACAAATGTTTGGAAACACACACTGCATAAAGTCATTAGACCTCTCATAGGCTCTGTGGTAAGTCAGGACAGGAGGAAGACTCCTTCATAGTCTGTGATATGCAGGTGACATAACCTTAATTGCTGAAAGTGAAGAGGACTTGAAATACTTACTGATGAAGACCAGATTGGATTGTACCTCGATGTCAAGAAAAAAAAAAATCTTCACAACTCGATCAATAAAAAACATCATGAGAAATGGAGAAAAGATTGAGGTACTCAAAGACTTCATTTTGCTTGGATCCACAATTAACACATATGGAAGGAGCAGTCAAGAAATTAAACAATGTATACTGCATTAGGCAAATTTGCTGCAAAAGCATTCAAGAGTAAAGATGTCACTTTGAGGACTAAGGTGCACCTGAATCAAAGCCATGGTATTTTCAATAGCCTCATATGCATGTAGAAGTTGGACAATGAAAAGAAAAGATGCATTTGAGTTATGGTGTTGGAGAAGAATTTGAAAGTACCAGGGTGAGTCAAACTTATCGACACTCTGGTTATATTAAAACTCTAGTCCACATCCACAACTGATGACACTGAGCATGTACATGAAATGACTGTGTCAAATAAATGAGTGACAGTGGATTATGTGGCAAATCATTTGCAAATCAGCCGTGACTCTACATATGAAATAACCCACGACAGATGGGTTTCAAGAAGTTTGTGTAAGATGGACACTGAAGCAACTCATGGAAGATCATAAACAGAAGCACTTAGACTTCTGCAAACAAAATCCAGACCAGTACTCCAAAGAAGGTAAAGGTTTCTTTTTAAAAAAAATCATGATTGGTGATGAGACATGGATTCATCACTATAAGCCTGAGAATAAATGGCAGATTATGGCATGGAAACAGCCTCAGTTGCCGACCAAGAAAAAATTCAAAAGACAACCATCAGCTGGCAACTTGATGCTTACAGTTTTCTGGGATTCTCAAGGGCCAGTATTGGAGCACTATCAGGAAAAAAGTTCAACAATCAACAGTGCGCTTTACAGTGAGATGCTCCCTGAAACATAAACTTCAGATTAAACTCAGAGGACTGCTACCCAAGGGTCTTGTGATCTTTCATGACAATGTACATCTGCACACCTCTGCCCACACTGTTGACACTCCACCAAAACTCCATTTTGAGGTGTTAATGCATCCTCCCTATAGTTCTGATCTTGTTCCATCAGACATACATTTGTTTGATCCCCTGAAAGCAGCCCTTAGAAGATGAAGATACACCTCTGATGAAGAAGTTAAGACAACGGTGTGTTCGTGGCTCTCAGCTCAGACTAAAATATTTTTTAAATAAGGGAATACAAAAGCTTGTTGAAAGATGGACAAAGTGTGTTAAAAAGCAAGGTGAGTATGTCAAAAAATGATGTATTTGTCTTTTCTAAAAGTTGATTCAAATAAATTCTACAGCCAGAATGCAGATAATTTTTTATTCAACCTTGTACCATTTGACTGCCAGAAGAACAAATACATCTGTTTTGGAAAAAGTACAACCAGAATGCTCCTTAGAAGTGAGGATGACAAGATTTTGTCTCTCATACTTTGGGAATAATATCAGGAAGGACCAGTCCCTGAAGAAACATCATGCTTGGAAAAGTGGAGGGTTAGTGAAAAAGAGGTAGGACTCTCAGTGAGATAGATTGACACAGTGGCAGCAACAAAGTACTCCAACACAACCAATGTGAGGATGGTACAGGACAGGGCAGTGTTTCATTCTGTTGCTCATAGGGTTGCTATGAGTTTGAATTAACTCAGTGGTACCTAAAAACAACAACATGATAAGTCATGAGCCTGTGGGTGCTGCAAATATTTAATGGGCTTGGCTGCTAAACAAAAGATTTGAGGTTCAAGTTCATTGAGAGTTAGCTCAGAAGAAAAACAAGATGATCTCTTTCTAAGAAATCAGCCATTGTAAACCCACTGACACATGGAATCTACTAGACAGAGATTGGTTTAGTACATCTATGACCATTTCCCAACATCATTAACAGTTCCCAAGAAAGATTCACTTATCATGGAGACCTCAGTCATTTTACTCCAATAAAGACTACTGAAATGTCTCCTTTTAGGAAGAGTACCGATTGAAGTCTTAACTCTGCCTCCTACTAGCTGTCTCACCTGGGTAAGCTTCTTAACTTCTTTATCTACAAAATGGATATCATATTAGTATTGTGAATCAGTTCAAACTATTCAGTCAGGGCCAACAAAGTGAAACAGAATTGGATCCAATTGTTTATGAATTTGGGTGAAGTGGAATAATAACCAGAATGGGAAAAATTATGGGTTGAGCAAAGCCCAGGAATCGGAGAACTCAGAAGAGGAGTAGAGAGCCCTTTCAGAAGCCCGGTGTGGGAGATTGCCATAACTATAGAGAGCAACACGCATTCAAAGCAGTGCAGTCAGTCGCCATCTTTGAGCCGGGCACCATTGTTTCTTACTCTGTAGGTCAAGAAATTGGTTGCTATACAATGTACACACTGTCCTTGTTTTCTAAATGTGAGATTAAATTTCTAGTAGGGTAGTAATCTGTAGTTTTTCCTGTTCCAGCTATCGTTCTGGTTCACCTACATTTTACAAATTTGGGTCTGTCCCAGTTTCTCTTCATCAACTATGACTGAACCATGAAGAACCAGTTCAAATTCCTGGATAAACAAACCAAATGATAAAAATGTTCACTGTGCCAGATAATAATAATAATAATGACACCGGTGTTATTGAATATATTTTTTTGCTGTACACTTGGTAGAATTATTTTCTTATGAACCAGTTTTCTAGTCCTGAATCAATTGGCTTGTTCCTATTTGGCACCTAATGTAGGCTGATTCTGTCTGAAGAATTTATGGTATGATCAAAGATTTATAGGGTTAGTGATAAGACTGTGTACAGTCAATAAAATGAAGAGTTCAGGACAGTATGAAGCCAGATACATAAAATAGAAAGAAAGTCTCATAAAGTAGGTGTGATGTTAATTGGGCTTCTAAGAGCAGTATTTAACAGAACATAAAATTGACAGATCAGAAAAGAAGTTGTATGTTGGAAATGGCGCAGTGACTTTAGGTTTAAATTCTGATTTCCTAATTTAAGGACTATTGTTCACTCAGAGTAAAATATCCACAGTAAGTGTTCATAAGTTGTTCACCAATGTGTTTTCCAATTTCCATGGTGCCAATAATCCCATGATAGCCAATTTCAAACTGGTAACAAAACTCCTGGCATTGTAGCACTGTTGGTTAATGCACTGGACTGCAAAGGCTGTTTGAACTACAAGGTCGGCAGTTTAAGCTCTCTAGCTACTCCTTGGAAACCCTATGCAGGGTCGCTAAGGGTCAGAACTGATTCGACAGCACTCAACAACAAGACTGAAAGCAAAATTGAGAAGGACTGGCTCAGTAACACACCACATCTGGATACAACAGGTCTCAGCAACAATGAAAACAGCAAAACAGGGCAAAGTTAGGAAGAGACTACTTTTATTTATTACCTTTGTTCTAAATGTAATTTACTTAATTGTAAATTCATATTAATTAACTTTTACTAATGGTTTTGCTTGACAACTCATATCCCTAGTCCCTGAAAACTGTGAAACCGTGTACATCAACTTCAGCACACCACAGAGGCAGTTGGAATAATCCAGATTAGACATGATTGTTGGTTTGCACTAAGATGTTTGTTGACCCGATAGCTTACAAAGCTAAAGTGTTGGCTGTAGGATAAGCACTGGACCGCAAGGTAGTTTGAACTGCAAGGTCATCTGAACCACAAGGTCGGAGGTTCAAACTCATCAGCCGCTCCTCAAAAACCCTATATGAGGTTGCTGTGAGTCAGAACTGACTCAATGGCACTTAACAACAGCAACATCAATGAAGATCAAACCGAGGACTTGCTGATGGTCTGCATATGAAGCAGAAGAGAAAGAAAGTAAGGGTGACTCATGAGTTCCATCCCTTTGTCCTTTATCTCCCCACATTGCCTAGGGTGATAAGAGATCAAACTCTTCCTTCTTCAATGTCATGTCATCCAACCACATGTCAGTTTGTCCAACTGTAGTGGCTTGTGTGTTTCTATGATGCTAGACACAATTCCACCAGTATTTCATAGATCAGCAAGGTCACCCATGTTGGACACCTTCTAGATGAAGACAGATCAGGAGAAGAGCTGACGATCTACTTCTGAAAACTTTATGGATCCCAACAAAATATTATCTGATATTAAATAAGTTCCCTAGGTTAGAGGCGCTCAATATAACACAGTTGCTGCAACAATAGACTTGAGCATCCATCACAAAATGGCACAGGCCCAGGCAACTTTTCGTTCTGTAGTAATGGGGGTCACATGAGCCAATGAACAACACCACCAACAGTGCATCACGTCTTCCTTCTCCCTAAGTTTGCTTAGCTCCAGCTCTACATTTTGGGACAATCCTGAGATCTAAGGACTTCAGCATTTTTCTTTTATATAGTAAAAGAGTTATCACTATTCTTGCTATCAAGTCAGATTTCAAAAATTAGTATCCTTTTGCAACATAGTATTGCTGTTTTTATTTCAATAAATATTTTTTTAAAAAAATAGAAAGGAACGAAGAAGAAGCAAGAAGAGGAAGAGTAGAATGAGGAGTGCTGAGGACAGCATACGCAGACCCTTGGTTGATCAGTGGCAGCCCCATTAAACCACCTCTGAATGTAATCAGTTTAACCCAGATGCTCTCCTTCCTCCTGAAAGTATGTAGGAATGTGATAATGAAGAACAATTCATTTTAGATATAGATAAATGAAGTCCGGTGCCTGAGATCTTGCTCACAAACAAAAGTTTACAAAGTGTACAGAAACAGCTTGGCTCCTTTCAGGAACCTTGCTTTATGTTAAGTATCCTTAAGAAACCTCACATCACTGCTCTAGATCATTTAAGCCTAAAAGTTAATATATAACAGCTTGATTGAACCTTTTTTCTGTAAAAATTAAAATGTTAGATTGTTAAGAAAAACTATGAAAATATCTTAAAAGTTGTTCCTGTGAATCATTATGTCCTGTTTTGAATGATTAATCACATTTCAGTTGCATATCCTGTCTTAATCACATCCTCCCTTTGTGAATTACATCCTTCCTTTGTAACAAATCCCTCCCTAAAAAAGAGAATAAAGGACTGAGGTAGAGTTAGATCTGTGTGCAATGCTGTGCAATGCTAGGCAAAATGTTTGCAGATCTGCCTACCTGCCAGCTTGCATCATATCTGTGTGTCTGTCTTTTTTGTATATATTTTGTCTCTCTCTTTCTCTATCCCTTTCACCGCCAGATCTCCCTTCTTCGTGACACTCACACTTCCTTATCGAGGCTGGATCCCGACATAGGACCTCAACAAAGGAGGAGAAGGGAGGAAAGGGAGAGAGGGCAGGGGGAAGAAGACATATCACAATATTGACAAAGGTGATCCAAGGAGGCCAGTGGGAGTGTACCCGTTAGAAGCTATGGATGAGCTCTTCTGTTTCGCTCTATATTTTTATAGATAATTTAAACATTTTACAACAAAAATGGGCTTGCATTTGCATAACAAAAATCTAAATAAAGAAAGGAAAAAATTAGGTCCTCTGGAGGGGATGAGGCTCTGGTAGGAACAAAGTCATTAGCAACAGTTCTTGGGTGGGCAGTGTGGTAAAATCAAAGATGTGATTTCCACTCCTAAGGCCACCACCACCTTTATGACCCTGGATAAATCCTCCAATCCTCTGTGCCTCAGGTGAGGAAATACTCCTATGGAATTGCATTCCTTCCATCACAGTACCGTGATGATGAACAAACGAAGAGGAAAAACAAAACAAAATGTGTAAGTCTTTCAAAAAGGATTAGACCCTTTACATGTGTAAACTTTTAGTAGCAAATTGCTTAGAATATTGCCATGCATGCATACAAAGAAACATCTAGATCTTTCTTGTTTGAGAAATTAGAAAACACCAACAAGACTTCCCCCAATAAAAGGGGTGGGATGAATCCTGAGACTGGACTGAGGCCCCTGAGCTTGTCAGCTGTCTGATAGTCACTCTGATGCAGCAGACTTAATTTTGTATCTGACAAATCCTTGTGAAAATAATTACAGAGAGGACTTTTCTGTAACCAAAGGGGAAAAGGGAAGTGAAAATGATGACTCGAGACTGGAAAATATTGATCAGCTTTCTCCCCTTTCCTCTCCCTTTCAGAAGCCTTCTTTATTGGACAGACAGATGGCAGGGTGGAGACGGTGGGCCATGTCCTGGTCTGCTGGGCAGAGCACTTAAATGATTAGGGAACATCAGAGTCCTTGGCTGGAATCTGCCAAGTGTCCTTCACGCTCTGCGCTCAGAGCTCTGCCGGGCTGGGAGAAGGTCCTCGGTGGAGACAGCTCCTATTGACAACTGCAACAGACTCCTGTGGTAATCAATAGTAGCATTCCTCCTCTGCCTTTGGCTAAAAGCTAAAGAGACTGGATGCTGCATATGTGATCACTAGAATTTAATTATATATCACATTGATTTTTAATTAGAATTCTGGTGAGGGCCTTATCTTTTTTTATATTTTTAATCCAACTGGTAAATGGATTTCACCCAATCCATCAAGTAATTTGAAATGCCCTGTCCTCCTGACCTTTAACTCCCTTGGTGGGAAGGAGACCTGTACCACAACCCTCATCATGAGGTCAAAGTCCTTGAAACCACCCAGCGTTTCTCCAAACTATGTGTGTTCTTGCCTTCCTCATCTCAGACAGGCATCAGGAGAAACAATTGAGAGGGGCTTTGCGTTATTTATGACTAATTACAATTAACACTGGAGAAGGTCCCGCTGGCACTGATCCTTGGCCTCATCTCTTTGAGAAGTAAGGCCAAAGACACAGTCTGGCTCTAAAATCAGATCTGGCACTGGTTCTTGCCTTGTTGGCCTCCTGTTTTCATGTGGCACTGAGAGGTTTCCAAGATCCCAGTGTGCCTTCCCTCAGCTTGCCAAGGCTACCAGACAAGAGCTTTTCAACTCAGAAGGACCTAGAACCAAAAGTTGTCCTTCAGAAAGGCCTTGCTGATGCTGAAGTCCACACAGATAACCAGAGAGACATCAAGCTTTGTCTCTTGAATCCCAGGTTTCGCTTCAAGGTTTCTCTGAGATGCATAAGCAGGCCATTTTCTCACTGCATGAGGAAAAGAAGGTCCCAGATGTTTGTTCCAGTCAGTACTGCTGACCAAGGCTCACTTAGCCACACAGTGTGTGGCTATAATAATAAATAAATAACAGTTGCCATCAAGTCAATTCCAGTTCATGGTGACCTCATGGGTGCCAGAGCATTTTCAGTGACTGATTTTTCAGAAGTAGATCACTGGGCCTTTCTTCTGAAGCGGACTCGAACCTCCAACTTTTCAGTCAACAGCCACACATTTTAACCTTTTTCACCATTTAGGGACTCGGGTGTGACCCATAAGCCCCCTTCAACACGCACACAAATGAGGAGCCTAACAGGGTTTAAATAGCATTAAATTTTCACATGGTTTGCCTTAAGTTATCCACAGATCAGAACCCTTTGACATGCCTTCATTTTACAGATGAGAAAATCGAGGCTTAGGGTCTATGCAACTTGCTGGAGTGCTCTTGAGTGGTAAAGTGGGGGCTCGAACATCTAGGTCCATGCTCATATCCAGTCTTCCACACTTCTACCTGCATCCACATCTGTGAGGTCTGCTCTTCCAGGAAGGACCACCACCTTAGCCAAGGACAGTCACAGGAACACCACCAACCACAGTGAGAACTGAAGCGCCGTTTCCTAACTTCCTTTCTATTAAACCATCCCCACAAGTCAAGTTAGTCACACTGCCTCACTTTCCTCATTGTGACTAATTCTATATTTACTGCAGCAAAATTTCCCAGCCTCAAAGTATTTCCTTGTGCTAACCCTCTGCCTGAAATGCCTTCCTTCCTCTCTCCATTCATTCATTCAATCCAACTATCTGTCAGGCACTGTGATAGATGCCAGGGCTCTCTAAATGAATGAATCAGCTTAGTCAGGAGGACAGGTAAACAGACTATTGGGAACACTGAGACAGGAACATGACAGACAAAAGCAAAGGAAGATACTAAAGCATATAGAAACCAGTTGCTAGTGATCAATTCTGTTTCGTAGTGATCCCATATGTGTCAGAGTAGAACTGTGCTCCATAGGGCTTTTGATCATTAATCTTTTGGAAGTAGACCAGTAGGCCTTTCCTCCAAGGTGCCTTTGGGTGGACTCTAACAGCCAACCTTTCAGTTAGTGACTGAGAGTGTTAACCATTTGTAGCACCCAGGAACTCCTCTTAAGCAATAGTGGGTGAAAGAGATGGTCACAGATGGTTGGTTTCCTGAAAGATGCCCATCCTTTAAAGACCACCTCACATTTCATCTCTTGCTGTTATCATCTTCCATCTTCCACCTTTCCTTTACACCTTTCCCACCATACCAGCTTGTGTATCATTTTTCATGCATATATCTTAGCACCAGAGGCAAAGTTCTAGAAATAAGGAAACATCCTTGCAGTGCCATGAAATGTTTTGTGTTTTTTTTTGTTTTGTTTTGTTTTTTTATGATCTTTCTAGCAGCGGTGTTATAATTCCCACAAGGACTATGCAAATTGAGTAACTTATGGTGGTGTGGCACTGTGGGATAAAGCACTGGACTGAAAGGTCCATTTGAACCACAAGGTCGATGTGTCAAACTCACCAACCGCTCTTAGGAAACCCTATATCAGGTTGCTATGAGTCAGAACTGACTTGATGGCACTTAACAACAAGAACATGGTCTCCTCAGGGACTGGTCAGTTTATCGTCCTATTGGGAGGTATTTGCCTTGAAATTAACAAAGAGTGGATTTTGTAAGGGCCAATCCCACAAAGGCTCAGGGATGGAGGGAAACAGACCTCACTACCATCAAGTAGTCTGAAGCAGAGTACATTCTTTGTGCAAAGAACCCTGGGTCCCTGCACTGAGACGCTCCTAGACCCAGAAGACAATACAGCTTTGCCACTGAGGAGGGTACAAGATGGTGAGAGACAACATCAGTGGGCTTGCCAGCCCACAGAGTGAGAGATGAGCGCCTTCAGGAGGAAGGCTTGCCAGGGAATTATAAGAGCTGTGACACTTGCCAGTGCAGGGCAAAGGTCTGAGTGTACCCCATGTAAGGGTTGCCTCAGAGGATCTTGAACAGGGGTCTCCCTATAGGAGGACAGAGCCAGATTACTCTGGGAAGAAGGTTTGCCAGCAGAGATAAAAGACCTGTGACACTTGTTTATTCAAGGCAAAAGAGGCCTGAACATGCCCTGTGCAGGAGCTGCAAGCCTTCTTACTCTGGGCAGCATGGACCTGGGGAGCTTGAAGACAAGAGAGCACCACAGGCCTGGGTAGCAAGGAGGGAGCTGCGGCAGAGCCTAAAAGGACCCAGCGGCACAGTCTCAGGAGATCCTGTCCAGGGGTCTTCCTATCAGTGAGACCCAGCAGCAGAGCAGAAGCCTCCAGCAGTGTGGAGGTGGCCGGAGGCAGTGTGACACAACTCAGCATCTGACCTGAACAGGGCGTTCCTGCGCAATGACATAAGAATGGACACTGGTCACTTGGGGAAGGGTAAAGTGGTCCACATTTTGGAATCACTTGTTATTGTGTACTGTTAGCTCTCTATAACTAGTAATAATGGCTTTCACTTTGTCATCTCTGTGTGTCTGGTTCATTCACAGTTGAATGTGGCTCCCATGGAATGATGGCTGTCTCATTCCCAGAAGTCTCATGGATGCCTAGAGGTGTAAGGTTCAGCCTGTCAGAACACACACACACAGACAGAACACATTCATTGTTGCTGTTGTTAAATGTCGTACAGTCATTTCTGACTCATAACGACGCTGTATAGGGTTTCCAAAGAGCAGTTGGTGGGTTTGACCAGCTGACCTTGTGGTTCGAAGTCCAGTACTCATCCTACAGCACCACACCATGAGCCCTGTATAGGGTTTACTAGGTTTTAAATCGTCATGGGAGCAGAAAATATCATCTGTCTCCCGCAGAGCAACTGATGGACTTGAACCACAGACCTTGTGGTTGGCAGTCCATTGTTTATTATATGGATCCACCACACATCCCAGACATATACATCGTTATTATTAAGTGCCATCAAGTGGGTTCTGACTCATAGTGATCCTGTATAGGGTTTCCAAGGAGCACCTGGTGAGTTTGAACCACCAGCCTTGGGGTTCAAACCGACCTTGCTGTCCAGTGCATGTCTAGTGCCACATCAGGAGTCCAGACATATAC
This sequence comes from Chrysochloris asiatica, assembly GCF_000296735.1. Taxonomy (NCBI): domain Eukaryota; kingdom Metazoa; phylum Chordata; class Mammalia; order Afrosoricida; family Chrysochloridae; genus Chrysochloris; species Chrysochloris asiatica. Next base: position 6,308,590 of record NW_006408690.1, on the reverse strand, counting down.
ATGCAGGTCTATCATTTCAAATCCTCCAAAGTTCAGAGTACAGTTTTATCCACAGAAGATTGAATTGTGACTTTAAATAAGTATAATTAGCATACATTCTCCAAACCAACTCCTAATTGTCGATACCCTAGTACAGATAGATCATCACATGATATAATCCCTCAGTCTGGTCTGAGAACTACAACTACTAAACTAGACTCCTCATTATTTGATGAACAAGTCCACACCCCTGAAATCTGAGTGATCTAAAGACAATGGGTGTTGCTCCACACTGAATGCTGGTCTCCCCAAGAAATCCACATCCCAATCACCAAAACCCATGAAGGCTACTTTATATGGCAAAGAGTTTGCAGATGTGATTATATTAAGGATCTTGATACGAGGAGATGCTCCTGAATTATCCAAGTGGGCCCTAAATTCAATCACCAGTGTCCTTACAGAAGAAGGACAGAGGCAGATCCCAGATGAGGAAAAGGCAATGTAACCAAGAGGCAAAGATTGGAGAGATGAAGGCACAAGTAAAGAAATGCTGGCAAGCCTCTCAGATGGAGTATACCTCTCAGGACATCTAGATTTCAGCCTGTGGAACCCGTATTGGATTCTGACCTCCAGAACTGGGATAGAATACATTTTCTCGTTGTTTTAGTAACCAAGTAGATGAATGGGCATTAAAGCAGTCCTAGGAAATCAACCCAGGTGTCCAGGAACACAAAGGCACCTAGGGCAATAACACAAGCCCACACTGGAGGACTCCCAAACAGCTTCCCTCATGCATTTGGGGGCCAAGTGGGAAGATGAGCTTCTTCTTAGACTGCAGAACTGAGTTGAAGCAGTTTGCCACTTTTCTATAGAAAACAGCAAGGCTTTGGATTATAGTTTTTTCGTTTCTCCCTTCCGCCTCCATCCATCTTCATATTGTCTGAGGTCTTCAGAATAGCAAGGCTTCTGAATTATTTTACTGTCTTTTGAGATAGTTGTTCACCGAGTCAGAAAAATAAGCATAAGCCAGGCCTTAAATAAATAAATAAAAACCAAGCACATTAAATGGAAAGCAGGCAGCAGAATGTATAAAAACATGACCTTTAACTTTTTCAATGTTCCCTTTCTACTTTCTCTCTCCCATTTGCCTGACTCCTGACTTGGATATGGTCTGAGAAGTAACTCTGTGTTTCAGTGTTAGGCTTCTTTGTTCCTTGTTGTGTGCTCGTTTTTTGCTGCAGGCAACGGCAGGAGAGGAGAAGGGAAATAAGGCAATACTGATAGAAATTTAGCAGGGCCTGTGTAGCGTGTTTCAGTAAGATGCCCATGGATGCAAAGATTAGAATACCGTAGCATCTAACAGGTTTTATGCTTTCAAAACAAAACTGGTCTTTGCCCAATTTCTCCTGAAGTCAGTGCCTGGATTCCTAGTTGTGGGGAGGTAGGGGAGGAACTTGATATTTATTTATTGTTATGTTGCTGAAGAAACCCTTAAAACAAATGGGCCGAAAGTTGAAATAAGAAAATGTCCCTTCTATCTAAAACATGGGACCACTCATATATAGTGCTTGGCCAGGCTTTTAATGAGACCAAAAAACCTTTAAGTGTAATTAAAATAAGGAATAAGAGGGAAGCAAATTTAATTAATCCCATTGAACTCCTAATTCTTCACCCTTATCCCTGAAGTTAAGACTTGCGATGTTTTTGCAAAGTCCTCATTAAGACGGTTACTTGTGTATTCGCTCTGCGTCTCTGTAACCTGCCACTATAAAATGCAGACACAGTGCATGTGGCTCTGGGGAAAGCTTTCCAAGCACATATTTAATAAACGGATGTATTATGCTTAGGAAGGGGAGGCATAGAGGACTGGATGGAAGGGTGTTAGTTAAAACTTGAAGGCTGCTGCTGTTCTTTATCACTTGTTTCCTTTTGGGCTGCCTTTGGGCAACAAGTTAGTAAAGGGGACAGGGAAGTTGTATCCTTGTTTTTTCAGTTGCATGAGATATTTGCAGCAAAAAAAAAAAAAATTATTCGTTTGCACAACCCAATATTTTTTAATTGACTTTATTTTTTTAGAGTGGTTGAAGCTTTCAGAATAATTGTGCAGAAAGCAGAATTCGATTTACCCCTTCCTCCCTGTTCCTTCCCTCCCTTCTCCTATGATTAACATCTTGCATTCAGCATTGCAAGGGTACATATTAATACATTATTATTGACTAACATCCTGGTGTGGCACTGTGGGCTAATGCGCTGAGCTGCATGCAACATCTGTTTGAACCCCATGGTTGGTGGTTCAAACTCATCACAGGGTAGCTGTGGGTCAGAACCAACTCGATGGCACTTAACAACACCAACAAGATAGTTTATATTAGGGTTCACTATACTGGCACAATGGTTAATCGGGGAGCTGCTAACCAGAAAGTCAGTGGTTAAAGCCTACCAGTGACTCCAGGCAGGAATCTCCCCCATAAAGATTTCAACCTAGGAAACCCTATGGACCAGTTCTATGTCATATAGGGTCACTAGGTGACTTGACCCTACAACTTTGTGTTGCACTGTCTCATGGGTTTTGATAAATACACAATGCATCATGCAGAGTCATTTCACTGCCCTAAAAATGTCCTGTGCTCCACCTACCCATCCCTCCCCACTCTCCAATACTTTTTCAAAACAGTAAAAATACGCATCTAGGAAGTTCAACTCTGGAGTTACAATTAAGATGGGGATTGCTGTTGTTGTTGTTGTTGTTGTTAAGTGCCGTTGAGTCGATTCCGATCCATAATGACCCTGTATAGAGTTTCCAAGGAGCAGCTGGTGAGCTTGAACCACCAACCTTGCAGTTTAAACGACTTTGCAGTCTGACGCTTTAGCCCACAGTGCCACACCAGTATATTCCCCTTAAATTAAAAAAAAAAAAAAACAATAAAATTCATGTTGGGAGCTTCCAGTATGTACAATATTATCAAGGCTGCATAAGGTAACATGTTACCTTTTTAAATTATCTTCTAAAAGAAAAAAATACATTTTCTGTGTGCTATTTTTCACAATGTTGCTACTGCATGCTGTGCAATAGTGTCAGTTCCGACTCATAGTGACCATGTATAGGGTTTCTAAGACTGTAAATCTTTATGGAGCAGAAAGCCTCATTTTTTTCTCATGGAGGTTAGTAGCCCAACTCTGTAACCCATTACACTAAATAAACATCTTTAAATTAATCACCTTCCAAATCTTACAAATGTCTTTGCCACTTTCATCTTTTGTATTAGAGCTGTTCTCTCAACTATTCTTCAGGTTGTAAGAGCCCTGGTAGTGCTGTGGGATAAGCATCAGGGTACTAACAGCAAGGTTGGAGGTTCAAACCCACCAACTGCTCTGCAGGAAAAAGATGAAGCTGTCTGCTCGCATAAAGATTTAGTCTCAGAAACCTCATCCAAGCAATTCTACTCTGTCCTATAGGGTCATTCTGAGATGGGATTGACTTGATGCCAATGTGTCTGGTTTGGGTTAATAGTGCTGGAAATCTGGTTTCAATAGCTAGCCATTGGTATCCTATATAGAAGGGATTTCTTTTCTTTTTTCAAATTGTCAAAACCAGATTTATTGATGAGAAAACACAATTCATCTTTGTTTTTTCTTTCAAACTCATATATTTGTGGGATATAAAAATACATATGTCTCACTCTTCCTCCCTTACCCATCCAGTCTATGAGTCAATCCATGTATCCATGCCCAGAACACTGTTGTTCCAGGGCTGTATATATATCACTATTTACATCTGTCCCCTTTAGTCCATGCAAACCTACCTCCCTGTGTCTTCAACTACCTTCATTATTCTTCTGCCACCCTCCCTCTTCTTCTATATTGCCTTTCCCCTTCTTGTATGTTGCCCCTCCCCTTCACCCAAGCTAACTAACATGTGTCTACCTTCCAGACTGTGAATTGCTCTCCCCTCCCTCCCACCCCTGGTACCCATATCTGGTACCCATATCTTATCCATTCTGTTCATTTGATGTAAAGGTGTATTAAGTTTTTTGAGGTTACGCTGTACTTTATTCATTTATTCCACATTTTAAGACAGCATTTTATCTTGAAATCTACCTGAGCTCCTCACCACCTGGAACTGTGTAGCTATATTTTTCCCTCCTTTTGCATTGTAGCTGCCCTGACTGACAAGTCAGATGCTCTATTTTCAGTCTTGTAGTTTTGTTGTACTCTGGACACTTCCATGTCTGGAAAGAATTCCAGGTGGTGTTACCAGGTATGTCAATCTCTGGTTGTTGTCTGCTCTTGTTTGTTCTCAGTCCAACAAACTCCCTTTAGTATATTTTGTAGCATAGGTTTGGATTTTTCAAAGTCCTTTAATTTCTGTTTATCTGGAAATGTTCTAATATCATGATCATATCCGATGGACTGCTTTCCTCAGTATATGATTCTTGGTTGGCAGTTTTTGTTCTGTTTTTTCTTTCTTTCAGACATTTGCTAATGTCTTTTCTTTGCACTCTTGCCTGCCTGGTTTCTGTTGAGAAATCTAAGTTTAATCTTATTGGTTTTCCTTTGTATATAAAATTTATTTTTTCCCTAGATGTTTTCAGGATTCTTTCCTTGTCTTTGATTTTGGAGAGTTCATTTATGAGATGTATTGGCGATTTTCTTCGGGGGTCTATCCTGCCTGGGGTTTGCTCAGCTTCTTGAATGCATATCTTCTCATCTTTCATGATGTTAAGGATGTTTTCTTCCAGCACCTGTTTGACTATCTTTTCTATGGTTTTCTTTGTCTCTTCCTATACTGGAATTCCAGTCACCTATAGGTTATTCCTTTTTAAGTTGTGCCACATGAATCTTAGCTTGTCGTCAGATTTTTTTCCATTCTTTTTTTCTGATTGTTCTCCTAACTTACTAATATTCAGAGATTTATTTTCCAGTTCACTAATTCTGACTTCCATTGATTCTATTCTACTCTGCCCTTTCAGTGTATTGTCCTTTTCTGATATTTAGTATTAATGTTCTGAATTTCTGTTTGCAGGTTTGGTACTGTCTCCACTCTTTATCTATTGTGTCTGTGTGTTCCTATGGTGCTTTTCTGAATGGTCCCTTGTTTTCCTTGACCTATTTGTCAATAGTTTGTTGTTGTTGTTGTTGTTAAGTGCCATCAAGTCGGTTCCAACCCAAAGTGATCCTGCATAGAGTTTCTGAGGAGCAGCTGGTGACCTTGAACTGCCAATTTTGTGCTTCAGACTGACTTTGTAGTCCAGATCATTAACCTACAGCACCACACCAGAACTCCCAATAGTTTGGAGATAACTAAATATCATTTTTCTGAATTCATTTTAGGTAGTTCCAATACCTCTTTTACCTCAAAATAAAAATTTCTACTCTGCCTATTGGTCATTTGTTTGAGCTATTCTGTCATTTTTTTATGTTGCTTTTAAGATATTAATAGTTGATGAATGTATGTTGGTATATTCTTAGGCATTCATTACTGCTTTCTGGTGGGTGTCATCAAGACATGAGTTTGTGCACCATTTTCTGGTATTTGTGATGTTCAGTTCTGGGTGAATTTAGATGACATTGACTATTGTAATTGATATGGTGGATAGCCACTAGTATTGACCCTGGCCCAGTTGGTGGGATTGAAGAAGGTAAGGCTGTGGCTGGACTATATGGCCACAACTGCTGCCTCCTTTGTCTCTGGGAGCCATAGGCTTTAGATTGTGTGGATCATGACAAACTATGGACACACATTGCAGAGAATGAGTATTTCAGAACATACAAATGTGCTCACAAGGAACCTGTACATAGAAAAAGAGGCAGTTGTTCAAACGGAACAAGGGAACACTGAAATGGTTTAAATTTAGAAAAGGTGTGCACCAGGGTTGTATTCATTCACCTTACTTATTCAATCTGTATGCTGAGCACATAATCCAAGAAGCTGGATTACATGAAGAAAAGCATGGCATCAGGATTGGAAGAAGACTCATTAACAATCTGCAATATGCAGATGATACAACTTTTCATGCTTAAAGATGAAGAGGACTTAAAATACTTACTGATGAAGATCAAAGAACACAGCCTTCAGTGTACATTGTACCTCAGTGTAAAAGAAAGTAAAAACCTCACAACTAAACCAATAAATAACATCATGATAATAGAGAAAAGATTGAAGTTGTTAAAGACTTCATTTTGCTTGAATCCACAATCAACATCCAGGAAAACAGCAGTCAAGAAATTAAAGGATGTATTGCATTAGGCAAATCTGCTGCACAAGATTTCTTTAAAGTGTTCAAGAGCAAAGATGTCAGTTTGAGGATAAAGGTGTGCCTGACCTGAGCCATGGTATTATCCAAAACCTCATACACATGTGAAAGTTAGACAGCGAATAAAGAAGACCGTAGAAAAATTGATGCATTTGAGCTACGGTGTTAGAGAATATTAAAAGTCCCATGGACTGCCAAAAGAATAAATCTATCTGTGTTGAAAGAACTACAGCTAGAAGGCTCCCTGAAAGCCAGGATGGCCAGACTTCATCTCTCATACTTCAGCATATTGTCAGGAGGGGCCAGTCACAGGAGTAGGATGCCATGTTTGATAAAGTGTCAGAGCAGAAGAGGCAGACCCCCAATGAGATGGATTGGCACACTGGCAGGAGCAATGGGCTCAAATGTAGCAAAAATTGTGAGGCTGGTGCAGGACCAGGCAATGTTACATTCTGTTGTGCATAGGGTCACTATGAGTTGGTATTGACTCGATGGCACCTAACAACAATGATAACAAAATTTATGTATACATATATAAGTTCCACTTCTTTTGTTTCTCTAGAGAACCCAGCCTACGACACTCACATTGATGTCAGTCTTTCAACATCAATTCTATTTTTTTCAAATGTTTAAGGAAATCTCTAGTCCATACACATCTTTTTGTGAGGGGCCAGCTAAAGACTTTTACCGGCAACCAGGAGAGGATACGCTAGAAGATGTTATGAGCCCTTTCATAATGTTTCATAGGACACACATGAGTAGAAGAGGTGAAAGCCAGTTGTAAGTTCAATACATCCTCAGCAGCAGGCTTAATAGACAGGGCCTCATTTGTAACCACATTAAACCATAAATAATTTTAATTTTGGAAGAGTTTGTACTCCCAGAAACTTTATAAACATTACATATAGAATACTGGACTTGTCTGTGAGTTCACTGTTTGTAAATCGTGACATTTATATTTATAAAACTGAACATAGGTTTTATTATAATTTCCTTCAGTATAATTGACATGATTCACAATTTACTAATTCTTCTGCCTTTCCACAAACAAGGAAAAACCATTTTGTATATTGCTGCTGTTTTGTTGTTGTTTAATGCCATCAAGTCAATTCCAACTCATTGCAGCCCTGTACAGGATTTCTAAAGAACAGCTGATGAGTTTGAAACACCAGTCTGTGGTTAGCAGTCATATGTTTACCCAGTAGCACCACACCAGTACTAATATTAAAGTGTTTAAGTCTATAAAAGGGATCTGGTAAAGAATTCTTTTTTGGCTGTTTGTTTTTCTAGAATAGCTCCTTTAAGCTACAAATTTCAGCTGAGAAACTTCCTGGCATCATTAGTCTTTAATTAATAACCAAGAAGACAAATGGAAGATTCATGTATGATATTTCCTCTGAATATGGGTGATATAATTCCCTGACTTCATATTCATAAGTTTTCAAACACAAATATCAAAACTAGCAAAGATAATATGATCCCTTTCTCCAATTCATACATGAAAGATCGCCTTTCTCTTTAAGGACTCATGCTATTGAGTCTTGATAAAAGTGATTTTGAGATAATGGTGAGGAAATGTTTTGTAAACTCTTTTTTAACTGAGGGAACATGAATTTCACAATGAAGATTGCCTGTATATTTATAAATGTGGGCAAGCCTCAAATACAAGCAAAAACCATTGTTAAGATTGCCATCAATCCACAGAGAAATTTCAAATAACTGGAATATTCTGCCATACCTTAGTTTGATCAGAAAGATGAAAATCACAAGAAAACAGTTTATATTGGAGACTGTTTTTCAGAAACCATGTAAAATATGTCTACTTTCCAGAAACCATATAAAATAGGTCCACTTAGTATATAGTCATCGCAACAGTACTTCCCACATCTGGAGACATGGAATGATAAAAACCCTAACTTCCAAGGAGCACTTGGCTGTACTTCTTCCAACATAGATTTATTTGTTCTTTTGGCAGTTCATGGTACTTTCAATATTCTCCTCCAGCACCATAACTCAAATGCATCAATTCTTCTATGGTCTTCCTTATTCACTGTCCAACTTTCACATGCATATGAAGTTATGGAAAATACCATGTCTTGGGTCAGGCACACCTTAGTCCTCAAACTGATATCTTTACTCTTCAACACTTCAAAGAGATCGTGTGCACAGATTTACCTAAGGCAACACTTCATTCATTTGATTTCTTGACTGTTGCTTACATGAGTGTTGATGGTTGATCAGAGCAAAATGAAGTCTTTGACAACTTTAATATTTTCTCCATGTATCACGATGTTATTTATTGGTCCAGTGGTGAGGATTTTTGTTTTGTTGACACTGAGGTGCAACTCATACTGAAGTCTGTGGACTTTGATCTTCATCAGTATTTTAAGTCCTCTTCATTTTCAGCAAGCAAGGTTGTATCATCGGCATATCTCAGGTTGTTAATGAGTCTTCCTCTTATCCTGATGCCATGTTATTTTTCATATAATCCAGTTTCTCAGATTATTTGCTCAGCATACAGATGGAGTAAGTATGGTGAAAGAATACAACCTGGTGTACACCTTTGCTAAGTTTAAACCAATCAGTGTTCCCTTGTTCTGTTCATACATAGACCTGTTGGTCTATGTCTAGGTTCCTCATGAGCATAATTAAGTGTTCCAGAATACACATTCTCCACAATGTTGTTCATAGCTTGTCATGATCCACACAATTGAAAGCCATTGCATAGTCAATAAAGCACAGATAAACATCTTTCTGGTATTTTCTGATTTCAGACAAGATCAATATGATATCAGCAATGATATCTCTCATTCCATGTTCTTGTCTAAATCCAGCTTGACCCTCTTGTCAATTTCCTGTTAATATACTGCTGCCATTTTAAAGTTATCTTTAGAAAAATTTTACTTGCATGTTGTATTTATGATATTGTCCAATGATTCCTGTATTCTTTTGGTCTACCTCTCTTTGAAATGGGTATGAATCTCTTCCAATCAGTTGGCCAGGTAGTTGTCTTCCAAATTTCATGGCACACATGAGTGAGTGCTTCCAGTGATGCATCAGTTTGTTAAGCAATTTCAATTTGTATTTCATTTTTTATGGTGCATTTGGATACTTAGAATTTATTAATCTCTAGTGTGGCATTTTTGGGATAAAGCACTGGACCTCAAGGTCAGTTAACCATTAAGATCAGCGATTCATACTTATCAACTTATCATACTTATCCTTTATTATTTTATTTCTTAATACTGTTTGCTTACTTGCTTTGTTTTCTTGTGTGTGTGTGTGTGTGTCTTCTCTTCTTATCTCACCCAAATAGAGACAGAATCTAGGCCCACACAGCCCAACAGTGCAGAGTTGTGTCCTCTGCAGCTCCATCTACTGGGCAAGAGTCAATACCAGCTCCCACACCTACCGATCAGCAGCAAACACCAGCCAAATTCACCTTAAACTGAGCTGAACAAATGGTGTACAGAGAACTTAGTACACTCTTCTATAACCTAAGAATATGGCAGCATACAACCATCAATCGAATACATATGTACAAACCTCTGAAAGAAAGGGTCATCCAAAAATCGCATATCCAGAATACCTGTCCCTCAAATCTGACAGCAAAATAAGAACATTTGCAGATAAACAGAAATAAAAATTACTAAAGGGTGTTCTTTGGACTGAGAACCAACAAAAGCAGACACCAACTTTAAATTAACAAATAAGACACCACCATCCAAACTCAATTCAGATACAGAAGTTTTTTAAGTGAGGCAAATCCACAAGACTGAAAATAGGGCACCAGATACATCAATTTATAATGAAAACAACTAAAAAACAAAAGATGGAATAGTACAAATACAGAACTCCCAAGAGATGAGAAAGTCAAGTAAATTTCAAGATAAAACAGACTGTTTTAAATTGGGTGAGCAATTAATAAATCACATGATAGCCTCAAAGAAAATTAATGAACTTTGACATCAGATCCATCTCTCATCTGTCAGTGTATTGTACTGTGGTGGCTTGCATGTTGCTGTGATTCTGGAAGCTATGCCACCAGTATTTGAATACCATCAGGGTAACCAATGGTGGACAGATTTCAGCTGAGCTTCCACACCAAGACAGATAAGAAAGAAGGAAAGGCAGGCTATTTCTGAAATTTTAGTCACAGAAAACCTTATGAATTGGCAGTGGAACATTGTTAGATACAGTGCCAGAAGATGAACTCCTAAGGTTGAAAGGACCTCAAAACATGAGTGGGGAAGAGCTGGCTCCTCAAAGTAGAGTTGACTATAATGACGTGAATGTAATAAGCTTTCAGGACCTTCATTTGCTGATAGGGCACAACAATTCAAAATGAGGTGAAACAGGCAAGCATATATTAATAATTCTGGAAAAAATGGAAGCTATAAAAAATGACATGGAACACATTATGATTGATATCCTAGGCATTGGTAAGCTGAAATGGACAGGTATCGGCTATTTTGAATCTGACGATTGTACAGATTGCTATGGAAAGAACAACAAACTCAAAAGGAATGGCATCACATTCATCATCAAAAAGAATATTTCAAAATCTCTTTGAAAGTACAATGCTGTCTGTGATAGGGTATCTATCCATCTATAAGGAAGACCAGTTAATACCACTATTATTCAAATTTATGAGCAAACCACTAATGCCAGTGAAGATGATATTGAAGAATTCTACCAACATATTCTGAGGACTGGTGTGATGCTGTGGATTAATGCATTAAACTGTAAATTTGGTTTGAGCTACAAGGTCAGCTGTTCAAGTTCACCATTCACTCCTCAGAAACTCTATATAAGGTTGCTACGAGTGAACACTGACTTGACAGCACTTAACAACAACAACAACCAACATCTTCAATCTGAAATTGCACCTCAATAAAACAAAACTCCTTACCACTGGACTAGTAAATATTATCATGACCAATGGAGACAAGATTGAGATTATCAAAGACTTCATTTTGTTTGGATCCACCATCAAAACTCATGGAAGCAAGAGTTATGAAATCAAATGATGCATTGCATTAGGCAAATCTGCTGCACAAGATCTCTTCAGAGTGTTCAGGAACAAAGATCTCTGTTTGAAGACTAATGTTTGCCTGACCCAAACCATGGTATTTTCAAAACCCTTATATGCATGTGAAAGTTGGACAGTGAAAAAGTAAGACCATAGAAGAACTGATGCATTTGAGCTACGGTATTGGAGAAGAATATTGTAAGTACCATGGACTGTCAGAAGAATAAACAAATCTCTATTGTACAAAATACAACCAGAAAGTTCCTTAGAAGCCAGGATGGCATGACTTTATCTCTTATGCTTTGGATATGTTGTCAGAAGGAACCAGTCCATGAAGAAGGACATCATGATTGGTAAATTGGGGGGTCAGAGAAAAAGAAGATGACTCCAAATAAGATGAAGTAACAACAATTGTGAGGATGACACATGACTGGGCAGTGTTTTGTTCTGTTACTGGGCAGTGTTTTGCTTGTTTTGTTCTGCACAGGGTTGCAATGAATTGGAACTGATTTGATGGCACCTAACAATAATAATAACATATCAAAAATAAGAAATAGGGAAATCAGAAATATTTAGTAAACATTAAGACTACAACAATGAAGAAAAAGAAGAGAATACTCACAAAAAAAAATGAAGTAAGCGCAGAAAATCACATGGAGCAAAAGAAAAACCCAGAAGTGTCACAAATAAACACACAGCAAAATTAATTCATACCTATAAATAATTACACTGAATGTAAATGAATTAGATGCACCAGTCAAGAAACAGAGGGGAGCTGAATGGATAAGAAAACAGGATCTTCCCAAATACAGTCTACAAGAGACATACCTTATAAACAAAGACAAAATAGACTAAAAATTAAAGGATGGAAAAAAAGTTAATCAAGCAAATGTCAGTTAAAACAAGCAGGAGTGGAAATTTCAATCTCTGATAAAATAAACCTTAAGGCAAAAAAAAAAAAAAAAAAAAAAAAAAACAGTATAAGAGACAAAGAAGGACATGATATCATGATTAAAGGTGCAACTGAACTTGAGGACATACCATAATAAATATCTGCACTCCCAATGAAAAAGCCTCAAAATACCTAAATAAACTCTAATAGAACTAAAGAAGAAATAGGTAACTCCACAAAAATAGTAAAAGATTTTTAAACACCACTTTTGATAAAGCACAAAATAAATAGAAACTCAACAAAGACACAGAAGAACTAAACAACACAATAAACCAATTTTACCTTATAGACATATACAGAACACTCAATCCAACCATAGCACAATATACATTCTTCTCCGGTGCACATGGAACACTTTCCAGAATAGACCATGTGTTAAGCAACAAAACAAACCTCAATAAAGTTAAAACATCAAAACAATACAAGCATTTTTTTCAGATAACAGCATTATAAAATTAGAAATCAACAATAGGAAGATCAAGGAGGGAAATCAAATACATGGAAATTATGTAACACCCTGTTTAAAAGCTTCTGGATAATAGAACAAATAAAAAGTGAAGCAGAAAATTTCCTTGAATCAATCAAGAACAAAAACACCACTTACCAAAACATTTGGGGCACAGCAAAAGCAAAGCTCAGGGGGCAATTTATAGCAATAAATGCACAATCTAAAATGAAGAAAGAATTAAAAATCACTACCTTAACCCAATATCTCCAACAGTTAGAACAAGAGCAGCAAAGTATGCCTAGCCACCAGAAGGCAGAGATAATAAAGGTTAAGTAGAAATAAATGAAATAGAAAAAGAAAAACAATAGAAAGAATCAACCAGACAAGAATTTGGTTCTTTGAAAGGATTAATACAATCAACAAATCTTTAGCAAATCTAACAAAAGAAAAGGAGAAGATGCAAGTAACACGAATAAGAAATTAAATGGGTGATGTCACAACAGAACCAACAGAAATAAAAAAGATAATAACACAATAATACTAGACTTGTACTCCAACAAATTAAAAAATCTAGAACAAATGGACAAATTTCTAGAAACTAACACAGACTGAAGTAGAAAACTTGAACAAGCCTATAACAAAAGAAGAAATTGATCAAGTCATTAAGAAACTCCCAACTAAAAAAGTCCGTGTCCAGATGGTTTTATTGGTGAATTCTGCCAAACATACAGAGAAGAGCTTATACCAGTTCTACTCAAGTGATTCCAGAATATAGAAAAAGAAAAAAAACAACTCATAATTCATTTTATGAAGCAAGCATAACTCTAATACCAAAACCAGGTAAAAATATCACTGAAAAAGAAAACTATAAACCAATATCTGTCATGAACATAGATATAAAACTCTCAACAAAACACTAGCCAATAGAATCCAACAACATATCAAAGAAAATAATACTTCATGATCAAGTGGGAGTCATATCAAGTATACAGGGGTGACTCAATATTAGAAAAACAATCAACATAATCTACCACATAAATAAAACACAGGAAAGAAGTAACATGATCATATCAATCATTGCAGAAAAAAAGCATTTGACAAAATCCAACACCCATTCCTGATAAAAAAAATTCAATATAATAAGAATAGAAGGGAAATTTCTCATCATAATTAAGGGTATATATACAAAATCAAAGCCAATATCACTCTCAATGGAGACAATCTGAAGCTATTACAGTTTCCAGCAGGAAGCATGCAAGCATGCCCCTTATCACCACTTCTATTCAATATTGTGCTGGAATTCTCCGCTAGAGCTATAAAACAAGAAAGGTAAATTGTTGTTGTTGTTAAATGCCATCAAGTTGGTTCTGACTCATTTGTTGTTGTTTTTAGGTGCCACAGAGTTGGTACTTAATCATAGTAACCATATGCACAACAGAACAATAAAACATTGCCTGGTCCTGGGCTAACCTCACAATTATTGCTCAAGCTCACATTTGAGCCCATTGATGTTTCCACTGTGCCAATCCATCTCGCTGGGGGCCTACCTCTTTTTCTCTGACTTTCCACTTTACCAAACATGATAGCCTTCTCCAGTGACTGGTCCCTCCTGAAAATATGTGTGAAGTATAAAAGACAAAGTCTGGCCATCCTGGCCTCCAAGGAGGCACTCTGGCTGTACTTCTTCCAACACAGATCTATTTGTTCTTTTAGCAGTCCATGATATTTTCAATAGTCTCCTCCAATACCATAACTCAAATACATCAATTATTCTACAGTCTTCCTTATCCACTGTCCAAGTTTCACATGCATATGAGGTTATTGAAAATACCATGGCTTGAGTCAGGCACACCTTGGTGCTCAAACTGACATCTTTGCTCTCAAACACTTTAAAGAGGTCTTGCGCACCAGATTTGCCTAATACAATACGTCATTTGATTTCTTGACTGCTGCTTCCACGAGTGTGATGGTTGATCCAAGCAAAAAAGTCTTCATAACTTCAATCTTTTCTTAGCTTATATGGATGTTGTTTATTGGTCCAGTGGTAAGAATTGTTTGCTCAGCATACAGGTTGAGTAAGTATGGTGAAAGAATACAACTCTGTCACACACCTTTCTTAATTTTAAACCATTCAGTGTTCTCATGTCCTGTTCGAACAACTGCCTCTTGGTCCAGGTACAGATTCCTCATGAGCACAATTAAGTGTTCCAGAATACACATGCTTCGCAATGTTGTCCATAGCTTGTCATGATCCAC
>NW_006408690.1:6277803-6289179 GCF_000296735.1 Chrysochloris asiatica | reverse complement strand
CCTTTATCTCAGTGGTTCTGCCAGGTGTCTGTGGCCGCTTCGATCTTTCCCCCAAGTGGTCTCACCCAAGATGGTGGCTCCTGGAGCATCTGAGGGTCCCAGACTAAAAAGCAATAGATTTCTTGCTTCTGTCACAAATTCCCCCAGCTGTGAGCCTTCCAAACTTCTACATATTCCTGTATATGTGGTTCAGAGTTCTGGGACCATCCCCTGAGCCTGCTTGGTTGAATATTCTGTGTTGTTGTTGGCGGAGCTCTTTACTACATGTTCACCCAATGGCCATCTTGTTTGTTCTTCCCTTCCATCTTCATTCAATGCTTCCTGCATCATTCAATAATTTCCCCAGAGAATCCTTCAATAATGGAAATTGAGGCTTGAATTTTTTCTTCAGTTCTCCCAGCTTGAGAAATCCTTTTTGGTTTTCTGATTCCAGATCTTTGCACATTTTGTTGTAATATTTGATTTTATTTTCTCGAGCTGACCTTCAAATTTTGTTTAGCTCTTGTACCTCCTCATTTCTTCCATTTGTTTTATCATCTCTATGCTGAAGAACAAGTTTCAGTGTCTCTTCTGACATCCATTTTGACCTTTTCCTTCTTTCTTGTCTTCTTAATGACCTTT
Organism: Chrysochloris asiatica; assembly: GCF_000296735.1. Classification (NCBI taxonomy): domain Eukaryota; kingdom Metazoa; phylum Chordata; class Mammalia; order Afrosoricida; family Chrysochloridae; genus Chrysochloris; species Chrysochloris asiatica. The sequence goes on along the minus strand of NW_006408690.1, from coordinate 6,288,558 downwards.
TACTTTCGTCATGTATGATGTTCTTGATGTCATCCCACAACTCTTCTGGTTTTCACTCTTTAGTGTTTAATGCATCAAATCCATTCTTCAGATGACCTCTAAATTCAGGTTGGATATATTCAATGTCATATTTTGCCTCTCATGGCCTTGTTTTCATTTTCTTCAGCTTCAGTTTGAATTTGCATATGAGCAATAGTTAGTCTGTTCCACAATCTGCCCCTGGCCTTGTTTTGACTGATGATATGGAGCTTTTCCAACATCTCTTTCCACAGATGTAGTCAATTTGATTTTTATGTATTCCATCTGGAGAGTTCTATGTGTATAGTCATCTCTTATGCTGTCTAAAGAAGGTATGTGAAATGAATAAATCATTGATTTTACAGAATTCTATCATACGATCTCCAGCATGATTTCTATCACCAAGGTCATATTTTCCAACTACTGATCCTTCTTCTTTGCTCCCAATCTTTGCTTCCAATCACCAGTAATGATCAATACATCTTGATTGCATGTTTGATCAATTTCAGATTGAAGAAGTTGCTAGAATTCTTCAATTTCATCCTCTCTGGCGTCAGTGGTTGGTTCATAAATTTGAATAATAGTGGCATTAACTGGGCTTCCCTGTAGGTGCATGGATATTATCTTATCACAGACAGTGTTGTACCTCATGACTAATCTGGATATGTTCTTTTTCACAATGAATGCAACACCATTCCTCTTCAATTTGTCATTCCTGTCATAGTAAACCATGTGGTTGTCAGATTCAAAATGGTCAATACCAGTCCATTTCAGCTCACTAATGCCTAAGATATCAATGTTTGTGTGTTCCATTTCATTTTTTACAATTTCCAATTTTCCCAGATTCATACTTTGTACATTCCATGTTCCGATTATTAATGGATGTTTACAGCTGTTTCTCTTCATTTTGAGTTGTGCCCCATCAGCAAATGAAGGTCCCATGTGCTTTTCTCCCTGGGCTTTACTCCATTCGAGTCATCACGGGCATCTCTACTTTGAGGAGGCAGTTCTTCCCCAGTCGCATTTTTAGTGCCTTCCAGCCTGAGGGGTTCATTTTCCAGCGCTGTATCTGGCAGTGTTTCCTTGCTATTCATAAGGTTTTCAGTGACTAAATATTCAGAATTATTTTATCACCCCTTTTTCCTAGTCTATCTTCGTCTGGAAGCTCGTCTGAACCAGTGCACCATGGGTGACCCTGCTGGCATTTAAAATACCGGTGGCATAGCTTCCAGAATCACAGCAACTCACAAGCCACCACAGTATGACAGACTGACCAACAAGTGGTGGATGGCCACTATCATGGTGAATTATTATATTCAAATGTTTTTTAAGGCTGTATTGTATAATGTTGTTGTTGTTGTTGTTAAGTGCCGTCGAGTCGGTTTCGACCCATAGCGACCCTGTACAGGGTTTCCGAGGGTGTAAATCTTTATGGGAGTAGAAAGCCTGATCTTTCTCCTGCGGAGCAGCTGGTAGTTTCGAACCGCTGACCTTAAGGTTCTCAGCCCGATTCGTAACCACTACGCTAGTACAAAAATTTCAAAATGAGCTGAACAGAAAAATTTAGAGGGCATTTCAAGAAGACAAAAAAAAAAAAAAATGCATTCCATTATCAGTCTATAGTTAAAGAATTATGTTATAAAGTCACTTGAAATAATGGATTTCTCTTGTGTGCTATAATTTTGTAATAAAGTTAAGGTCATTTATTTCATCCCATTAAATAAGATGTTATTGCTACTGAAATAATAGAAATGCAGTGAATAAATTCCAAGTCAGTAGAAGAAACTAAAAGGCATGAGATGACTGGCATGGATCTATGGCACTTCATAGTGATAGCTACCTCTGGAGACTGCCATGGAACTGAGTCCAAGTCTGGGGTTGGAGGCCAAAAATAATTAGTTGTAACTCTTAACATTTCACATCCACTTCTCACTTATCCAGGGAGCCCTGGGAGCGTAGTAGATTATACATTGGGCTGCTAACCACAAGGCCAGCAGTTTGAATCCATAAGCAGCTCCATGGAAGAAAGAGGAGGCTTCCTGCTCCCATAAAGATTTACCTATACAGGGTATAGCCTGGAAACTCTATACAGGTTCCCTAGGAGTCAGAGACAACTCAGGTGCACATCATCACCACCTCACTTATCTGCATGCTTAGGTTCCAACAACCAGGGTGTTTTGTGAAAATGGAGGATATTTTTTTTTTCCTGTTTTCAGATTGTTTGTCTGATATTTAAATTTTAGAATATATAGTTCTAGAAATAATAATATTTAAAATTTACTGTCTTTTACATTTGATGGAGCTTGCTGAGAGCAGAGAGTACCAGGATGGCCAGACTTCATTTCTCATACTTCGGACATATTATCAGGAAAGACCGGTCCCTGGAGAAGGATATCATGTTTAGTAAAGTGGAGAGTCAGAGAAAAAGAGGAAGACCTCCAATAAGATGGATTGGCACAGTGGAAGTAGCCATGGGCTCAAATGTAGCAATAATTGTGAGGTTGGCACAACCGGGCATTGTTTAATTCTGCTGTGCATAGGATTACTATGAATCAGTAACAACTCAATGGCATCTAGAAACAGCAACAACTTTGGACTTATTGTTAAGAGGGACTGGCCCCTGGTGAGAGACATCATGCTTGATGAAGTAGAGGTCAGAAAAAGAGAAATCTCCAATGACATGAATCAACACTGTGCCTGCAACCATGGTTCAAACATAAACCATTATGAGGATGGCACAGGACCAGGCAGTGTTTCGTTGTTCTGTTGTGCCTGGGGTCACTATGAGTCAGAATTGACTGGAAGGCATCTAACAGCAGTGCCCAGATTTAATGAGGTGCTCATCACTGTGATGAGTCCAGTTATAGATTGTTCCTCTGTGGAGAAAGAGGCTTCTAGGAGACACAGCTGGGTAAAGCTGGGCTGTGTGGCAGATAGATCCACTGTTTAGCCACTTCACCTTCTTCCTCTGCTGGATCCGAACTTCTCTTCAGGAACCTCCACTCCCACCCCTACAAGTCCTGGTTCAGGATCTTGGAACCTGCTCTGCCATCATGGCTAGGTGGAGTTACCACGGGGCTTTCTGTAGGGGCTTCAGGCTCCTTTGGCTCACTTTGTTATTGGTCTTAAGTGCCGAGTTGGTTGTGATTCACAGCAACCCTGTAAGAGGTTTCTGAGGATCTGCTGTTGGGTTTGAATTGCCAACCTTGTGGTTCGAAGTCCAGTGCTTAGCCTACAACACCACACCAGGAGTTGGCTCACTTTGGGAAGTCATTAAACTCTGTACAAATTTCTTCTCCACACCCTCTCAGATGACTCTCTCCCTTCCCACCCCACAGCAGTTTTGAACTGCAAGGCCTCAGGCCAAATAGGAACTAGAAACCCAGAGCAGGTACCTGAGCATTTTCCTGGAGACCAGGCCCACAGAGGAGCCTGGTCCTGTGTACAGCTGAAGAGAGCAGAGAGCATGGGCCAGCGCAGCCCAGCTTCTCAGAGGTAACCCTGAGGTACTCCCCAACATAGGGAAAAATCTACAGCCACTGCCACCAGCCAGCAGCCTTGTTAATGTGCAAAACAGCTGGATAGTAGAGTTTTCACTTTCATTGTAAATGCAAAATGTAAGAAAACAAAATATCAATAAGTGAAAAGAGACTATATTTCCTTTAAAAACAAACAAACAAAAAACTTACTGCGAACCAATAAGAGAATGTAAAGAGTTACTACTTCTAGGTAAAGGGAATATAGGTCTTTATTACATTATCCTGCATACTATCCATACTTGTAATCTTTTTTTTAATGAAGATAATTAAAACTTTGGGGTTTATTTTGAATGGGCAGGATGTGAATGACTTCCAAAGTTAAGCATGTTCTATCCTTCAGGTTCAAGACTCTGAAGTCCAACAAATCTATTCAGCCACAGCCCAAGTAGACACAGGGCTGTAACATATACCTCATCTTCTGTGTGCAGGTGAGAAAAGTACTCAGTGCAGGACTCCAGTGAACTTAAGGGGTCATTGCCTTTTCAATATGGGTGGTTCATAGAGCCCCATTATCTCATGCTCTCTGTTGGCTTAAATTACTCTTCTTTGGCTTCAGTGTGCAAGTAGTGGAACAAAGATGTCAATATAGAAACTACCATAGCCAGGGGTCACCAGGGGGTTACCCAATTAAAGAAACCACAGAAAAGAAATTAACTTTTCTATCATAATAAAGGCTCTCCCTACAAGAGACTGAACAATGCCTTCTGTGTATTAGTTTTTTTCTTGGAATGAGTGAATTGTGAAACATAATAATACACATCACATAGAAAGATTGTCTTCTGTAAGTGATGGGCATGGCAGTGAGGTGCCCATAGGGATTAGTTACTCACTAGAACAGCTGTTCCCCAACACTACCTCATGCATAAAAAAAGGCATTCCAACAGAAGAGAAAACACAAAAGGCAAACAAAGAATGGGTTGTTTTTGCATTTCCCTCAATGGACATTTGCATGAAGAACTGTTTCCAATGAACTATGTACTCTTAAAATATAATATGGAAGGACTTCTGGTTTCCGTGGCAGTGGAGAAAGTCAGGCAGGGAAATCTCCATGCTAGAGAGGGACTGAGATCTCACACAAGAAGCGCTCACAGAACAACTCCAGAGCTCTGGATCTACCATAAGGCCCAGGACATCATCCCACATTCGCAAGTGAAACAATCATGATATTAAGGAAAATACTGAGAGTTAGGACTCTGGAGACCGGACTCCCTCTGTGGCTACCCCGCCCTGGCAGAGTTTAGAGGGAGGGGCTACAGCCATTCTGGCTCCGTGAACCTGCTCTAAAAGCAGCGCACAGACACTTGCATAAAGAGGCATGGGAGACTCTACACATTTCTCTAGCATCTTCCCCGGAGTGCCTTCTTTGCTCAACCAGGACGCCATCAGGCAGGTGGATATGTACCCCAAAAAAACAGCCCTGACCCCACAGTTCCTTCATGGTACAGACCAGGGAGCTTGGAGGCCACTAATGATATCAGCCACAGACACTGCCCTAAGATTGACTTGAGCTAGACCCTTGGTGGCTGCGCACCTTGGAGTCGGTTCCGACTCCAGGTGACCCTGTGCTGGGTTTCTGGGGCAGTGGGTCTTTGCGGGAGCAGAGCACCTTGCCTTTCTCCCACGGAGATGCTGGTGGTTTTGAGCTGTTGACCTTGCAGTTCATGGACCCATTCATGGCTGCTGTGCTACCTGGGCTCCGTGTGCAGGACCCTTATAATACAATCTGTAAAACCCCAACATAAAAGGACTCAACCATCTCGAGAATTGCACTGTGCACATGCAGGAACCTAACTGACCTTCAGAGACAAAATATAGTGGGCAATCTTTCTCTCATTAACTTCTTAATATCTACCTGAGCACCTCTACTGTAGTGACTAGAGGAGGGGCCTGAGTGAGTGGACACCCTCAACCACTGTGGGAGGCTTCTACCTTGCACACACACTGACTGTGTAGCTCGGGACAGTGGACCACAGCTTCATTTCGTTCCAAAGTGGAGGTATTTGTCTCTGCATGTATATTCCTTGGGCTTTTGGTCCTTTGATCACACATCTTTCCCGGAGGCAGGAGCCTTTTCTCCCTATGTTACCCAAGAAAAGACAACAATTGTGGCCATATAGCCAAGCTACAAGCACACCCCATTATATTCCACCACTGAGACAAGAGCCAACAAACCTGCTTAGCATTACATGCAAAAAGGGAATCCTATCTTCTGATCATATTCACCAGGAGACTCCCAGTAAGCTTAATAATAAACAACAAACATCCAATTAAGCTTTAAAAAAATAATAATAATAACTATCTGAAATGATGAATAAAAACCAACAAATGATATTGAAACATGTCCAAAAACAGAAGAGAGTAGCTGAGACAAATGAGCTGGAAACAGAAAAGGGCTTTCTAGACGAGAAAGAGCAGGTTTTGGATATGCCTGAGCAAGAATTCAGAAGAATGATATGGAAACAAAATCAAATGCTCCAAAAAGAGGTGGTGGAAAACAAAGAAGAAGTCAGGAAAGTACTAAAAAGGCAATCAAATAAGATTGATACAGCAATGGAAACAATTAAAAACCTGTAAAAAGAGGTCCAGATGATTAATAATTAGATATCAGAAATGGACAATACACTGAAAGGGGGAAGGAGCAGAATAGAAGAGATGGAAGCCAGAACTAGCGAGCTGAAGACAAATCTCTCAATACTGCTAAGGTAGAAGAGCAAGCAGAAAAATGGATTTAAAAAATCTGAAGACAGTCTACGATTCATGCTGGATAACACGAAGAGGAACAAGTTAAGAATTATTGGCATTCCGGAACAGGAAGAATCGGAGAAATCCACAGAGGAGATAGTTGAAGAGCTTCTGGAAGAAAATTTCCCTAGCATCTTGAAAGATGAGAAGATAAACATTCAAGAAGCTGAATGTACCCCAGGAAGGATAGACCCCAAAAGACAGTCACCAAGACATAATAATCAAGCTCTCCAAAAATCAAAGACAAGGAGAGAATACTAAAAACGGCCAGGTAGAAGAAAAATGTCACTTAAAAAGGCAAGGAAATCAGATTAAGCTCTGACTATTCAGAACAAACTATGCAGACAAGAAGGCAATGAGGAGACATATACAAAATCCTGCAAGAAAAAAACTGCCAACCAAGAATCGTCTATCCAGAAAAATTTTCTGGATCAAATATGATGGGGCGATCATGACATTTCAATGATAAACAGAATCTGAGAGATTTTATCAAAACGAACCCAGTACTTCAAAACATCCTAAAGGGAGTTCTGTGGACTGAAAACCAACAAGAACAGACAACAACCAGAGATTGACAGGCATAGCAACACCATCTGGAACTCAGTCAATGGATACCAGAGTCCAGAACAGAACAAGACTACAACAACAAACTCAAAGGAGCTGGGAGGTCAACTGAAGATCAAAATTATATCAATGTCAAAGAAGAGACAAACGCAGCAGCAGAGATCCAGGTGGTGAGGATGCCAGGTAAATTACAGGATACAATGGATTCTCTTAAAGGGAGCTAAAAGTTAGTAAACTATAAGGTAACCTCAAAGAATGTAAGTACTTCACAACTTACCATGAAAATGAACTTCCAAGCAGAACAAGCAAACATGAAAACTAAGAATAAACTGACCAGAAATAGCACAAAAAACACAAACCCAACACAAGAAGGCATGCAGAACAAAAGAATGAACAGCACTACCAAAAAAGTAACATAGTGGCAGTGATTAACTCATAGCTATTGATAATTACATTGAATGTCAATGGGTTGAATGCACCAGTGAAGAGACAGAGTGGCAGAATGGATAAGAAAACAAGACCCTTCAATATACTGCCTTCAAGAGACACACCTTACACACAAAGACAAAAACAGACTAAAAGATAAAGGATGGAAAAAAATTACCAAGCTAACTACAACAATAAACAAGCAGGAGTAGGAATACTAATCTCCAACAAAGTAAACTTCAAGATAAAAACCAGCATAAGAGACAAAGAAGGACACTATCTCATGATCAAAGGGTCAATTGAGCAAGACAACATAACCATAATAAATATCTACACTCCCAATGAAAAAGCACCAAGATACATGAAGCAAACCTACTAGAATTGAAAAAAGAAACCAATAAATTCACAATTATAGTGGGGGATTTTAATACCCCACTTTCACAAAGGGACAGAACAACAAGAAAGAAACTCGATGGTTAGAGAGGAACTAAACAACACAATCAACCAACTTGACCTCTTAGATGCATACAGAGTATTCAATCTGACAACAACACAATACACATTCTTCTCCAGTGGCCATGGATCATTTTACAAAATTGATCATGTGTTAGGTCACAAAGCAAGCCTCCATAAATTTACAATTCTACAGAGCATCTTCTCAGACCACAGTGCTACAAAACTAGACATCAACAATAAGAAGACCAAGGAAATAAAGTTGAATATATGGAAACTTAACAACACCCTGCTGAAAAGCAACTGGATAAAAGAAAAAATTAAATGTGAATTCACAAAGTTCCTAGAAACAAGCAAGACTGAAAATACAACATACCAAAATCTTTGGGACATGGTGAAAGCAGTGCTGAGAGGACAATTTATTGCAATAAATGCACACATCCAAAAGAGGAAAGAACCAAAAATAACACATTAACACAGCATCTCTAACAATTGGAAGCAGACCAGCAGAGACAACCTACAATTACTAAAAGAAAGGAAATAATAAAGATTAGAGCAGAAATAAATGAGATGGAAAATCAAAAAACTATAGAAAGAATAATACCATGGCTTGAGTCAGGTGCACATTAGTCTTCAAGCTGACATCTTTGCTCTTCAACACTTTAAAAAGGTCTTGTGCAGCATATTTGCCTAATGCAATACATCATAGAAGAATTGATGCCTTTGAGTTATGGTGTTGGAGGAGAATATTGAAAATGTCATGGGCTGCCAAAAGAACTAATAGATCTATTTTGGAAGAAGTGCAGCCAGAGGGCTCCTTAGAGGCCAATATGGCCAAACTTTGTCTCTCACACTTTGGACATATTGTCAGGAGGGACCAGTCACTGGAGAGGGATATCATGTTTGATAAGGTGGAGAGTCAGAGAAAAAGAGGAAGATCCCCAACAAGATGGATCAGCCAAGTGGCAGCATAGATTAACTCAAGCGTAGCAACAATAGTGAGGTTGGCCTAGAATCAGGCAGTGTTTTGTTCTGCTGTGCATAAGGTCTCTATGGGTTGGTACCGACTCAATGGCACCTAACAACAACATAGAAAGAATCAACAGGACAAGAAGCTGGCTCTTTGAAAGGATTAATAAAATTGACAAACCATTGGAAAAACTAAGCAAAGAAAAGAGGGAGAGGATGCAAATAACTCACATTAGAAACCACATGGGAGACGTCACAACAGAACCAAACAAAATCAAAAGAATAATAACAGAATACTATGAAGAGTTGTACTCCAACAAATTTGAAAACCTAGAAGAGATGGACACATTTCTAGAAAACCATGACCTACCTAAACTTACTCAGAATGAAGTAGAAATCTTGAACAAACCCATAACAAAAGAAGAAATTGATTATGTCATCAAAAAAATCCCAACCAAAAAAAGTTCAGGCCCAGATGACTTCACGGGTGAGTTCTACCAAACATTCAGGGAAGAACTGTCACCAATTCTACTCAAATTACTCCAGAATATAGAAGAGGTTGGAAAACTCCCTAATACTTTTTATGAAGCAAGCATAACCCTTATACCAAAACCAGGGAAGGACATTACTAAAAAAGAAAACTATAGGCCAATATCCCTCATGAACACAGACACAAAAATTCTCAACAAAATCCTAGCCAACCGAATCTAATAGCACACCAAAAAAATAATACATCATGACCAAGCCAATTTCATAAAAGGGATGCAAGGATCGTTCAACATTAGAAAAACAATCAGTGTAATCCACCATATGTTGTTGTTGTTGTTAAGTGCCATCGAGTCATATAAATAAGAAAAAGGAAAAGAACCACATGATCATATCGATTGATACAGAAAAGGCATTTGACAAAATCCAACATCCATTCCTGATAAAAGCACTCAGCAAAGTAGGAATTGAAGGGAAATTCTTCAACATAATCAAGAACATATGTATAAAACCAATAGCATACATCATTGTCATTGGAGAGAAACTGAAAGCCTTCCCTCTGCAAATGGGAACCAGACAAGATGCCCTTTGTCACCATTCCTATTCAATACTGTGCTGGAAGTTTTAGCCAGAGCTATACGGCAAGATAGAAGAATTAAAGGCATCCAAACAAATTGTCAAAGAGGAAATAAAATTCTCCTTCTTTGCAGACAATATGATCTTATACATAGAAAACCCCAAAGACTCTGTAAAAAAAAAAACAAAAAACTACTAGACCTTATTGGAAGATTCAACAAAGTGGCAGGATATAAGATCAACATACAAAAATCATTTGGATTTCTCTATTGCAACAATGATAGTACTGAAAAGGACATTACGCAAGCAATACCATTTACAATAGCCGCCCAAAGGATGAAATATTTAGGAATAAACATAAACAGAGAAACAAAGGACTTATACAAAGAAAATTATAAAATACTACTACAAGAAACCAAAAGAGAACTACAGTAGTGGAAGAACACTCCATGTTCCTGGATAGGAAGACTCAACATCATGAAAATGTCAGTACTGCCCAAAGCAATTTACACATATAATGCAATCCCAATCTAGAGTCCAACTACATTCTTCAAAGAGATGGAAAAGACAATTACTAACTTCATATGGAAAGGCAAGCAATCCAGGATAAGCAAAGACAGCTTAAGAAGAAGAACAAAGTTGGAGGTCTCTCACTGCCCACTTTCAAATTTTACTACATGGCCACAGTGGTCAAAACAACCTGGTACTGGTACAATGAAAGATACATTGATCAATGGAACAGAATCAAGAATCTAGAAATTAACCCATCCACATACAGCCAAATGATTTTCGACAAAGTACCTAGGCATCTCACATGGGGAGGAGATAATCTCTTTAACAAATGGAGCTGGCAGAACTGGAAAGCAATATGCAAAAGAACTAAACAAGACCTTTACCTCATGTCCTATACAAAAACGAACTCAGCATGGATTAAAGATCTAAATGTGAATCCCAAAATTATGAAGATTATCAATGAAAAAAT
>NW_006408690.1:6258113-6274823 GCF_000296735.1 Chrysochloris asiatica | reverse complement strand
AGGATCACTCCCACCCCTCCACACAAGGAGAGGACTGGGATGGGCAACTTGGACATTGGCTACACAGAATGGGGGGTTACAGAGGCAAGAAGTGACTGGCTCACAAGCTTTCAAAAGGGAACCTAGACCCAGAGGGCATGGAGCAAGGTAGAATCGCCACTGAGTAGTATTCAATCTCTATAGGCGGAGCGGAGGAAAGGAGATTGCGGATAGGTCTCTTGCAATACAATGGTGAATAATTGTTATCAGGGCTGATTGTGAGGGCTGGAAATGTAAAAGTAGACACTTTGTAGCAAAGGGAGGGGAGGGATTAATTTTGCAGTCTAGGGGAGGAGGTCTCTGGGACTATCAAGGGAGAAGAGCAGAGAACAGAACCCTACCCAGGGAAGAGGTGATGCTAGAGATGGAGGCAAAGACAATGACGTGGAGAGATGGAGTGGTTGGGGACTTTGGACCCAGAGAGGGAGAGGGCCTGTGTGCTGATGACAGGGGGTGGGGGGGAGCAGGCTTACAGGGTATATCCTGTGGTTCGTGGATGATGCATGGAAGGGATTGTAACCATGGCAAGGAAACAATATACGATGGGATGAATGTGAAGCTAATGTTTTCCCATATAAACTATCACATAACTCAAAATAAAATACCCTATATGCTTCAAGAATATATATATATGGACCACTGTTTATCCAAGTCTCACTTCTATAAAGATTTCCTCTTCACTGCAGTCAGGAATGGTCCAAGGCAGGCACTGTTGTTATTGCTGTTATGGTGTGTTCTCAAGTTGGTTCCAATTCATAGCGACCCTGTATAGGCTTTCCAGGACTGTAAATCTTTACAGGAGCAGAAAACGTCTTTCTTTGTTGGATAGGCTAGAGTGGTTGAATTGCCAACCTGGTGGTAGCATTCCAGTGTGTATCTTACAGTTCCACCAAGGCAGGCACTAGATCAAGATATTGGTGCCATGATTCTTGCCAGTGATAACAAAAGCCCAACTAAGGCAGTGGCAATAGAGACAGAGAACAGCTTATGAATCTGAGAGGAAATGGTAGCCAGTTGAATATGCAAGAGTTGAGAACACAGAAGTTGTCATTGTTAGGTGGCACTGAGTTGATTCTAACTCATAATGACCAACTATATTGCCTGGTCCTATACATTCTTCACAATTGTTGTTACATTTGAGCCCATTTTTGCTGCCATTGTGTCACTCCATCTTTTTGAGGGTCTTCCTCTTTTTCATTGACCCTCCACTTTGCCAAGTAGTCCTTCTCTAGGGACTGGTCCCTCTTGACATGTCCAAAGTTCAAAAGATGAAGTATCACCATCCTGTCTTCTAGGGAGCATTCTGACTATACTGTTTCCAAGACAGGTTTTGTTTTGCTCTGTAGCAGTCCATGGTACTTTCAATATTCTTCACCAACATCATAATTCAAAGCACTGAACCACAAGGTCGGTTTGAACTGTAAGGTCAGTTATTCAAATCCACCAGTTGCTCCTCAGAGTCAGAACCTACTCCACAACACTTAACAACAACAATTCTTCTCTGGTCTTCTTTATTCATTGTCCAACTTTCACAATGTATATAAGGCAATTAAAAATACTATGACTTGTGTCAAGTGCACTTTAGTCCTTAAAGTCACATCTTTGTTCTTTAATACTTTCAAGAGCTCTTTTGAAGTGGTTTTGCCTAATGTAATACATCATTTGACTTCTTGACTGCTGCTGCCATGAGTGTTACCAAGCAAGCAAAATTAAATCTTTGACAGCTTCAATTTTTTTCTCCATTTATCAGGATGTTATTTACTGATACTGTTGTGATGATTTTTGTTTTCTGTACATTGAGATACAATTCATACTGAAGACTGTAATCTTTGATCTTCATCAGTAAGCATTGTAAGTCCTCTTCACTTTCAGCAAGCAAGGTTGTGTCATCTGCATATCAAAGGTTGTAAATGAGTCTTCCTTCAATCAACTCTTCTTTGTATAATCCAACTTCAAAGATTATTTGCTAAGCATACAGACTCAATAAGTATGGTAAGAAGATATAACTCTGATACACACCTTTCCTGATCGTACACCATTCCATATCCTCTTACTATGTTCCAACAACTGATTCTTGGTAGATGTACAGTTTCCTCGTGAGCACAATAAAGTGTTCTAGAATACCCATTCTTGGCAATGTTATCCATAGTTTGTCAGGGTCCACACAGTCAGAAGGCTTTGCATAGACAATAAAGCACAAGTGAACTGTTTTCTGGGATTCTCGGCTTTCAGCCAAGATCCATCTGACATCAGCAATGATATCTCTAGTTCAAAGTCCACTTCTGAATCCAACTTGAATTCCTGGTAACTCCCTGTTCGTGTACTGCTGTAATAATTTGTTAGCTTCAGCAACATTTTACTGGAATATGATATTGTTTGATGATATTTACATTCCTTCCAGGTACCCTTCTTTAAGGAGCCCTGGTAGCACGGTAAGTTATATGTTAGGCTGCTAACCACAAGGTCAGCAGTTCAAGTCCCACTCTACAGGAGAAAAATGAGGCTTTCTGCTCCCTTCAAGATTTGCAGTCTCAGGAGTTCTATACAGGGCCACTATGAGTTGGAATCGACTTCACAGCACACCTCCACCCTTCTTTAGAATGTGCACAAATGTGAATGTCTTCCAATAGAGTGGTCAGGAATCTTTCTTCCAAATGAGCACTTCTAGCGCTGTGTCAGAGTCCTGGTGTGGTGCTGCAGGATAATGCACTGGACTGCAAGGTAGGTTTGAACCACACAGTCAGTGGTTCAAACTCACCAGCCACTCCTTGGAAACTCTATACAGGGTCGCTATGGGTCAGGACTGACTTGACAGCACTTAACAACAACAGTGCTGCCATCAGTTTGTTGAAATATTTACATTTGCATTCCAAAGCAGTCTAGGATAATCCCAGACATCCTCATGATTGTATCCATTGGTACGTTGTTGTTAGTTGCAATCCAGCTTATTCCAACTCATGGAGACCCCCATATGTACAAAGTAGAACTATGCCTCATAGGGTTTTCAAGGCCTTTGGAAGAAGATCACCAGGACTGTCTCCTGAGGCAGCTTCGAGTGGGTTTGAACCACTAACCTTTTTGCTAGTGGTTGAGGGTTTAGTCATTTGTGTCATACAGGTAAGCACTATCAATTGATACAGGAAATAAGAACTCAGAGGGGTTAATGTAGTCAATGGTAGGAAGGATAATTATATGAAGTTCCACACATGTTGAGGAACATATGGGATAATTCCAGTCAGGAACTGGAAACTGTGCACTGGAGACCAGGATAAAAGTCAGGAGACGGTGATTTCAAATCACCATATGTTTACTCATAGTTTGGGTAGGAGTGAGTTAGGGCAGTGTGTAACGTGATCAAAGGGATGAGAGTTCTGTATTCAAAAGACTGTGCTTCTTATAGCCTTAGGGACTTCACAAAGTGGGTTGGAGCATGTGAGGGGTGAGTAGGTGAGAATACAACCCCTAGTTTTCAGCATAACTAGATCAGCAGTTTCTATATCAAAAACCAGATTTCTACAATAGGTTTGATTTGAAGAGAGGACCTTATGGTTCAAAACAACTTCTGAAAACCATTGCTAAGGCCATTTCGTGAGTGCTACTGAACCAGGCCGTCGACTCAGTTCCGACCCATAGCGACCCTGTACAGGGTTTCCAAGGCTGTAAATCTTTACCGGAGCAGAAAGCCTCATCTTTATCCCAGCGCAGATGGTAGTTTCGAACTACTGACCTCGTGGTTGGCAGCCCGATTCATAACCACTACGCTACCAGAGCTCCTTCGAGGCCTGAAGGATAAGTCAGATATACCTAGTTAGTGTTCGGAAGAGTCAACGTGAAGGCACAGCAAAGCACGGATTAGGTGGCGGAATTGGGATTTGTTTTCAGACAGTATTTCCCAGCTCTTGGTGTGGCACTGAGGGTTAATGCGCTGCACTGCAAGGTCAGTTTGAACTGCAATGTTGTTGGTTCAAGCTCACCAGCCGCTCCTCGGAAACCCTATACAGGGTCTCTATGAATTGGAACTGACTCAATGGCACTTAACAACAACAAGAACAAGTAGTGTTTGAGGAGGTAGGTACAGCTGTTTTAAGGAACTGAGCATTGTAGCACAGAGTCCTTGCTTACTCAGGGATAGAGTGAGTCATCTGAAATGTGGCACTTAAAGGACTAGATAAGGTGGCAAGACAGAGAACACAACTTTGACTCCGTCTCTCACCCTGGAATGAAAGTGAGGTAATACACTATCTTACATTTAAACCCTTTCTTGCATGATCCCATGTGTATCCAAGTACAACTGTTCTCCATAGAGTTTTCCATGGCTGAATTTTTGCAAGTAGATTGCCAGGTCTTCCAATGTGCCTCTGAGTGGACTCGAACCTCCAACCTTTCCCTTAGCAGCTAGCTTGTTAATTGTTTGCACCACCAGACATTGAAAATGAAAATGGCTAATGAAATGCTCTCCTAGAGAGAGTTAAAACTGAATCTTATAATGAAGCTGTAGAATGAATAGGATCATCTTTGATCTGAGAAAGGTCAAGGGTGCTAGGTGTTTGAAAGAAGGACAGAGGGCTGCTGACAGCTCAGGAGAGTAAGTCTATAGATAAAAATACATACTTTGCTCCCATCCCAATTTTGTTGTGTTGACAAGCGACAAATATCTTCTAAATCAGAACCCCCAAGTCCAGAGCGAAATCTCCTTCAAATTCTCATAACATCTTCTCTTCAGTTTTTGGAAAGCTTTAGGCTAGGAAACACGTCTATCAGTCAGTTGAGAGTAATTACTCCCTGCATGCCTCTTTCTGCCTCCACCTCTTTAGCTCTGCCGCCCACCCAGCACAGCTTCCAAGCCAAAACTGCCCCAGGGCCCAAGGCAATAACGAGAAACCGGTTCTTTACTTTCAAGTCTCCATTTTGCCCTCTCTTCCCAGGAAGATTTATAATCCCTATTCTTTGTCCCTTATAGTCCCTTTTTAGAAATATCCCTGTAAATTAGGTGTGGTTTGTGTGTGTGTGTGTGTGTGTGTGGTTTTTTGCTTTTTTTTTTTTTAATGTTTGCTTCTAGAAAAGAAAATAGGAGAAAGTGGCTTTCTAAACATTATCTTCAGTGCCTCCCTGTTCAGTAACTACCCTAGTTGTTGTTGTTAAATGCCATCAAGTCCATTCCAACCCATAACGATCCTTTTTAGGATTTCTGAGGAGCGGCTGGTGAGCTTGAACTACCAACCTTACAGTTCAAACCGAACTTGCAGTCCAGCACATTTAACCGGCAGCACCACACCAGGACTCATTCAACAATTTTAGGCTTCTAGAAATCTGGGCAATCTCATTCAATAATCCATTCCAACGATACAACCTTTTTTCCTATCTGTCTCTCTTTACATCATTTCTACATTTCAACCTTTCTGATATTGTCAGCACCCAATTCCTGTACACCAAAACCCATTAACTCTTTGTTTTGATCTTTAAAGCCTTTGTTTCAATACTTTGTATTAAAGATGCAATATAAAAATTAATTGTCTTGTATCATGGGAAGCCAACTATTTAAAGTGCTGTCAACCAGCGGTATTACAATGAACGTGATAATAAAGTTCAAGATGAGTCAAGTAAAGCCAAATTGCAAATGTACTCAGATGAAAGTCAGCAGGAGTTACAACCAAGCCTTGTAATGAAGGGATAGAACAGATGACGACATTCTAGAAACCCCATTTCTTTCTGGCCAGATGCAATTTGAAATAATGATAGGTCTATCTAAATCCAACCAAGTTCTCTCTTTATTTTGGCTCATGTGATGAAGACCCTAAGATGCATACATCTTTTGCAACTGTTGATGCTCAAACAATAAGAAAAAACAAAACTCAAAATGTAGCCTTTGCACCATGTTGTTATATCTCACTCCATCACCTGCCACACAATACTTGCCAACTCCTTTTCCTAATTACCAGAAAGGAGCATTTTGCTAATGAGAGTATCATAATGCCTGACTCCCCAGTTGCAACGTACAGTTCATTGGAAAGACTGGAAGAAATCACTAGAATCAGAGTTAGAAAATCTGGGTTTTAGACCTGGCTCTGTTGTAAGGAGACCTTGGTCAAGCCATCTAAACCTATCTGTGCCTCACTTTTCACATCTGACAAAGTGAAACTTAAGACAAACAAACAAAACAATGTAAACAAAGCAAGCTCCTGCCCTGTTGATCTTTGGCTTGACTGGGTATCACAAATGAGCTACCCAGACTGTGAATATGCCTTGACAAGTAGAGGTGTCCTACTTGGTTCTTATTCTTGCTATTAATTTATAGCTTTCTGGCCTTCTTCATCTGGACAGGTTAGCTGAAGTCTCCTCTCTCCCTCTGCTAGGAAAGGGGGCAGCATTGTAAATTTAATGTATATGAAAACAATCTGACCTGACGTGACTGAACAGGAATGAGACGTTGAACTGATTTGGGATTCAGTGTTCTCTCTGACTCTGTACCCTGTAATTACAGCCAGCTATAAACCCAGAGTGTAGCATATTTGCTATGAGCATTCTAGTAAATAACATAGAATTATAGGGCTGGAAGAGTCCTCAGAGATCATCTAGTTCCACCCTTTCATTTCACAGATGAGGAAACTGAGACCCAGAAAGGTTAAGAGGTTTGCCTGAGGTTATCCAAGCAGTTAATGATGATGCTGGACTAGGATCCAGATTCCTAATGCCTTGTCTAGTAGTCTTGCTTGTTTTAAAGTCTACCTGCTGACCTCTCATTATTCAGTTGAACTGATGTGTTGAGACAAATACCCATTTAGAGATTCCTATCATAGTCACTGCCCACTTCATTTGTCTACCACTAATACACATCTGTCACTGAATAGCAGCAAGAATTCCTCTTTTCTTGTTGACTTCCATTATAAAATCAGAGAAATACTTTCCTGGAAAGGTCTCCCTAATAGGTAGAGTTGATGATGTCTCCCTAGTGATATTATCTATTCCTTGAAGGCAGATACACTGGTACATTGGAAACACGGAAGGAATGGATGTAGAAATCTCCAGATCTGAGTCTTGGTTCCACTTCTTGATAGCTGGGATCTCAGAAAAGCAGTTTTCTGAATTATTATCTTTCTAAGCAATTTTCTTTGCCTGGAAAATGATATAATGGCTCAAAAATACTGTAAATTATAAAAGGTTAAATAAATATTGGTGATTATTGCCTTAAAGAAGTCCTGGTATGGCACAGGACTGCTAAACACAAGGTTCATGGTTCAAACCCTCCAGCCACTCCTCGGAAACCCTATATAGAGTCACTATGAATTGAAACTAACTCGACAGCTTAACAATAACATTGCCTTAAAAGCACCCCCCACACACACACACACACACAAAAAAAAAAAAACCACAGTGTGTGGCAAAATGCACAACTAACACTTAAGAAACTCTTGTTCCAAATTATGCAACCCAATGTGTATATACATTTCTTTCATCATTCTCAAATTTTGAGAGTCTATTCTCTTTTAGCCATTTACCCCATTCTCATCCCTGAACTACCAGAATTTTTCCTAGAATGGCGTGACTCCAATTTTTTCCATTCTCAAGATTTACCAGTTTTTCAAAGTTAATTATCTAAAGATGATTTGTTTTAGATCACACGCTCAGCTGCTAACCGGAGGGTTGGAGATTCAAGTCCACCCCAAAGAAAGATGTACTTTCAAAATGCCGGCCATGAAAAATCCTATGGAGCACAGTTCTATTCTGACACACATAGAGTCTCATGAGTTGGAATCAACTCAGTGACAACTAGTTTTTTCATCTAGAGCAATATACTAAGGAAATGATGCCTTATTGAACCAGTCACTATGTTTTAGTGTGCAAAAGACAGAAACCTAATTCACACTGCCTTAACAAAAAGGACCCAACAGAGTTTAAGGTAAACGTGAATAGCCAGAGAACAAACAAAACAGCAGATGGGATAGAAGTGCAGAGAGGCGCTCCATCAGCAACAATACAGAATACCGGACCAAGCAGTCTCAGGGGATTGTCCTAGTACTCTGAACCACATATAAAGGAATATTTAGAAGTTTGGAAGACTTACAGCCAGTGGAATTTGTAGCAGAAACATGAAATCCGTTGCTTTCTAATTCAAGATGCTCAGCTGCTCCTAGAGCCGCCATCTTGGATGAGACCAAGCGGGGAAAGGATCAGAGCAGTCAAGGACACCTGACAGAACCACGGTGATAAAGGTGTGGGTATCAATATCATTGATCTCTCTCTGTTTGCGCACCTCCATTCTGTTGACTAGAGGGGGTGCCTGAATGAGTGAACACCCAAGCCCAACCCCAGAGGGTTCTACTACGCATGCACACAGATCGCCTCGAAATTTAAAGGGACCGTTTCCACTTAAAACCAAATGGAAGTACAAAATGGCCACAGCCAGCCCTAAACTGTTTATCACTAAGAAAAAGGCCTGAACAGGGATTGTGGAGTGGGACAGGCAGAAAGGACCCTAGGATCATCAAGGGAGAAGAGCACAAGCAGAGTGCGGGACCTTATCCAGAGAAGCAGGGAAGCCAGAGACGGAGGCAGAGATGGGGTCAGGAGAGAGGGAGCAGCTGAGGACTGTAGATTCATGGGAAGAGAAGTACTTAATGCTGGTGGCCAGGCCTACTTGTAGACTGTGCCCTTTGGAGGTGTAAATTATTATATATGCCTGTTGTTGTTTTTAAAAGCTAAAGTGAATAGAGAAATACTGTTAACTGATGGTACATGGAGGGGATTATAATCATTGTAATGAAACAAGGTGTATGATTAGTTGAATGTAAAACTGATGATCTGCCCTGTAACTTTCACTCAATCCACAATAAAAACCTTAAAAAAAAAAAAAAAAAAAGTGAATAGCCAAATTTCTGCAGAAAAAACAGTAAAAAAGGTAATAAAATTTAAAAAGACAGTTTCAGAGGTCTCCGAACAGTAGTGCAGGTATCTGACTTTCCAGTCCCCTGCTTCTTTCACAGAGTTGGACTCATTCTCACCCATTCCAGGCAGGCCTTTCCCACCCCACCAAGACATAACTGAGGTCCACGCCACATTGATATATGATTAGAGAGAACACGGATTTATTTCTCCCAGTTCCAGTTTGGAAAATTCTAGAGCAAGACTTTAGTGACCCAGACTGAGGTTGAGTGTTGAGGAAATGAATTCCAGTTCTAGCTCAAGTTCTACTCATGCCACACGTCTTGGTACATAGCTCAAGTGTATCCTTTCAACCTCCAGCCAGAATTACTGGCACTAAAAAGGGAGTGTTTGCTTTCCAAAAGAAGTGCAGTCAGAAACAAGAGATGTATACCACCGTTTGTATGGCCTCGGTTTTCTCTTATGGAAACGGAACCCTCACTAAAGAAAATACATGTAACCACTAAGGGTCACTGAGGGCAGAGGTCTTACCTTCCACATGGAAGATCCAACCTTGTTTCCTGCCAATATACCTCAAGCATGGCTATCACTCATCTATCAGTGAAAACTTGCATGTTGCTGTGATGCTGATCAAGTGTCTTTGGAGATTCCAGACCAAGACAGAGTCGGAAGAAAGGCCTGGTGATCTACTTTCAAAACTCAGCCATTGACAATCGTATGGATCACACTAGTTGGATCTTGTTGTACATAAGGTTACCATGTATCGAGGCGGGCTTGTAGACCCCTAACAACAGCTAAGTGTTATTTTTGTTAAGTACTGTCAAGTTGGTTCTGACTCACAGTGACCCTATAGAGAGTTTCTGAGGAGCGGCTTGGCGGGTTTGAACTGCCAACCTTGCAACTGGTAGCCCAGTCCTTATCCTAGAGGGCCACACCAGGACTCCAAGTATTATTAACATATTTTATTTTTTATTAATATTATTATATCAATGTTCTTGTTGATGTTAGATGCCATCAAATCGGTTTTGACCTATAGGAATCCTACATACAACAGAACAAAGCACTGCTGGGCCCTGAATCATCCTCACATCATTGCTGTGTGTGAGCTCATTGCTCACTCCATAAGTCACTCCATCTCACTGAAGGTCTTTCTCTTTTTCACTGACTCTCTACCCAGCATGGTGTCCTTCTCCATGGTTCCTAGATAACATGCCTAAAGTACAAGAAATGAAGTCTCTCTATCCTCCCATCAAAGAAGCATTCAGATTGTACTTCTTCCAAGACAGATTTGTCCATTTTATGGAAGTTAATGGTATATTCTATATTCTTTGCTAACACCATAATTCAAAGGCATCAATTCTTCTCTGTTCATGGATATGAGGTTATTGAAAATGCCATGGCTTGGGTCAGGGTACCATAGCCCTCAAACTGACATCTTTTCTCTTGAACCCTTTTAGAGGTCTTCTAACACTTTAAAGAAGTAGATTTGTCCAATGTACTACATTATTTGATTTATTGACTGCTGCTTCCATGGGTGTTGATTGTAGATCCAAGTAAATGAAATCCTTGATAACTTTGATCTTTTCTGTTTATCATGATGTTGTTGCTTATGGGTTCAGTTTTAAAGATTTTTGTTATATTTAAAATGAATTATAATCTATATTGAAAGCTATAGTCTTTGATCTTCATCAGTAAGTGCTTCAAGACTTCTTCCGTTTTAGCAAGCAAGGTTGTGTCATCTGCATATCAAAAGTTGTGCAAGATCTTCCTCCAATCCTGATGTCACGTTCTTCTTATCAGATTATTTGTTCAGCATACAGATTGACTAAGTATAGAGAAAGGATACAACCCTGACAACACACCTTTCCTGCTTATAAACCATGGAATATTCCCTCAATCTGTTGAAACAACTGCTTCTTTTCTGTGTACAAGTTCTGCATGAGCACAATGAAGTGTTCTGAAATTCCTCTTCTTCACACTGTTATCCATAACTGCTATGATCCACATAGTCAGATGTTGTTGTTGTTAAGTGCCATCGAGTCGGTTCCGACCCATAGCGACCCTGTACAGGGTTTCCGAGGGTGTAAATCCTTACGGGAGTAGAAAGCCTCATCTTTCTCCCGCGGAGCGGCTGGTAGTTTCGAACCGCTGACCTTAAGGTTCGCAGCCCGATTCATAACCACTACGCTACCAGAGCTCCTTACATAGTCAGATACCTGAAGATAATTCAAACATGGCTATGGCAGGACATAGACAGGGAGCTGCAAGAAATCCCAGCCGGATTCAGCAGAGAATATGGGATGAGAAATCTCATTGCTGATGTCAGATGGATCTTGGCTGAAAACAGAGAATACCAGGAAGTTATTTATGTGTACCATGTCAATACCGCCCAGCAATCTATCAGCTATGCTGTACAATTGCATTTGGATAAATCCCCTTGGAAGGATCATATTGTGTGTGCCACTTTTCCTCCCACATCATCTTTCTGTATCTTACCTACATCCTTTTACATCAAATGAGTCAAATACATGTTTGTAGATTCAGTCATAGTTCTAAGACTACTCAGAATTACAATTGAAGTCCTTGCAGGCAGTTTCCCGTACACTAATGAAAGAGCTGACTTTGATTTGCCTTCCAGAACAGAGGTACTCAAGCTTTGACATGTATAAGAATTACCTGGACAACGTGTTAACAATATAGATACCCTAACCCAGTGGTTCCCAAACTTGCCTGCACATTGTGATCACCTGGGGAAACTTTGAAACATTCCAAAGCCCAGGCCACACCCCAGGCCAATTAAATTACAATCCCTGGGGGGTGTCATACAGGCATCAGTAGTGTTTGAAGCTCCCCAGAAGATTCTAATGTTCAGACAAGTTTGGGAACCACTGCCCAGGGTTTTCAGGCCTGCCTGCACATTTGCATTATCCAGACAGTATAACAAAATTAAAATGCTTGAACCAAAAAGCAAAGCTTGGGCCCTACCCTAAACCAATTAAATTAACCTGAGGTGAAGGAGCATGGGGTGATTGGACCTGAGCACAGGCTTAAAAGCTCTCCAGCTGATTGTTCTTAACACCCCTCAAACATTCTAATTGAGCAGCTCTGCACTGGGACCCCGGAATCTACAGTAAGCAAACAGTCCACTGATTCTGATCAGAACCTCACTCTGAGAAGGATTTCCCTTAGACCCAGGCTACTCAAAGCTTGGGCCCAGGACCAGCAGTACGCATCATCTCCTTGGAGTTTGTTAGAAATGCAGAATCCCAGGCCCACCTCAACCTGCTGAGTCAGAACTTGTATTTTAACAAGATCTCCTAGGGGATTCAATGTGCAAATTAGAGTTAAAAGATCCTTTGCCTAAAAGTATTCCTTGATGTTTGTGGAACATATGGGACCATTGGTATTGCTGTTAAATACCATTGAGTTGGTTTGGACTCATAGTGACCCTATATAGGTTTTCCAAGGGGTGACTGGAGGGTTTGAACCACCAACCTTGGGGTTAGAAGACCAATGCTTATGCTACAGCACCAAACCAGGACTCCATTAAAACCACTTGTTGTTGTTAAGTGCTGTGAAGTGGTTTCCAACTCAAAACCACCCTGCATAGGGTTTCCGGAAGCAGCTGGTGGGTTTGAATCACTAGTTTTAAAAAAAAAAAAACAACAAAAAACCTGGTGCTAGAACCTGCCTACCACAGATTTTTATCTAATTGACTTGAAGTGTGGCCTGGGCATCCAGTTTTTATTAAAGGAGATCAGATTGAAAACCACTTCTAGAACCTTTACTCTCTTCCAGTTGGCTGCCTCAATGGAACTGAAAACTTTCACTATCAGAGTTAGGGCTTTGATGCTATTTAAACTGCATTGGAAAATTCTGTTATCACTGTTAAAATAAGTCACAGTGACTCTGACTTATCTAAATCCATGACAGCAAAGGAACAGAAAAATGTAAAGAAAAATGAGAACCCAAAAAGTGCCCACCTACTGCTGTTCCTTCATTTCTAACTTTTTAACTTCAAAAGATTATTCCCCGGTCACATTCAATACACATGTGAAAATCATCAGCAATAAAGCATTAAAAATATATAAATACAAAAATGTAAGGGAGGTTTTATTAATATATTTCAAAGTTCAAACTCAATTCCTGGGGCAGGGGGGCAGGGGAAGGGAATGACATATAGTCATGTCACAGAACTGAGAAACCAGAGCTTATCATGTGGCCCACTGTTTGCTTTGCATTGGTGATAAGATTCCTGCAGAATGTCATCAGAGCCCAACAAGGAATGATACCAGACACTGCATGGGTCAGTACAGTGCCAAGCACAGAGTAGGTGTTCAGTGAATGTCCATTTCTCTCTTCGGAAAACACACAGCTCTCTATTTGTGTCTCTTGAGATATTTACCCCCATGCAATCTGAATTACTCTCACTGGAACCTCTGTCTTGTTGAACACTTCTAGATTGTGTTTGCAGATTTCTTATACAGAGGGAACATTTCTTACTTATCAACCCACCCCTGTGCCCAGCATAGAAATCACCCAATGAAATGCATTGATGGGTAATAAGTAAGGTATTTCTTTGTACAATTGTCCTGAAGAAATAATAAATTTTGTCACTTATTTTCTTTATATTTGTTTTTGGACAGATTTTATTCAATGTATCCACTGTCAATTCTGAGCTAAGCCAGGTGAACCTGCAGCTACAGACACTGGGTGGCTCTAGTTTTTGTTAAAGTTTTCACATTGCAAACAGACTGTCTCCAACATAAAGCAGAGCAAATCGATCCCCATCAACCACATACTTGGGCTGAGGATGCAAAGTACATGTTGGTCACTGAAGTTTCCCCAATTCTGTTTCCATTCCTGACATTAAAATAACACTGTCTGCTCTGGTGTTATGTGAGATGAGCATTGGACTGCTAACCTCAAAGTGGGTGATTCAAACCCACCAGCTGTTCCATGGGAGAAAGATGAAGCCGTCTGCTCCCATAAAGATTTACAGAGTCTTATGTAGGGTTGGTTGCTGTGAGTCGGAATTGACTCCACAGCAATGGGTTTGGGTTTTCTCTTTCTTTTCCTTTCTTTTTTGGTCTTCCTTGTAACCCACATCTGTTGAGTTGATTCCAACTCATAACAACCCTTTAGGGCAGAGTAGAACTGCTTCATAGGGTTTCAAGGCTATAAGTCTTTACAGTAGCAGACTGCCTCATTTTGCTGCCTCTTAGGAGCTGGTGGGTTTGTGGACACTTTTCCCTCTAATAAAAAAGTGAACAACATCGAAAGAGGAAAGAAGAGAGAGTAGTGAGGAGTCTTGGTGGTACCATGGTTTAGCACATGGTTGCTAACAAAAAAGTGGTTCAAACCCATCAGCTGTTCCTCCAAGGGAAAGATGTGGTGGTCTGTTTCCATAAAAATTAAACTCAGAGCAAACTCCGAAGCACTATGGGACAGTTCTACTCTATTCAATATGGCTACTAAGAGTCGGAGTTGACCAGACAACAATGGTGGATGGTATAGAGAGACAGATCCCTTTTCTGATGTTTGTCGAATTCCTTTAGAATAATCCATTGTTTTGAGGCCTCCCCATCTACTGTGTCAGTGACAATTCAACCATATCCCATTACCATGGTAAAATTTTCCCTCTGCTCCCAGGGCTCTAGTCAACCAAATCATCCAATACAATCACTGACACTCTTTTGGTTTATTCCAGAGTATAATTCATTAAGTAGGTTAAAACTCTTGGTATAACCAAATAAACTAAAAATAGATGAGAAAGGAAAAGCATGATTTTGTAAAGGACTGGTGCAAATTCTTCTTTAAACATGTAGCAGAATTCACAGGTGAAGCCCTCTGTTCTTAGGCTTTTTGAGTGGGAAGTTTTTTTTTCATTACTTAATCAATTTCTTGTTTTATCATTCATATTATTTTAATTATTGGTTATTTGGGTGTACTTGTATTCCTGCCATCTTAGTGTGAGTATATGTGTGTGTGTGTGTGTGTGCGTGCACACACATACACACATGCACATTTTTGTTAGTCTATTTGTCTGTTTGGAGTCCTGGTATTGTGCTATATATAGGATACGCACTGGACTGCTACCTGCAAGGCTGGTGGTTCAAACCCACCAGCTGTTCCTTGGAAACTCTATAATGGAGTTGCTATGAGTCGGAACCAACTCGATGGCACTTAATATCAACAGCAGTTGTCTGTTTATCTATCTCCGTCTCTCTCTCTCCTCTCTCCTACAAAGGTGTAAAATTGTTGCAGTCTACTTCATTTCTTCTACAGTGTACCATTAGGTTTTAAGGCACATAATTAAATGTACAAATATACAAATTAAATGTATTGCTACAGATTGTGAGATTCTATTAGTATTTAGTGCTTCCCTAAAAACAAGAACTTAGCACATTTTCAACCTCTTCTATTCTCGACATCTCTCTACCACTTCCCTGATCAGAACCATCAATAAAGATTTTAATATCTGGAAATTTAAGTTCATTTTTTCCATTTTTTAAAAAAAATAACTAACCTTTTGTTGTTTTTAAAAGGGGGGGGGGTTACTTGTTGTTGTTGTCTCTTACTTCCCCTTGCTTCCTATTTATTGGTTTCTTTGAGTGTAATTTTCTGCCTCTGATGTTCATATCTTTTAGCATTCTCCCAGAGGTGATGGTGAGTGGTCTGTAGTTATCATTCATCTGAAAATGTCTTACATTTTACACTGTCAATATTTAAATATAGGAAAAATAGTTTATGAGGACTCGTGGTGTGGAGCTGCAGGATCAGCACAAGGTTTCAAACCCATCAGCCACTCCTCAGAAACCTTATACAGGGTCTCCATGACTCAGAACTGACTCGATGGCACTTAACACAGTGGCATTTAACACACACACAGACACACACACACGTACCCAGCGTTTAGAGTTAATAGAGTGTGCCTTTTTGCCATAGTTGAGTCTGGTTGGGTTTTGTTTTATTTTGCTTTGGTTTTTTGCCATATTCCTTTTTACAAAAAAATTAATATATAGACTCAGCTAAATGAGCTCTCATCTCAACTTGCCCTCCCACACCAGAGATAACCATTTATCAATGTCATTCCCGTGCATATTGTTGAACTTAGATAGAGAGAGTCCTGAAAGTACAAAGGTTTTGGGCTTGACTGTGTGAGCCCACCCTGTGGCACTCGGTTCTGGAAGGGTCACAGTCCAGCAAACCCTGTGGGGCAGTTCTACTCTGACACATGGGTCACTATGAGTCAAAAGCAACTCGACAGCATCTAACAACAACAGCACAGAGAAATATACAAAAGGCTTCAAAAAGGTATTGTGGAAAAAATTCCATTTTCTTAAAATTCCATTTTTTTCTACATGAACTATTTGAAACCCCTTTACATCTCTAAAATTTTCTTTCTTTTTTCCATCTCTTGTTATTTTTGTATTACACCTTTGGAAAATTCCTCAGCTTCATTTTCCAGGTCCTTAATCAATACTCTCTAAGGAGTTCTGGTAGTGTAGTGGTTACAAATCAGGGTGCTAACCTCAAGGTCGGCAGTTCGAAACTACCAGCTGTTCCGCAGGAGAAAGAAGAGGTGTTCTGCTCCCATAAAGATTTGCAGACTCGGAAACCCTGTGCAAGGTCCCTATGAGTCGGAACTGACTCCACGGTACTTAACAACAACAACAACAATCTACTCTCTATGATTTTCATTCTACTATTTTTCTAAATATTTATTGAGCATTTAATATGTACTAGGTGTGGTGGATTCTTGGTGAAGCACTGTAGGATCAGCACCTG
>NW_006408690.1:6255146-6257418 GCF_000296735.1 Chrysochloris asiatica | reverse complement strand
CTCCTCGGAAATCCTATACAGGGTTGTTATGAGTCTAAACTGACTCTACAGCACATAACAACAACAACACAGGGTCTTTATGAATCGGAATCAAATCAATGGCAACAACAACAATAGATTCTGTCCTAAGCATGGGACTATAGCAGTGAACAAATAAAGTTGCACCCCTCAAGAAGTTTACTTTCTAGTGTGTAAAAATAAATAATAAAGAGTTATAGGTCAAGTAGCAAACAACAGTATGAAGAAAAATAAGACAGAGAAAAGAGATGGAATATGATGAGGAATGGAATAGGTAAGATGGTCAAAGAAGGTCTCACTGATAAGGTGACTTTTGAAAAGAGAACTGAAATTCTGCAAAATTCAGCTAAAGAAGGTTTTCTCAGGACAGGGTGATCTCTGCCAGCCCCTGACACTCTGGCTTGATGGCTCTCTATTTTGTCAAACTTCTTAGCAAGTTTGGCTTTGGGCCATCGTGTAAAATGAGCTGTCTGTGCTGCCCTGCATCTGTTTCTACTGTTGAAGTGTTTTTGCTTCAGATCAGGAGAGACTGAGAAGATTTGGGCTTGATTAGACTGATCAAGGCACCACAAAGAGTCCAGAAAGCAGTGGGAAAGGATTTTATCAAGCTGGAAGCCGAGATGGGAAATCTCATCTGAGACAATAGAAGATGTTGCTATCAGAGGAAAGACACAAAACCAAAAACCAATTCCAGAGTGCCAAAGAAATTAGAATGAAAAGCAGTCAAGAGAAGACACTCAATGTTTGCAAAGTCTTGGGGCAGTGCTGAAGAAGAAAAGCCCAAAGAGGTGATATTAAGGAATCCTGTTCAAATGTTTTTCATATGCCTTAGCATTTGTGGCTTTCTTCTATGGGCTGGCTGAGACGTGGTAAGTTTCGGGTAAGGAAAACATTGGTTTAAAGGCTGGTTTAATGGTTCAAGTATACATCTGTTATTGTTGTTAAGTGTGGTTGAGTAGGTTCCGACTCACAGTGACCCTATATGGAATTTCTGAGGAATGGCTGGTGAGTTTGTACCACTGACTTTGCAGTTCAAACCCACCTTTCAATCCAGTGCTTGTCCTACAGTGCTGTACCAGGCAGACACCATTTAATATTACATCACGCAAAGAGAATGTATAAAAGGAATAAGTGGATGTCATAGGAGGAGTTCCTGCCCCCCCTTGACTAAGGTCTGGTAGAAGAGAGCATTAAGCATCAGATGTATGTTTGGACTAGGATTTTAAGCTCCAAGAAAAAGCTGCAACTTTCAGACTCAGGTTTAGGCACAAAGTATAAGCAAATATGAAAAGGAGGGAAAAAAGAGCATTGGGTGTCCCGTGGTAATCAATACATCCTGAAATTTCAGTGACTTAACTTAATTTCAGTGAAAAAAGGTTGATTTTCATTCACATCGAGTCTGATGGGGAAGATGACTCTACTTCATCCAATAACTTGGGGATTCCAGCTGTTTCCGTCTTCTAATGAGTTGAATTTAACATGTGACTTCCAGGGTTGCTAGTGTGTGCTTTAAGTTCAGATATACAAGGGTGGTCAAAAATTATCCACACAATGGCTGTAGAATCTATTGTAATCAACTTTTAGAAAAGCTAAATACATCATTTTGGGGCATAATCTCCTTGACTTTCAATACCCTTTAAACATCTGTCAACAAGCTTTCATATTCACTTATTTTAAAAATGTGTTAGGCTGAGCTGAAAGCCATGAAGGAATGCACCGCTGTCTTCATTACTTCATCATAGGTGAATCTTTATCCTTGAAAGGCTGCTTTCAGGGGATCATACAGGTGAAAGTCAATGGAGCAAGATCAGGACTGTAGGGAGGATGCTTTGACACCTCAAAACGAAGTTTTTGCAGTGTCAACAGTGTGGGCAGAGGTTTGAGGACATGCATTGTCATGCAAGATCACAATACCCTTGGATTTAATATGAAGTATAGGCTTCAATTCTTCCGTGAGCATCTTACTGTCATGAGCAATATTGATTGATGAACTTTTTCCTGACAATGTTCCAATCAATACTGGCCCTTAAGAATCTCAGAAAACAGTAAGTATCAATTTTCCAGCTGATGGTTGACTTTTTTTTTTTATGTTTTATTGTGAACTCTGTGATAGTTTAATGTAAAACATTAGTTTTACATTCATCCTATCGTATATTGTTTCATTGCCACGGTTACAATCCCATCCATGCATCATCAACCAACCAAAAGGTATATCCTACAAGCCTGCCCCCCAGTCATCAGCACACAGCCCCTC
>NW_006408690.1:6244864-6246701 GCF_000296735.1 Chrysochloris asiatica | reverse complement strand
AAAAAACAGAAAAGGGAAAGTCTATCTATAAGAACATGTTTTTAACTACTGCGTCCCAAGTGAAAATTTTAATACATCAATTTTTCAAAAAATGCAAGCTTGGGCACCTGGACAGTTTCATTTCATTAGCACCTGGTCAGCAGATACCCTGGGAGCAATTAAAACAGAGAAAAGTCTTCCTCAAATGGATTTTTGTCAGTTCATTTGGAAAACACTTTGGGTCCCTTGGGACACTCAAAGATAAAAATCTGTTGCTGGCATTCCTCCTCCTAGGCACATTCTGTGGACTTCCCAGGGTCAGGAGAATGAGTGGCCTGTCCAAAGTCATCAGCCAGGTCACTGTGTCAGAAACAGGATGAGAACCAATATGTGGCTGCTTGTACTTTTCCCGTGCCTGCAGGAGGTCAAGAGAGCTCTTCATTAAACAATGGTGCCCTTACAGGTATGCCTTGGATTGGAGCTGGGGGTGGCTAAACAAGGTCAAGTAATTTGACTAAATCTCCTAACCCAGAATTCTTCACTAAGCCAAATCAACAAAACAGATGTGGTTCTTCCATTAGCCTTTATTTGTTGTAATTGCCCACTAATGCGCCTTTTAAGGAATTACAGGCACATTAGCCTGGAGTCTTGCAACAGACCCAACAAGTTCACCAGGTTGTTGTGTTGTCATGACACCAAAGACTCAAATTTCCAACCTACATGTGTTTTAACAGGGGGACCAATTAGAATTCAATTGAAGAGAAACTCTATGATAGGTTTTTAGCCTATGAATTTTGGGAAATATCCTTGATGTCCAGAATTCAATCTGCTTTAATCATTGGTGGTGGTGGTGTGCTGTGGAGTTGGTTCCAACTCAGACAATCAGAAATCAGTTGTATATTATGGAAAGAATACAAGTTCTAGGAACACACAGAATAGCCCTGGTAACACAGAGGCTAAAGAGTTCTGTGGTTCACGCCCACCAGTTGCTCTATGGGAGAAAGATGTGGCAGCCAGCTTCCATAAAGACTACAGTCTTGGAATCCAGATGGGGCAGTTCTACTCTGTCTTTAAGGTCACTAAGAGTTGAAATCGGCTGCTGACAATGGGCAATGGGAAAGATACACAAACCTGGATTTTATACATCTTCCTGCCATTTACTAGCTAGGAAACCTTCAAAACTAAGTTTCTTCGTATGAACTGTGGCCTGATGAAGACACAGTAGAACCAAAGGGTTGTTTCAAGGATTTAGATTACAATATAAATTAACCAGTGCAGTTACCACCTAGTTGATTCTGACTCCTGTTAACCCAGCACATAATTGTCATAGCGACCCTGTATAGGATTTTCAAGAGTGGCTGATGGGTTTGAACTGCAAAACTTGTGGTTATCAGTCCAGTGCTTATCCTACAGCAACACACCAGGGCTTCAGCACATAATAGGTGCTCAGAAAATAATTTACCTCCACTTACCTCTTCCCTACTTCTGACAAGGAGTCCTGATGGCTTTGAACCACTAACCTTTTGATTAGCAGCCAAGAGCTTGATCATTGTACCACCAAGTCTTGTTCTTTAAGATTACAGCCAAGAAACCCTATGGAACAGTCCTGCTCTGTAACACATGGAATTATGATGAGTTGGAATTAACTCAACAGCAACTAACAGCATCACAAATTCCTAGGGACTCAACAGCTCTAACTAATACAGCTTGTATATAGCAGGCACACAAATTAACTCTCGTTATCTGCAGGGAATCTTCAACTAAAATCTATTTAGGAATGGTGGTGGGGTGATATGCCATGGAGTTGGTTCCGAATCAGAGCGACCCTATATAGGGTTTCCAAGGCTATAAATTTAGA
>NW_006408690.1:6202273-6244254 GCF_000296735.1 Chrysochloris asiatica | reverse complement strand
CCAGGACTTCAGGAATAGAATTGTCTAATTTCTTTTCTGTCTAAATCAGTTAAAAAATAGGAAAACCCTATTTTTTGTTCTACATTTCTTGTTGAAAGTCTTTTTTAAATGTAAATAGAAAGGATTCCTAAACAGTGTTAAAGCTAGGTTTCCTGAGAATACTTTTTCCTAAGAAAAGAAAGACAACATGGTTTAGTGGTAAGAGACCTAAACTAGAAGTACCCATACCTGAGAACGGCCTTTGGATTTTTCCCCAAATCCAATTATATGTCTTTAATAGACATCATTTTGGTTCTCTGGACCTCAGTTCCCAGTAAGTTACATTCAATTATTTGAATACATCTGAAAATTCTAGAAAACTCAAGTTATCTTTTTAATATAAAAGGAAATGGTAAAGTTGTCCTGGTAGCATAGTGGATTACAAACTGGGCTAACACAGTTTGTAATCCAAGGTCAAAAGTTCAAATCTACCAGTCACTCCAAGGGAGAAAGATGAGGTTTTTTGCTCCTATAAAGACTTACAGCTTAGGAAACCCTATTCAGGGTGACTATGTATTGGAACCAGCTTGACAACACACAAGCATCACCCCCAAAACTCAACTTAAGTTTCTAAAGCAGCCGTTGGGTTTTAAATTAGTGTAGCTGAAAAGTAAGCATACACATTAGAATAAATTGGACATTTTTTCAGCATACTGTATTTGTGTATATTCATCTTAGCAGTGCCTAAAATGCATGGGGTTTCATCTTTGTTAATGGTCACCAGCCTTCTTACTTGATGCCAGCGAAGTCACTTGTCAATGCAAAATGTGTTAGAACGTGATAAAATCAAATGTCATTAAAAATGAAGAAAAGATACAGCAAAAGAAGAAAGTGTGCTTAATTGCCCACTGTTGAGGTTCTCTATATCATGCTAGCAATGATGATTTATATTGTCATCATTGTTGTTGTTGTTGTTGTTGTTGTTGTAGTCAAGTGCCGTTGAGTTGGTTCAGACACATAACAACCCTGTATAAGGTTTCTAAGGAGTGGCTGGTGCGTTTGAACTGCCGACCTTGTGGTTCATACCGACCCTGCAGCCCAGTGCTTTGTTCCACAGTGCCACACCAGGACTCCCTTGTCATCATGCCTATAAAAGTCACCCATGTCTTTGAGGATGTATAAGATCAATGCAAATATTAGCCACAGGGCTATTTGATTTGATGCAGTATAACGCATATTAGTTAAGAGTTGAAATTCATCCAAATAAATGGTCTACATATATAGAACATACAGGTCCAGATCTCTGAAACTCTAAGTGTCTCCCCGACTCCCCCACAACTCTTTTTCTGAGAAATCTGACTACAGATCATTCTTTTTGCATATATTGTTATTTGCTGTGTTTTATACCCTTGGGACTCCGGTCAGAATGTATTAAACTTGGACTTGAGCCATGAGACATCAAGACTGAATTTGTACAAGATTTCCTGTGTAGGCTATCTTCCTGTGAGGTAGCTTGGTTCGAGACTCTGCCCAATATGCATGCTGCATATTAAATGATGGAAAAAGTAATCCTATCAGATTTACTGTTTTAGGAACTGTTACAGAGCAGAAAATAGAAGACTACAATGGATCACTGCTTTGAGAGGGGTAAAATGACCCAAAAACTAGACCCAATACAATAAGTTGGCATTGGATCTTGAAGATACAACACAAACACAGCACAAAAGAGGGAAAACTACAGGTCAATATCTCTTATGAACTTAATGACAAGAATCAGCCACAATATATTAACATTTTGAACACATCACGTATAAAAAGAATAATACTCTGCAACCAAATGAGATTTCTTTCAGGTATGTAAGACTGGTTCAACATTTGAAAATCAATCCAAAAAAAGGTATGTATGTCGGTTCTCACCACACTTATTCAACATAGTACTGAAAATTCTAGCCAGAGCAATTAGACAAGAAAACGAAATAAAGAGCATATAGGTTGGAAATAAATACATAGAAGCTGTCTCTATTTGTATATGCCATGTTTGTCTACATGGGGACTTCCAAAAACCTACAATAAGATCCTAAAACAATTGAGTTATTAAGATCACAGGTATGAAACAATGGTTTTCTCTTATATGACTTTTCTGGCCCTGGGTTTGTGATTCTACCAAAATAATTGGTTGGGCTGTGATTTTTGCAAAGGATTGGTCAGTTTACTATCCATATAAGGGATTGGCCAAATTACTAAAGACTTTGCCCCGAAATTGGCTACATAAATGACCAATCTCACAGAGGATTTTAGGGCTTCCTGGTTGACGTCTTTTGAACACAGACCCCTGCACTGAGGACATCCTAGAACAGTTGTAACACAGATCAAGGGCTGTAGCACTGAGCTGGTTAACACTCACTGAGCTGTTAACACCGAGGCAGGAGAGAAATGGTGGCTAGCTAAGCAGTCAAGCAGCAGAGAAATGGCAGCAGCAATCGAGTGGTGGAAACCAAAATACCAGTAGATGGCAGCAGTTGAGTGGGCTGGCCCCCCGGAACTGTTGGCGAACAGAGTAGGCCTACCGAGTGGAGCAGGACATCCCTGAGCAGGAGGTCACCATCAGAGTACAGTCTTGGACATCCACTGTATAGGGGTTACTAGTAAAATGGCTTTACTTCAAGATCTGTGGTAATACATGCCTCTTAATCTAAGAGTATTTATCTGGGCCATAAACAATTTTAAAAAGGTAGAAAAATTGTTAAAGTCTTTAAGATAATGTCATTGGTCTCCCTGCCCCAGGTGGATATTTAAGGACAGAACAGCCTACTATCGCATATGGTACCATTTGAACTTAATGAAATTGGGTCAGGAGAGTCAGAGAACTTTCATGGGAGAGGGAAGACTTCATCTGGAGGCCCTGGGTACTGCAAATGGTTCATGTACTTGGCTGCTAACCAAAAGGTTGGAGATTCAAGTCTACCCAGTGGTGCCTCAGAAGAGAGACCTGGAGCTATGCTTCCAAAAAAAAAAAAAAACGCATCTATAGAAACCCCCACAGAGTATAGTTCTATTGAGGCACACATGGGATCACCGTAAGTCGAAGCTGACTCCACAGCTGATACTAGCGGACTTCACTGGAGAAGCATATAGGCAGAAAGAGAGGTCTCATTTCTGCCAGGATCTGAAATGAGTCTTTTAAGCAGACAACAACAACCAGCTCTTAATGACTATTTTGAATGAAACACCAAACCAGATTCTACTGGAAGGGACAGAAGAAGAGAGAAGAAAACATGAGAGGGGGAAGAGGTTGAGAAGAAAATCCTCTGGGATCAGAACTAAGAAAATAGAAAACATATCCTTGAAGTCGAGAACTACAGAGAATAACAAGGAAAGCTGTAGAAATACACCTTATGTGCAGCCACCCAGGTGTAAATCATAACAGTGGTTAGTCTCTTACTTCGTGCAGTGTTTTTCCTCTAGTCAGAGGCAGAAATAAATATAAACTACTCTGGAAACCTGGATTATATTACCATTTAATTGTTTGCATAGAATTAAATGGTTTGGGGAACTAGGAGATCCCAGAACCTTTCTCCTTTGTACTCACTGTTTTAAATAAATTGTTCTGTTTGCCAATTTGCTTTTCCACAAAGAGAGGCTCCATCCTGTCTCTGAGGGTTTGTTTTTGTGTGTGTGTGCGTTTTTTTTTTCAAAAGCTTGTTTCTACATTTAAAAATTCATTTTCCTGACTCTTTTTAGCTGAGATGAGAGTAAAAGTAATGACTAAAGTTTTGAATCTAAGCAGATGAAATAATTTATGTAGATCATTAGAAATACATGAGTAGCCTCAATGGTTTCCTGTCTAGGAAAAGCTTATCATTAAATATACTTTGGAGCCGTTACCGAGACTGAAGCAACACCCAGTTTAACTCTTTTACAGATCCTAATTTATATTTCCAAAAGCAACAGCTCTTTTTCAGTGGACAATGGAGAGACTTGTTACGGGTTTAAATAACAATTTTTCCCTGGGAATTTTTGAAAATGGGGATACTCTGAGAAATGTCCAGAGGAAAAAAAAAAAAAAAGTCTGCCAAGGGTTCAGCAAACAGTTGCATAACCCTCTTTTTATCTGGGGTGTTGACCCAGCCATTCATCCCATGTTTGCTCTGGTGAGTTCAGCAAAGCTGGTTGCCAGGCCAACCATAATCCGTGCACAGAGCCGGCTCCATTGGTGGTCAGTTACAACACGCTTTGTCCTGTAGATGTCCTGTAGGCTGAGTGGTGTGACAGAAAACAAGCTCCTTCAGTAAACATGAACTAATGAAAGTCTCTAAGAACAGGGGTCAAAATGCCTGGAAGGTATTGGAAGACTCCTACCAGACAGAGGTGTCCCCTCCCAAAGTCCCAGCATAATGGTTTCTTGGTTGTTGGATTCAAGCACATAAAAATGTCTAATTCAATCATCTTTTTATTTACGGTCTTTTTCTAAAAATTATGTAGTTAAAATTTCTGTGGAATTTAAAAAGTGGAAAGAAACAGTTTGGAGGGGAGATCAGTTTCCCATGGAAGCTAAAAGCATTTGAGGACTGGGGAGAGGGGCCGATAGTCAAAGGAGGTGAGTGAGCTTCCCCTGTTTGGGACACATTCTTGAGCTTGGCAAGAGCATGGATGTTCAGAGCAAGGACTGTGAGCATGTGGCCCTGTCCTGCAGGTTCCGGGTTGGCTCTCACAACACACTGTGGCAGGCTGCTGCGAGGGGCCTCACTGTGCAAAAGTTTCTGGAAAGTCAGACCTCATTGATAATTGTAAATTTACGTAAATGGTTTCCACTGCTCCTCTTCAATTAATACTCTTTATTTATTAAGTATATCATACTTTTCTGGGACTTGTTTGTCTTCTCATATAGTTAATGTGTGAACCCTGATTGATAACAAGAAGAGGGTTGAGTATGTAACTCCTAGCTGACACGGTTCGATATCCTAACCACTTAGTACTTTATTTCTTTAGTTATTTTAACCAAAGTATACCTCTTCTGAGATAGAGGCAAATGATTAATTTTATAATGGGATAAAGCAACAGGAAGAGTTTATTTGAACATGGAAGTAGTTCCTTTAGGGGGTATTTTTATTGCCGTCTGCAAAACTAAATCGGTGTGGCCTGTACAATCATTTGTTGTTTGTAGTCATTCTTATCTGTGGTTCCCAACCTTGTTGTGTCTCAGAATCACCCAAAGAACCTGTTAGACTTACAGATACCCAGTCCACATCTCAGGCAAGCTCTGTGGGTGGAGGTATTTTTATTGCTTTATTGCTATTTCAGATGCACAACTATGATGATAAGACAAAAAAGATTGCTACTAAGGTTCCAGTTCATACATGCACAGGTTTATTCCAAACCAAGTGTGCTTAAATGAATATGTCTCTCTGATCAGTGGATGGCTGCAGATAAGTTCTCTCAGTAGTTATTGTGTGGCATCAAGTGGCTTCTGACTCATAGCGATCCTGTATAGGGTTTCCGAGGAGCACTGGGTACATTTGAACGGCCAGCCTTGCAGTTCAAACTGACATTGCAGTCGAGTGATTATCCTGCACCCCTACAAGTAGCAGTAGTAAGAAGTTAGTGTCATTAGCCTGCCTTGAAAACAAAAAACAAAACAGGATACTTTTTGTGCCAAGGGAAAAGTAACTTTGAAGTCAAGGCTAATAACAAATTTTTAACAAAACACTTCTAAAATCATTAAAGCTTTGTAACAAGTTTATGGGATTCTGCCTCACATAAAACACCAGTCTTTAGATGAATCAAGCAAAAGATGATCATAGAGGATTATTATGAAAAAGATTGAAGAAAATTGAAAACTGCGTTGGTGTGATCGGTCAGGAAAGTTGCATCAAGGAATTTTATGTTTCCATCACAGCAAGGAAGAGTACCTCCTTACTCTTCCTTGGAAACCCTTACCCCAACCTCCCTATAACCCTGATCTTACCACTTTAGATTTCTTTTTGTTCCCCACACTTAAATGACAGGATCTGAGTCCTTTAAGAATGACAAAACTTTCATTTTGATGTGATGTAAACAGAAGAGAGGAGAATTCTTTGGAGGAAGGATTATAGAGATTAAAACACAACCTTCAGAAGTTCATCCGTCGACCTAGATGGAGGATATGTTAAGGAGCAATAGCTTCATGTTTTCATATTTTAGTATAATTAAGATTTCTGTGATTTTATGACAATACATTTTTGGTTCACTGGCATGTGTCCCACACAATAGCATCAAAATTAAGATTATTTCATGTCTTCCATTATTGAAAACACATGGTAACAACAAAAAAGTCAAAGCAGAAAATAAGTTGATTCTGAAAGAGCTAAGGGTCTTCAGTGTGACTGTCAGTCAGCTCAGTTTGATGTCCTTGGAAAAACGTTTTTTAAAACCAGAGAAATGTAAATGGAGGCCAAAATCACTCTGACAGTCACCCCACCTCCACCCAGCCCATTTTCAGCCTGGGCAGAGGGTACCCACAGTGCATTCCAAGCCCCCAAAGCTCTGGCCTGCATTCGTTGCAAAGGGCTCCTTGCAATCACATGTTGAGGAAGAACTCCTGGGGAGATGAAGGCCATTACAAATCTTGCCTTCAACATGAAACGCCACTGATTGTTTATTAAATTTTCCTTCAAAGAGAAAACACTGGCAGGCAAGTATCATTAAAATGAAGGCAAAGGGAAATGCTGTAACCTTCAACATGGCATTTTTTTTTCTCTCTCCATTAACCCCAGACCAGTACAGCTAAAGTGGTCAGTAGGAATTTCTGGCCCTGAGTCCCCATCAATTACCTTAATCTCAGCCTAGGGAGGGGTAATACAAACCATCCCACTTAAGTACGCTCAACCATTGCCATAAGGAAATACACACGTGTTTGCGCATCCTTATCCTTAACTGCACTACTGCACTATTTCAACTCCAGTTGAGGACAAATTGCATTATACAGGAGTAACATGAAAACATAAAAGATATACCCTCCAGTGAAAACCTTGCACAACTTTCCTGAGGAAGCAGAATTAATCACAGAGAATAATTACCATCGCTAGTCTGAATATGTATGACATAACAGAAAGCCCATTTAACACACTCATGGTTCATAATTATAAAAAGAGTGACATGGAGAGGGAAAGGTACACCAAAATGACGGTGAAAAGGAAAGAAACAGTACAGCATCTTAATAGCACCCCTTTTCACTTGCTACCTACCCATTCCCCCATCTCCTCCAAAACCCCCATCACATTCATCACTACCTTCACTAATGGATTTGCTGAATAGCGATGGGAAAATGGGACATGTTAAAAACAGTGGAAGCCACTGTTCCCAATATTTCTTTTATCCATTTCAGGTGTTTCCACCTTCCTCTCCCTACCCACACCCAGGTGGTTGTTAGTTGCCTATTCTGACCCACAATGACCCCATGTGCACAAAGCAGAAATGCTCCATGGGGAGATTTCAAGACTGATTTTTCAGAGGCAGATTGCCAGCTCTGTCTTCCAAGGTGCCTCTAGGTGGTTTGGGGTTCAGCTAGTAATCAGCTGCTTACTTGTTTGCACCACCCAGGGACCTTTCCTATACGTTTGTTGTTATTGTTGCTAAATGTCGTCATGTGGATTCCAACCCATGGTAACCCTGTACAGGGTTTGCGAGGAGTGGCTGGTGAGCCTGAACTGCCGACCTTGCAGTTCAAATGACTTTATAGTCCAGTGCATTAACCCATAGCGCCACACCAGGATTTCTATATGGTTGTTGTTGTTATTATGTGCTGTCAAGTCGATTCTAACCCATAGCGACCCTGTGTAGAGTTTCTGAGGAGCATCTGGTAAGCTTGAACTACCGACCTTGAAGTTCCAACGGCTTTGCAGTCTGGCGCATTAACCCACAGCACCATGGTAAACATTTGTATATTGAAATAAAGACAACATCAGAACATGAGTCACAGTTTGGGTGATCCTGGTGCTATTATTAGCCTATGTGTGATCCTGGGCATGCCCACAGTTCATGAATCTGTAAAATGAAGAGTTTGAACAGGTTTCCTTCTACTTGTATATGATGTCTGTGATTCAAGCAATGGATTGATGAATAGATTCATGTACTCATTCATTCATTCATTCAGTCAGTCAGTCATGGAACAAGCATGTATTGAATGGACAATATGTGCCAGGCCCTGTTCTAACTCTGGAGTTAAAGGGAGAAAACATGAAGACGATGCTTCTGACCTTATGGCGCTTATATACCAGTGGAGAACACTAAACAATAGCTGGATACACAAGAAAAACAGCAAAATTTCAAGTCAGAGTTTCTATAACAAGAATAAATGAGGTACGACCAGGTGAGGTTGTGACTATTGTAAGTAGTAAGGTGCCTGAGTGAAAGGAGGGAAGGACTATGGAAAACTCTAGGTTATAACCCAAAGGGAGGAATGGAATGGGAAAGTTTCATTTTCAGAATTTTGGGATACTCAGCAGAAACTGCATTCTGCCCACATAAATCAGCTAAAATGATTCTTATCTTTTGGCTATAATTCTTATATAACTTGAAAAGATTACCATAATACTATGTAATATGAATCAGTCTCTCATTCTTCTAATAAACAAAATGATTGCTCTTGATAATGAAATCTAATTGAAATATGAAAAAAAAAAGTGTCATTACCTAACAAGTTATTGGTTGTGTAGAAAATGTTTGAGATGACAGATTTAAGATCACCATCCCTAAAACTAGACCACATCTATCTTTACAATGGATCTTGTCAATGTTCCTATTTTCTAAAAGAGAAATAACACCTTTGTTTTCAACATAACTATTCCTCAACAATGCAGAAGTTGATTTGTGGTCTGTGGTTTAACCAGTCTCTCTCCCCCAAGTTGAAGATTATTTTACTATGATTTCATCAGAGACTGTAGAAACAGAGAAGATAATTTGGTAAAATTTTAATCTTGAAAGCTTGAAAGTTGCCTCTTAGAAGGCTAAAATTACTGTTAGCTTAAGTAGAATTTTGGAGAAACTTTAGGTTTTGATTACTCATTCTCTTCAGATTTTCTTTCTTTTCAGGTCTCCAAAGTTGCAAACAATAACTTTCATTAAGAAATTTTATATATCCATGCTAGATGTTATTGTTGTTGGCTGCCACTGAGTCCGTTCCAATTCCTAGTAGCGCTGTGCACAGAACGAAGCACTGCCTGGTCCTACACCATCCTCACAGTTGTCATGTTTGAGCCCATTGCAGCTGTCACTGTGCCATCCATCTCGTTAGGGCTCTTCCTCTTTTTAGCTGACCCTCCACTTTACCAAGCATGATGTTCTTCTCCAGGGACTGGTCCCTCCTAATAACATGTACAAAAGAATGAGAGAGGAATCCTTGCCTTCCTGGTTTGTACAGAGCATTCTGGCTGTACATCTTCCAATACAGATTTGTTTGTTCTCCTGGCAGTCCATGGCACTTTTAATACTCTTCTCAATACCACAATTCAAATGCATCAGTTCTTCTACTGTCTGCTTTAATCACTGTGCAACTTTCACATGCAGGTGATTGAAATACTATGACTTGGGTCAGGCACACCTTAGTCCTCAAATTGTTATCTCTGCTCTTGAACACGTTCAAGAATCTTTTGCAGCAGATTTGCCTAATGCAATCTGTCCTTTAATTTCTTGACTGTTGTTTCCATGAGTGTTGCTTGTGAATCCAAGCAAAATTAAATCTTTGCCAACTTCAATCTTTTTTCCATTTCTCATGATGTTATTTATTGGTCCAGTTGTGAGGATTTTCATTTTCTTTACATTGAGGTCCAACCCATACTGAAGACTGAAGTCTTTTATCTTTATCAGTAAGCATTTTAAGCCTTCTTCACTTTCAGCAAGCAAGTATCATCTGCATATCACAGGTTGTTAATGAATCTTCCTCTAATCCTGATGTTACCTTCTTTATATAATGTATCTTCTTGGATTATTTACTCAGTATACATACTGAATAAGTAAAGTGAAAGGATTCAACCCTGTATTAAACCATTCAGCAGCCCCCTGTTATGTTTGAAGAATTGCCTCTTGATCTATGTACAGTTCCTCATGAGTACAGGTTCCTCATGAGCACAGTTAAAAGTTCTGGAATATCCATTCTTCACAAGGTTATCCAGAGCTTGCCATGGTCCACACAGTCAAAAGCCTTTGCACAATGGTGGTTGTTGGTAGTGGTGGTATGCTATGAACTTGATTCTGACTCATAATGACCCTGCATAGGGTTTCTGAGGCTGTAAATCTTTATGGGAGCAGAAAGCCTCATCTCTCTCCCATGGAACAGCTGACAATTTCGAACTGTTGACCTTGAGGTTAGCAGCCTGACTTGTAAGCACTATGTTACCAGAGCTCCTTTTTGCACAATAAAGTCAATAAAGTCAAAGTAAATTTATTAATACCATCTGTTTTCATCCAAGATCCATCTGACGTCAGCAATGATATCCCTTGTTCCATGACCTCGTCTATACCTGGCTTGAGTTTCTAACAGTTCCCAGTCAATGTACAGTTAGAACAGTTTTTTTAATTGTCTTCAGCAAAATTTTACTTGCGCGTAATATCAATTATATTGTTCAAGGATTTCCACATTCCGTTGGGTCACCTCTCTTTGGAATGGAAACAAATATGTATCTCTTCCAACTGGATGGCCAGGTAGCTGCCTTCCAAATTTCTTAGCATAAATGAGTGCGTTCCTCCAGTTCTGCATCAGTTTGCTGAAATTTTTCAATTTGTATTCCATCAATTTCTGGAGTCTTGTTTTTCACGTAGGCCTTCCGTGCAGCATGGACTTCTTTCTTTAATACCACTGGTTCTTGATTATATACTACCTCTTGAAATGGTTGAACATCAACCTTTTCTCTTTGGTATGGTATTTCTTGTGTATTCCTTCCAAAGTCCTTTGATGCTGTCTGCATCATTCACGATTTTGTGCACAGAATTATTTAATATTCCAATCCAAGGCTTGGATTTCTTCAGTTCTTTCAGCTTGAGAAATGCTTAGCATGTTCTTCCCTTTTGGTTTTCTGACTCCAGATCTTTGCACATTTCATTTTAATACTTGACTTTGTCTTCTCGAGCTGCCCTTTGAAATTTCCAGTTCAGTTCTTTTACTTCTTCATTTTTTCCAGTCACATTAGCTTCTCAGTGCTCAAGAGAAAGTTTTGTCAAAGTCTTTTCCTACATCCATTTTGGTCTTTCCTTTCTTTCTGTCTTTTTAATGACCTTTTTCTTTCTTTCTGTACAATGTCCTTGATGTCATTCCACAGCTTTTCTGACCTTCAGACATGAGTGTCTAATATAACAAATCTGTTCTTGAGATGGTCTCTAAATTCAGGTAGGATATACTCAAATCCTGTTTTGGCTCTTGTGGACTTGTTTTAAATTTCTTCAGCTTCAACCTGAACTTGCATATGAACAATTGATTGTCTGTTCTACAGTCAGTGCCTGACCTTGTTTTGGATAATGATATTGAGCTTTTCCACTGTCTCTTCACACAAGTTTAATCAATTTGATTCTGTGTATTCTATCTGGTGAGATCTATGTGTATAGTTAACCTTTTATGCTGTTTTAAAAGGCTATCTGCAATGAATAAGTCATTGGTCTTACAAATTTTTATCATGTGATCTCAAACATCATTACTGTCACCAAGGACATATTTTCCAACTACTGATTCTTCCTCTTTACTTCCAACCTTTGCATTCTAATCACCAGTGACTATCAATACATCTTGATTGTATGTTTGATCAATTTCAGACTGAAAAAGTTGGTAGAATGCTTCAATTTCATCATCCCTGACTTTAATGGTTGGTCATAAATTTGAATAGTGGTATTAAATAGTCTTCATTTTAAGCAAATGGATATTATCCTATCACAGACAGCACTGTACTTCAAGATACATCTTGAAATATTCTTTCGGACGATGACTGTGATACCATTCCTCTTGAAATTGTTTTTCCCAGCAAATGATTGTCAGATTCAAAATGGCTAATACCTTTCCATTTCAGCTCATTAATGCCTAGGATACCGATCTCTATGCATTTCATTTCATTTTTGACTGTTTCTATTATACATTATGGCGTCCTGGTGTGGCCCTGTGGGTTAATGCGCCAGACTGCAAAACCGATTGAACTGCAAGGTC
This sequence comes from Chrysochloris asiatica, assembly GCF_000296735.1. Lineage (NCBI taxonomy): Eukaryota > Metazoa > Chordata > Mammalia > Afrosoricida > Chrysochloridae > Chrysochloris > Chrysochloris asiatica. Next base: position 6,232,112 of record NW_006408690.1, on the reverse strand, counting down.
GGCCGTTTAAGCTCACTAGTCGCTCCTTGGAAACCCTGTATAGGGTTGCTATGGGTCGGATCCGACTTGACAGCACTTAACAACAACAACAACATTATACATTATTGTTGTTGTTGCTGTTGTGATTAAGTGCCACCGAGTTGGTTCTGACCCACAGCAACTCTTTATAGGGTTTTCGAGGAAAGACTGAGGAGTTTGAACCACCAACCTTCAGGTCGAGTGCTTATCCTATGACGTCACACCAGGACTTCATTAACAACAAAATTCCTAGATTCATACTTCGTACATTCCATGTTCTGAATATTAATGGATGTTTGCAGCTGTTTCTCCTCATTTTGAGTTGTGCCCCATTAGTTAACGAAGGTCCCAAAAGCTTTGCTCACCATCTTGACCAGTACTGGTTGACATGCCAGGGAGAAAAGAAAGCTCTGAACAATTTCGAACTTACTTAAAAGTAAGTCTTTTAGCACAGAAGCGATCCACATTGTTTTCTGTCATAACTCCCTGGTCAGATGAGTCACAGAGCAGTACCCTCGCACAAGGGTGCCAGGAAGTAGACTCCTACCAAGACTCTAGAAGAAGGGAAAACTGGAAATGTTTTATATTTTATGAACACCAATAAAAATTATGATACTATAAAAGACAAGGTCTCTGGCCTCAAGAAGCTTGCCTGCTACAACAAAATTAGTTTCATCAAGAAAGAAAATGAAAATTCTGCCTTCTCCTGAAAGGACACTTTTAACAATGCCTTGGGGAAGTATAATTATTTAGTTATTTACATCATCATGTTGAAACCTCCCATTTAATTGGGAAGTATGCTATGCCCTCTACTTGCCCTCCACTTCTTCATGCAGCATTTCCAGACTAGGAAGAAAGAGGGGGGAAAAGAGGAATAAATTCTCTATCCACAGGAAGGCCACATCCCAAGAGTCCTGAAGATCAGACTCAACCAACCCTCTGTCAATCAATAGCTGTGATCATTCACTCTCAGTCTCTCTCATGAATCCTGTTTTAAGGAAGAGGAAAAATGGCCATCTTTTATGAACTGAATTGTGTCCCTCAAAAAATGTGCATTGGAATCCTGATCCCTATACTGTGGGTGTGGGAATAGAGTTTCCTAGGTTGTGTTGATGAGGCCGTGTCCATGCAGGTATGTACTAAATCTAATCACTTCCAAGTCATACGAAGCATACATAAAGATAAACAAGGACAAACTGGGGAAAAAAGAAGCCCATGCAAGGGTCACCAAGGAATTTAGAAATACCAGGGGTTAGGCATTGGGCTGCTAACCCACCAGCCACTCCTCAGGAGAAAGCTGAGACCGTCTGCTACTGTACAGAGGGGCAGGTTCCAAAGCCCTAGATAGAGTTGCTATGAATCGGAATCAACTAGACGGCAGTGAGTTTTGATTTGGGTTCGGGCTTTCAGAAGCAGCGATAAGCATCAGCCCTTAGAGTCCATAGAGAGAGAGACTACCCCTGGAGCCAGTGTTCTGGATTCAGACTTCCAGCCTCCTAAGTTGTGAGAAAATATATTTCTGTTCTTTAAAGTCACACACTTGTCATATTTCTGTTACAACAGTACTCACAAACTAAGATACCATCACTATCTTTACCTGTTACCATGTGGGCAGCCTTTGAGGTTGAGAAGCAGCGATGGGAGTGTTCAGGTGATGCTAACCTTCCAGAGCCTCAGAGGAGAGCTGGCATTTATACCTAAGCAATTAGCCAGCAATTTTGGCATTTATGATTGGCTTACAGAGCCTGAAACCCAGCCAGAATACTTCTCCAGTAAACATTTTGTTTCATTCAACTAAAAAGATTTTTTTTTAATCACCTCCACAATAGCAATTTTATGTAAATAAATAATCACTGATTTTTTTTAACTCATTAAATAATTATTAGGCTAGTTTTTGATGGACTCTCAAGTTTTATTTAAAAAATTATGACTCATGGAAACTCATAGTTTGTGAGTAGAACTGTGCTCCACAGGGTTCCTAATAGCTGATTTTTTGGAAATAGCTTCGCAGACCTCCTTTCTTCCAAGACACCTCTGTATGAACTCAACACTTGTAATTTTTGGTTAGTAACTAAGCACATTAACTATTTGCACCACTCAGGGACTCCCAGTTCTGATTGCTGTTGCTAATTTCTAAGTGCTGACGAGTCACTTCTGACTCATGAGACGCTCTATAGAGTTTCCAAGGTGCCGCTGGTGGGTTTGAAAAGACAATCTTGTGGTTAGTAGTCCAGTGCTTATCCTATAACACCACACCAGTACCTGATTTGTTGTTGTTGTTGTTGTTGGTGGTGGTGGTGTTAAGTGCCGTGGAGTCCGTTCAGAATGTTTTGTAGGGTTTCTACTGTTCATGTGGTTAGATTTGTTTGGTTAAGCAGAAGATGGTCATCAAACCCTGATGGGGAGTGGGAGATTTGTCAATGCCACATTCTACTGACCAGAGGTTCTCATGATTTTCCCATCAGTCTATCCAGCCTTTTGTGGCTACTGTTAGGTGCTGCCAAATGGGTTTGGACTCACAGTGACTGCTTGTACCATAGAATAAAACGCCACCTGCTCCTGTACCATCCTCACGAGCATTCCTGTGTTTGGGCCCATTGTTACAGCTACTGCATCAACCCATCTCATTGAGGGTCTCCCAGAATCACTTGTTTAGGATTCAGTATGAAACAGGGGGGAAAAAATTTATTCTGCAGCTTAAAAATATTTTGGCCTCTAAGTGACATCAGGCTGAACTCTTTCTACATGCAATTTCCCAGCCACTATAATTATGACCAATAAATATAATAATAATTCTTATGGTACCCATGACCTTGTCTGCCTAGTATGCTAAAGCTCTCTAGATCCAAAGCTTCAAAGACAGACCTCCTTACCATCTCTACTCTTTGTTTGCTTTCACATTCAGCACATTATTTACCAGAAACTTCCCTCATCAATTAATTCCTAATTGCCAAGCCTAGCACTTTTCTTTCCCACTTGACTCAGATGCATTATTGCTTATCAGGGAGTTATCCTGTGGCTAAAAGAATAGGTAGAGTCTCTGGGCTATAGGATAAGCACTGGACTGTAAACCACAAGGTCCACAGTTCAAATCCACCAGCTGCTCCTCAGAAACTCTATACAGGTTGCTATAAGTTAGAACCGACTCAACAGCACTTTACAACAACTGGCTACTGCCAACAATAATGTGTCCAGCTTCTAAACAAAAGGTTAGGGGTCTGAGTCTACCCAGAAGGCCTGCCAATCGACTTCCAAAAACTCAGCCATTGAAAACTCTGTTGAGCAAAGTTCTACTCTGACACACTTGGGGTCGCCATGAGCCAGAAGGAACTCGATAGCAACTGGTAAATAATAGGCCTAAAGTGTAGGCTGACACTGAACCCTGGGTCTGCTCTATGAGCTGTGAGATTTAAACTTTGCATTGAGGAGCCCAATCAGAAAATGGGGACAATAAAAGGACTGAGCCATGGGTTTCTTGTGAGGAGTAAGTAGAATGATAGATGCCAATGGTAGGACAGTGCCTGGTACCTGGCACGCCCTCAGTGTCTGCTTACTGGTAATGTGAGTGGTGGTGATGGTGGCTGTTAAGTCTTCCTTTCTGACGCCCTCTCTTCTCACCTCCTTTGGCTTCTGTGATCAATAATTACCATGTGTGTGGCACTATAGGCTAATGTGCTGGACCTCTGTCAGTTTGAACCATAAGGTTGGTGGTTCAAACACACCAGCCACTCCTCAGAAACCCTATACAGGGTTGTTGTGAGTCAGAACTGACTCCACAACACTCAGCAACAACAAAATGCATTGTCCTGGTATGGTGTTGTAGAATAAGCACTGGACCACAAGATCATTTTGAACCACAAGGTTGGCAGTTCAAACCCACCAGCCACTCCTCAGAAACCCTATACAGGATCACTATGAGTTGGAACTGACTTGACGGCACTTGACTATGACAACTATTCATTGTAAACTTTGCTTATATTCTCACTCGATTCACCAAACCTTCCACTCCCTTTCTCCTTGTAGGCAGGAATTAGCCCTCATCACCTGGGCCATTACAGCAGCCTCTGGAAAAACATCCCTAACAGGAACTTTGCTGATTCCAGCCCATTCTCCACACTCACACACACAATTCAGGAGCAAAGCCCAAAAGACTCCAAACATGTCACTTTTGATCCACACACATTGTAAGGGCATTTATTGAAAAAAATGAAGATTGCTACGTTAGTATCAAATTCTGGAAACTTCTCCTAGTCTTTCTTGTTATATTCTAAAAGTTATCTGGTCATCCTCTCTGGATTTGGCCTCAAATTTATTATATTTACCAAAATGTTCTATAGAGTTGGTGGTTTGGTTCATAGAAAATTCTTAAATTGCATTTAAGGTGAAGTAATTCTGGTTTGGATTGTATCCAGTAGGGAGCTCTTAGCTACAGTAACAGAAAACACCACTTTAGCTGATTTAAACCAGAAGCCCTGGTGGCGAAACGGTTAAGCACTTGTCTACCAACTGAATGGTCAGTGATTCAAACCCACCAATGACATAATGGGAGAAAACAACTGGTGATCAGCTCCTGTAAAGATTGTTGTTGTTAAATGCCGTCAAGTCGGTTCTTTCCCATAGCGACCCTGTATAGGGTTTCCGAGGCTGTAAATTTTTACGGGAGCAGAAAGTCTCATCTTTATCCTGAAGAACTGCTCATAGTTTCGAACTGCTGACCTTGAAATTAGCAGCCTAACTCATAACCACTACACTACCAGAGCCTAGGAAACTTCCTGGAGCAGTTCTACTTCGTTCTGTAGGATCACTATGCATCTGAATCGAGCTGACAGTATAACAAAAATCATAGGTCACCAAATCATATCCTACACTGGAAGTTAAGTAGAAGTTAAGTAACTTTGAGGTTAGTTAATTTCATATCACAACAGTGTCCTCAGAAATCCAAGTTATTTGCACGTCTCTACTCACTCCTGGTGTGGCGCTGTAGGATCAGCACTGCTCTGCAAACCACCAACTGCTTCTCGGTAACCCTATAAAGGGTCACTATGAGACAAAACTGACTCGACAACGCCTAACAATGACAACAACAGCATTCACTCTCTGCAATGTGCCAGCCTGATCCTCAAGTAGTAACCCTCATGGTTACAAGGAATCACAATATCCAGTGGATGATGTCCATCACAACCACCCATAGGACAAACCTTATTATTTCCCTGTCGTAGGTAATGAAACTTAAATCCAGATAGGTTAAGTGATTTGCCGCAAGAAACAGCTTTAAGTGTTGGATACAAGATCTGACTCTAAAATCCATGCCATAAACACCAGGTTCTACTCTTCCCAAGCATGAGAACAAGGGACTTTGCTCTGAAAGTTTAAGCAGAGTATTTACAAGGCTAATATTTTACTCACACGCCACAATTTTACTGACCACTGGCTCATATTCCAAAAGGAAAGGACAATTATAAATGCTGATCACTAAAGTCTTGATCTACCTTGCTCAACAACAGTCATAATGCCCATCAAACACTGATAATGTTTTTTTTTACACAAGTACATAGAAGTTTCTGAAACTTCCAGGTCTAACCAGAATGCAAATTCAATGTTTTCACACACTAACGGTTGCAACTGGTATATATGTGATGTGATGTGGGTGTGTGCATAATCTCTGGGTGGTACAAATGATTAACATGCTCAGTGACTACTAACACAAAGATTACAGGTTTAGTCCATGCAGAGAAGCCTCATAAGAAAGGCCTGGCGATCTACTACCAAAGAATCAGCTACTGAAAGCCTTAAGAGCACAGTTCTGCTCTAACACACACAGGTTTAGCATGAGTTAGAGTTAACTAGAAGACAGCTAGTAGCGTAGCAGTTACAAGTCAGGCTACTAACCGCAAGGTCAGCAGTTGGAAACTACCAGCCATTCCATGGGAGAAGAATGAGGCTTTCTGCTCCAGTAAAGATTTATAGCCTCAGAAACCCTATACAGGGTCACTATGAGTCAGAACCGACTCCACTGCACATCACCACCAGAAGATTAGTTTCTCTCTAGCTGACTAGAAAGAAAAAGAGAGTGCTGATATGAAGCTGTAGGATAAACAATGGACTATTAACCACAAGGTTGATGGTTCAAACCCACCAGCTCCTCCTTGGAAACCCCATACAGGATCACAAAACTGAGTCAATGACATTTAACAACATAGATATGCAGGGTCACTATAAATCGGAACCGACTTAACAGCACTAACAACATACATACATTTGGCCATCTAGGATAAGCACTGGACTTCTAACTACAAGGTTGGCGGCTCAAACCACACAATATATCTATATATTGTTGTTAAGTGCCGTTGAGTCAGTTCCGGCTATACAGCAACCCTATATAGGGTTTTCAAGGAGAGGCTTGTGAGTTTGAACCTCTGACCTTGAGATTCAACCAAACTTGCAGTCCAGCACATTAACCCACAGCACCACACCAGGGCTCGCGCACTGTCTCTGTCTCTCTCTCTCTCTCTCTCTCTCTCTATATATATATATATAGAGAGAGAGAGAGAGAGAGAGAGACAGAGACAGAGACAGAGACAGAGACAGAGAGAGAGAGATCTTTACACTTAGTGGTTATGAATCAGGCTGTGAACTGCAAGGTCAGCAGTTCAAAACTACCAGCTGTCCCGCAGGAGAAAGATGAGCCTTTATGCTCCCGTAAAGATTTACAGCATCGGAAACCCTGTACAGGGTCTCTATGAGTTGGAACCAACTCCACGGCACATGACAACAAAAACAACATATGTATTACATACATATACATTCCAGTGTTAATCCTATGGAACCACCACACTCCTATGTCTATATATCTATATTCATACCTACACTTACACCTATCTATCTAGCAATCTAATTCCATTTCTAGACAATGTAGAATTCCAGGTCTAGACAATGTAGAAATATTGTCAAAACTTACATAGCCAGTAAGACATTAAGCTGTTGGGGGCTTTAGGAAACATCAGAACCACCTCCTGACACACTATTTGTTCCTTGATAACCTTTAAAGCAACCAATTACCTTCAAAAAAGAAGGAACTTACAGCAGAACCTGGTCCTGATTGAGGAATCTCATGCAGGTTGCTCTAAATAACACAATGGCAATGTCCTATGGGGCACCACCTCTCACTATTCACACCTGGCCTCACACAGGCATGGTGTGGCAGGAGGATTTGTCCACCCATTCCTTATCTCCCAGGCCTCCCTCCATATTTCATACCAGATACTAATGATAAATAAGCAAACTTCACCTTTAATACTGGGAGCTAGAGGAAATTGAGTTACTTAAAAATAGCTAACTTCCAAGAGAATCACAAAATGAGGGAAGCCATTGGACAGAACACTTCCTGTTCCATTACACATACACACACACACACTCGTCCTGGTGTGGCCCTTGAATTAATGCTCCAGACTGCAAAGTCGTTTTATTGCAAGGTCGGTGGTTCAAGCTCGCCAGCTGCTCCTAGGAAACCCTATATATGGTCTTTATGGGTTGGAACCTACTTGACGGCACTTAACAACAACAACAACCCTTAATCACTTGGCCAAGGGCTTGTGAAGCAAACAGAGGACAATCAATAACTTAGGTCTAATCAAAAGGGTAGGCGCTCTCTAGCGCAGTGGTTACTAATCAGTCTGCTAACCTCAGGGTCAGCAGTTCAAAACTACCAGCTGTTCCGCGGGTGAAAGATGAGGCTTTCTGCTCCCGCAGAGATTTACAGCCTTGGAAACCCTGTACAGGGTCGCTATGAGTCGGAACTGACTCCACGGCACATAACAACAATCAAAAAGTGGAGTCTGGTGCTGTAAGATAAGCACTAAACCACAAGGTCAGTTTGAACAACAGTCAGTGGTTCAAACCCCATCAACCACTCCTTGGAAATCATATCCAGCTATGAGTCGGGACCAACTCAAGGGCATTTCACAACAATAACAACAACAACAAAGGGGCCCGTTATAGAGTCCATCGGCTTCCTTCCAATGTGCAGTCTGATTAAGTCGAGTCCTGAGAACTCTGGAAGTGCCAGCCCAGCATACTTCACCCTGCGGTTGTACCTCTGCACCAACTTGACTTGGAGACACCACTCAGCCCCCATTGCAGGCATTTCCTCTCTTTCAGACAGTCTGCTCGACCACATTTCAGCCAATCAGATCCGAAACCTGAACGCAGGCTCAGTGTTCCTGTTTCCCTTGCATTCAGCGAGTGGCCCTGATTTACGCGTCTGGGTATCAGGAACAGCTTTGCTTTGCTAACTTTGGATTTGGGCAGCATTTCCTGAAATGAAATGATGGTTGGGTAAAGGCCTTCCAATGACCTCCCTGTGACATGAGTTCATGAATACGCGGGTCTGTTGCTACTTCTGCCGCTGGATTTTCTCTGAGGAAATCTTCTGTTAAGGGGCCACCGTTTTCCATTCCAGTGTGCAGCCCAGCCCAGCTGCTTGTTATTTCACTTGGCTGAGCCTGGCAGACTAGTGGTATGTTTGATCTGCTCGACAAGTTCCTGTTATAGATACTGTGGATAACCCCGTCAGTGCAGGCACTCACACGTACACACTCACGGCTAGTGAAGGGTCAGGAGGAAGATAGGTGCATGTGTCTGCAGCCCTGTGCCCCCACCCCTGTACTCCACCTCTGCAGAATGTGTCCAGAATGTTGTAAAATCCATAGGCTTGGCTCCAGGAATACTTCAATGGTTTTCCTACCAATCACCACTTGCCTTGAAATTGATCACACTCCAGTGTGTCAGAGTAGAATTATACTCAGTAGGAGTTTCAATGGCTGATTTTTTTAGAACTAGATCCCCAGTCTTTTTTCTGAAGTGTCTCTGAACGAACTCGAAACACCAAACTTCAGGTCAGCAGCTGAGCACATTAGCTGTATGCACCACCCAGGGATTTTATCCCCAGAACATCCATATAATGCCTTGCTTTGAAGTCATTGTGAGCAAGCGTGTATCTGCAGCAGGGACCAGTCATCAGTTCTTGTCATCATCTGCTTTACCTCTCCTCTAGCTAGCTCTGGATGGTCAAGGTGGACAGTTCATCCCAGCCTGCCCGGCACCAAATATGACTGATGGGAAGTTGGGCCGCCTGGATCCCCCTAGTTGGAAGGCAGCAAACTTTCTTTGGGAGGATCTTACACATGTGAACCAGAGAAGTTTGCACTTTGTGGTTAAACTGTTGTTCTCCCCACTCCTTCTCCATGTTTTCTGCTGTGATCCAGAGCATGAAAACACAATTCTAATCCCACCCTAAAGAATGTATGTTGCAGAACAACAGTAGCTCCTGTTCATCAATTCAATGGAGTCATTCCTCAATCTCTAAAGCAACATGGCTTGTGGTTGAGATGGTGCAAAACTTTCAGCTTGTGTGCCAACTCCATTTGGTTGGTTTCCCACTGTGTGAAGGAAGTGGCAGCTGCTGAATTCAGTCAGCAAGAAGGAGCATTGTGATTCCGTACCGACTTCACTTGTGGGTGAAAGATTAAAAGAAAGGAGAACTTGTAGCAGAAGTTCTTCGTAATCTTTATCTTCAGTGTAGGAAGCAGAACACTCGTTTTCAGCTCTGTCAAAAATTGAAGGCTAGATTGAACACTTACTTGCTTGCTGTGTGATCTTGGACAAGCTACTTAACCTCTCTGGGTCTCAGAAAAAGACTCATCATTAAATGTAGAATATACTTGGAATTATTATGTAGTCAGTAAGAGATTTCATATACTTAAATTATCCAGCCTACCTGCTCTGAGAAGCAGAGGTTTAGTCTTGCCCTTGCAAGCCTGAATTCAGATAGCTATGGGACTGACTCTGTGCAATGCTCAATGCTCATACTGCGAGGGAGTGGAAGTGAGAACTATCAGAAGCAATGTCCTTATTGAGGGAAGATTTGCACTGGGATGGACCATATAAACAAGACCAGATACAGAAAGTGAATCGAAGTCTGCTGACAGAAGAGTTGGGGACAAGGAAAACCGTGAGGAAGATGAATCAGGAGTGATTCCCTAATGAATGTGGAAACTGCTGTAGCAGGTTTTTAATTGTGGCTCCAAAGAATGGTGAAAGCATCTAATAGGTGCAATTGCCAGAAATGAGGTATCTGGCACATGGCCTGAGCACCCAAGGCATCCATTCAATACTTGAATTCTCCTCTCCCTGCCCCTGCCCCTTCATTCACCTAGCTTCACCACCATGGTGCTGTTACCAAGAGTGAGTGCTAACTGAATCTCCACCTTTTTAAGAGATGAATAGTCAAGTAAGACAAAATTTCCATATGAACAAAGGTTTATTATAGGAAACAGGCTTGCAAGCAGAGAAGACAGGGAGGGGTTAACACAATGCTTAGCCCCCATCTTCGGACAAAACAAAGACTTTATTGGGGTTTTAAAGGTTTGGGGATAGGGAAATACATCCTGCTTATTCATAAAGATAAGCAGGGATTTCCAGAAATGACCCATTTAGGAAGGGCCATGCTAATTTGCTGGGTGCATAACATTCCTTCAAGATGGATCCCACCACAAAGGCCTCTGGGAGGAGAAGACAAAACTTATTCTGGGATGTTGAGTATGCGTGGTTATTTAGGATCCTAGTTCAGACTCTTTCTAGGGTATGGGATTCTCCTTTACCCTAGTAGTAAGTTTGTCCCTTGAAGTTATGCTTAGGGCACTAGGTAAAGCCGTCCAACCTGTAAAATACCTCACAAGGAAGTAAAAATACAAATTTTTTATGGGTGATCTTTCTTAATGGCACGTGCCAGGACATGGCTGCTCAGCTCTGTGCCCTGGCCATGTCCTGCACATCTTTGCAGTTGCTCAAGCAAGGAGAGGAGCAGGCGTCAACACTGCTGAGGATTTTGGTCACAAGATTTCAGTCAATAAGCGGCTCCTGTTGAATCCTGATTCCTGAATCCCTGTTCTACCCCACCCCACCCCCAGTCTCAGTGTGCCAGCCAGGTTCCCATAACTGGGAGAGACCATTGGAACCAAAGGAAGTCAGAGGTTAGGAACAATGTCTTGACTCTGTGTTTGAACTACCCAATGACTGTTTAGCAAGGGAAGGGAGCCTTTTTTCTGCCAAAATTTATAACATCATTTGCAGACCATACAGAATTATCAACTTAAAAATTAGCTGGTTATATTTGGTCAAACATTTCATTAACTCTCCCGTAATGTGAATGAATTGGGCTGCGAACCTTAAGGTCAGCAATTTGAAACTGCCAGCTGTTCCGCTGGAGAAAGATGAGGCTTTCTGCACCCATAAAGATTTACAGCCTCGGAAACCCTGTCGCTATGGGTCAGAATCAACTCCACGGCACATAACAACAACAACAACAACAACAATGTGATGGCCAGAGTGCTCCTTGGAGGCCAGGATGCCCAAACTTGGTCGCTCATACTTCCGAGATATTGTCAGAAGGGACCAGTCACTGGAGAAGGATCTCATGCCTGGTAAGGTGGATGGTCAGAGAAAAAGAGGAAGATCCCCCAGCGAAATGGAATGACAAAGTGGAAACATCAATGGGCTCAAGCGTGGCAACAGTTGTGAGGTTGGCCCAGGACCGGGTAGTGTTTCGTTCTGTTGTGCATAGGGTTGCTATGAGTCGGTACCAACTTGATGGCACCTAACAACAACAATAACAATGTGATGGACAGAACTGCAGTTGCCTTGGCAAGCTCAACCAAATGATTTTATGGGAATTATGGCATTGTAGGATAAGCACTGGACTGCTAACTGCAAGATCGGCTGTTCAAACCCATCAGCTGCTCCTTAGAAACCCCATACAGGGTTACTTTGGGCCAGAACCAACTCAACTGCACTTAACAACAACATCAACATACAGCCCACAAGCCAGAAGTTCCCTACCCCTGGTCTATTAGTGTTTATGGAAGCTACATTTAATCAATCAGCAAGATGGGTAATCAGGAGAGAAGTTAATATTTGGTACCAATTATAAAAGTTTGTTTCTCTAAAGTTATGGTAAAGCAGGATTTTGTTGCTACTATATATATAACACAAGAAGCTCTAGTAGCATAGTGGTTATGAGTCAGGCTGCTAACCTCAAGGTCAACAGTTCGAAATTACCAGCTGTTCTGTGGAAGAAAGATGAGACTTTGTGCTCTCATAAAGATTTACAACCTCAGAAACCCCATACAGGGTCACTATGAATTGAAACTGACTCCAAGGCATACTACCACCACCACCATATATATATAATGGAGAAGTCCTAGTGTGGTGCTCTGGGTTAATATGCTGGACTGCAAAATTGGTTTGATCTACAACGTCAGTGGTTCAAGCTCACCAGCCGCTTCTCAGAAACCCTATATAGGATCGCTATGGGTTGAAACTGTTTTGACTACACTTACCAACAACAACAGCAAAAAAATCCAACAATATCTATAACACAGCTGCATTACAGAAAGAGTAAGTTCTGCTCATTGGAATCCCTTTGATTTTGCTGAGCACCCTAATGACTTGGGGGTGTGCACCTATTATTAAGTTGTTGTCTCTCAACTTTAAACCTCTCTGTTATACTTTACTTGCTTGTTGGTGCTGGGAAACACTTGGCTCCGTGTCAGGTTCCACCAAGAGACGTTTAAAAGGAATACTCCAGGGCCAGGGCAAAAGGGGTGACTTGTTCCTTCCTGTTTGTTTCTTTGGCCAGTGGATGTCACTCTAGCAGCAATAGTTCCTTCCTGTTGCTGTTGTTGTTAAGTGCTGTGAAGTTCCTACTCACAGCGACCCTGTATAGAGTTTCTGAAGAGGAGCTGGTAAGTTTGACTGCCAACCTTTTTGTTTCAACCCACCTTTTTTTCCAGTTGTTTTTCTTTTGGCCCCCCCCCGGACTCCTTCCTGTAGCAGCATTTAAATGTAACTGAAAGTTTTCCTAACACTTAAACAGCCAGTTTCATCAGACCCCAGTCCCAAAGACACCAGCACCAACTGGGCAATATAATTCCTCAGAAGTTTGGGTCCTCTCCCTCAAGTGCCTCCTTCAAATTCAGAGACACCATCTGTACATAGGAGTCCTAGTGTGGCGCTGTAAATTAAGAATGATGGACCATAAGGTTGGTTTGAACCTCAAGGTCAGTGGTTCAAACTCACCACCTGCTCCTCGGATGCCTTATACAGGATCACTATGAGTTGGAACTGACTCAACAGCACTTAACAACAACAATAACAATAATAGCTAAATATTTGTGCACTTTCTTCAGGGATCAGAGTTTTGGCTCTTCTAGTCTCCCCTTCAAATTTCTATATTTCAAATCATTTCAAGATTTTCCCTCTGTTCTCCCAACTCTAAGGGTTGGGGCTGCTGCCAGCATTTGCTATTTCTCAAATTTCTTGATGTTTAATTAACTAACTAAAACCTCATTCTAGTTAATAATCCTTTAAAATTCACTAAGTGTTGTGATCAAAGAATTCATAGAAGAATCCTGATCAAAAGAGAGGGAAATGCAAAACAGAATTTCAAATTCTCATGGAATCAGACATTGAGACTGGATGAACTCCTTCAACTATTGCTCTGCAATAATCTTTAAGCTTTAAACCGTCACCCAAACTAACTTTTTTTTTTAAAGCTTTTATTGTGCACTGAGTGATAGTTTACATGGGAGAACATCAGCTTTGCACTCATCCTATCGTATTTCATATCATTGCAATGATTATAATACCCTCCATGCATCACCATTCAACAATATTTTGCTTCTATGCCCTCTGTTTTTGTTTTTTGATGTACACAAAAACACTCATTAATATATAATCATTTAAACAACCCAAGGGCAATTTCTGCAAGCCTGCCTCCTGGTTGCCAGCACACAGCCTTTCTCTTTCCGTGAGTCTAAAGTCCTGAGCTGTTCTATCTCTCCATGTCATCATCTTTGTCTCTATCTCTGGTGTTGCTGTTCTCTGGATAGGGTCCCACATTCCACTCATGCTCTTCTCCCTTGATGGGCCTAGGGTCCTCTGTTCCTGGAATGTTAAAGTAACTACTCCCCCCTTTATGTTACAAAACTTCTACTTTTACAGTTGTGATGACTGCAATTAGTAATGATAACAATTACTCATTATTGAATCATAAGAATCTTATCCCCATTTTTCACCAGACCCATCTAGACAAGGTAAAAACTATTCAGTTAGTATTCTATCTTCTCCCACACTCTGAAACTAAATTCCCTCTTAAAAACTTGTAAGCCATCCACTTTGTGCCTTAATTCGTGCTCCACCCCCCGCCATCTTAGATAGACAATGTCTAAGTTGCCTGTCCCTATCAACCCTGTTTACAGAGAGGATAGGTTTGATGTTTGATGTGAAGACTCCTTCCCTCTCAGTTGGTATTTTGAGCTACTACATCCATAAGTATAGGCTAAGTTCATCAAATTGTAGCAATTTACACTTGTTTCTTTTATCAAATTTCTTTATCTTCCTCTAGTCAAGTTCTGATCAACAAGCCATGAAAGCTAGGTCAAATGGATACTCTCTGCAAGTTTGGGTGTTCTTGTACATCTCCCCTCACTTCATATCAACTAGTTGCTTCACTCTGAGCTCTAGCCCTATGTGGCTATGTCCTTGTCCATGGGCTGAGGAGTCACTGGGGCTCACCACACTTCAGATCAACCATTCATTCCTCTTCTCTCTCTCATCCCTACATTGACTGTCATCTAGGGAATGTGGTAGAACTCAGGCCATATCTTTATTTCCCCCTTTTCTATTCCCCAGTAGACTAACGTGGTCACCAGCCAGCTTACATGCCTGCTTGTGTGTTTCCTCTGAATTTCAATCTTGGAGGTGAGTTTGTCCTGAAGGGACTTCATTCCTTGCCTTGAGGGTTCCCCAGTGAACAACTTGTTTGTTCTTGTAGTAGCCAATCAGAGTGCCGTTTTTGTTTGGGATTTTTCTTGCTGGTCTCTCTTTCAAGAAGAAGTATCTTCTGTTCCTCTAGCTACTCCAGGTTAGTCTTCATGTCCTTTCAAGTGGGAATATCCACCTCAGAAGGTTCTGGATGGGGCTCAGCGGTCCACCTAAGGTTCTTATACACTACAAAGGCTCCGGAAAGAGCCTATTTCACTGGAGAAGTTCTAGAACCCCTTTAAGGTATTCCAATCAGTTATAGGCTGAAGACGGGCTTACAAACTTTCAGTAATCGTGTTTCCTGATATTCCTTTCTATCGCACTCAAGTGTTAATTTTACAATAGTAGGCAAGGGAAACTAACGTTCATAAGACAGTCAAGCATCTTAACATTATTTCTCCTCTTTTACCTATTCAGACTATGCCTTCATCCCTGTGTCACAGAGCCCTATTGTTTCAAGGTTGAGCATACATCACTATTTACCTCTGTCCCATTTAGCCCATGCAAACCTGCCTAAGTGTTTCCCTGTCTACCTTGGTCTTTCATCCCCTTCTTCCTTCTTATGTATTCCCCTCCCCAACACCTGAACTATGATGTGTCTATCCCCTAACCTGTGCTCTACCGTCCCCTCCCTCCCACCCCTGGTAGCCAACAAAGAAATTTTGTTACTCTCTTTTAGTATGGGTATCTTTTCTAAAGCTTCATATTTTTAATGTTTCTATGTTCTTGGATTTTCATTTTCTTGGTATGTTGTGAATTATTAATTTTCTTTGAGGTTACCTTATATTCTATTAACTTTTTCCTCCATTTAAAAGTCTATTTTACCCTACAATCTACTTGATCTCTGTTCTATAGCTTTACATTCTTTCACATTGTAATTGGTTTAATCATAGACTGACCTCCCAGATCCTCTGAATTCTTTCTTGTAGTTATGTTCTGTTCTGGACTCTCCCATCTGTCGGATGAGTTCCAGGTGATGTTGCCATGTTTGTCAATCTCTGGTTGTTGTCTGTTCTTGTTGGTTCTCAGTCCAAAGAATTTGTTTTGACTTGCTGGATTGGCTTTGACAAAGTCTCTTAGCTTCTGTTTATCCTGGAATGTTTTCATTACACTGTTGTATTTGATTGACAGCTTTGCTGGATAGACAATTCTTGGTTGGCTGTTTTGTTCTTTCAGGGTTTTATATGTGTTTCCCCATTGCCTTCTTGCCTGCATCGTTTCTGCTGAAAGAGCACAGCTTAATCTTATTTGCTTGCCTTTGTAAGTAACACTTCTTTTCTCTAGCTGCTTTCAGGATTCTCTCCTTATTTTTTATTTTGGAGAGCTTGGTGATTTTCTTTTTGGGTCTATCCTTTATGGGGTTTGTTGATTTCTTGAATGCTTATCTTTTTGTTGTTCAGGATGTTAGGGAAATTTTCTTCTAGAAGCTCTTTAACTATGTCCTCTGTAGTCTTCTGTGGTTCTTTCTGTCCTGGAATTCCAATAATTCTAAAGTTATTCCTCTTCATGCTGTCCAACATGAATCTTAGACTTTCTTAAGTTTTTTTTTTTTTTTATCCTATGTTTTGCTTGCCCTTCTATTTTAGCAGGATTGAGAGATTTGTCTCCCAGTTTGGTGGTTCTGGCTTCCAGCTCTTCAATTCTACTTATTTGTCTCTTCAGTGTATTGTCCATTTCTGATATTTTATTATTAACCATTTGAACCTCTTTTTGCATGTATTGAATTTTTTTCAGTGTTATTTCAATTTTGTTTTATTGTTTCTGTAATGCTTTCCTGATTTCTTCCTTATTTTTTTCAACCCCTCTATAGATCATTTGGATGCACCTCAAAATCATTCTCCTGAATTCCTTCTCAGGCAGTTCCAAAGCCTGCCCTCCTTCAATGGGAAGTCTAGATCACCATTTGTGTCAGTTACTGTATCTTGTTTCTGGACATGTGCCAAAATCTTTGACTGTCTCTTGGGCATTTTCCACACTTAGATGTGTTTTCAATAATTAGATGAATGTTAAGCTTTCTGATTGCCACCAGATAGATGTGTTCAGGAGATAGGCTTCCCTTTTCACTTTTCTTATTACTCAACTCAGAGTAACTGTAGCATGTGTTGGTTGTCTGTCTGGTGTATACCAGCTAGTATTGGCTCTTGCCTGGATGGTGGGATTTTATAGGGTGTGATTGTAGCCTGGCTATATGATCACAATTACTGTCTCTTCTTGGGTAATGTAGGGAGAGTAAGAGGCCCCCCAAGGTCAAAGGGGAATAAAAAAAAAAAATATTAAACTGAAACAATAAAAAATACTACAGTATATAATCGCAAAAAAAAAGTAGCAAAATATGAATATGACTTTAACACCCCTCATTCAGCTGGCTGGAACCATTCTGGGAGACTGTTCTGTTTTAACAGTTCCTGTTGACTTCTCCCCCTTATTAGATTCTGTGTGCTGTGGTCTTCGCTGAGCAGATCCATGTGCATGCATAGTACAACCCTCCAGGTGTCGGGGGTGGCATCCACTCACTCAGTCACCACTTCTAGTCCCCTGAGTGGAGGAGTGCAGACAGCAAGAGACCAATGAATAGGAAAAAAAATGTTCACACCTTTATCTCCAACAATCAGTCAGAGCACTGCAGTGGGATCACTCCTCTGATCCTGTTCCATCACATCCAAGATGGCTGCTCTGGTACCCACAGGCAGCCACAGATCAGAAAATACCACCTTTCTTGCTTCTGCTACAAATTCCACTAGCAGTAATTCTTCAATCCTTCTAAATATTCCTTTATATGTAGTTCAGAGTTCTGGGACTGTCCCCTGAGCCTGCTTCATCTGGTATTCTGTGTTATTACTGTTGAAGGTCTGCACCATGCAGACCTAATCTGCCATCAAGCCCCACCCCAACAAGTCTTCCAAACTAACTTTAAAAAATTTTTTAAACCAAAAACAAGTTTAGCTTACTTGGTAAAGAATGCCTCCCTTGAACACTGTGCTCTTTAAATCTTATTTTATTGTTATGTGCCACTGAGTTAGCCCCAATTCATAATGACCCTATGCACAAAAGAAAGAAACACTACCAGGTACTTCTCCAGTCTCACAATTGTTGTTATGTTTGAGCCATGGTTGTAGTCAACGTGTCAACCCATATTGTTGGGGCTCTTCCTCTTTTTTGTTGACTCTCCACTTTTCCCAACATGATGTTCTTCACCAGGAATTGGTCCCTCCTAGCAGCAAAGTACAAGAGACAAAGTCTTACCAAGCAGCATTCTGTTTGTACTTCTTCCAAGAAAGATTTATTTGTTGTTCTGGCAACCCATGATACATTTAATATTTTTCACAAACACAAATCAAATTCATTGATTCTTCCATGATCTTCCTTACTCGTTTTCCAACTTTCATATGCATATGAGGCAATTGAAAATACTATGACTTGAGCCAAGTGCACTTTAATCTTAAACTGACATCTTTGCTCTTTAACACGTTTAAAAGGAGTTTTGCAGCAGATTGACCTACAGCAATAGGTTGCTTAATTTCTTGACTGCTGCTTCCACTAGTGTCAGCTGTGGATCCATGCAAAATGAAGTCTCTGACAACGTCAACTTTTTTTCTCCATTTATCATGATGTTATTTATTGGTCCTTTGTGAGGATTCTTGTTTTCTTTACACTGAGATGTAATTCATACAGAAGGTTATAGTCTTTGATCTTCAATCAGTATTTCAAGTCCTCTTTGCTTCCAGCAATTAGGGTTGGTAATGAGTCTTCCTTCAAGCCTGATGCTATGTTGTTGCTGTTGTTTTTCACATAATCCAGTTTTTCAGATTATTTGCTCAGCATACAGATTGAATAAGTATGGTGAAAGGGTACAATCCTGGCCACACCTTTCCTGATCTGAAAGCAATCAGGATCCTCTTGTTCTGCTCAAACGAAAGCCACTTAGTCTATGTACAGGTTCCTTATGAGTACAATCAAGTGTTCTGCAATACCCATTCTTCACAATATTATCCATAGCTTGTCATGATCCCCCCAGTCAAAAGCCTTTGCATAGTCAATAAAGCACAAGTAAGTATCTCTCTGTTATGTTCTGCTTTCAGCCAAGATCCATCTGATGTCAGCAATGATATCCATAGTTCCACATCCTTTTCTGAATCTGGCTTCAATTTCTGGCAGTTCTCTGTCAATGTGCTGTTGCTGCCATTTTTAAATTATCTCCAGCAAAATTTTATTTTCATGTGTTATTATGATATTGTTAGATGATTTCTGCATTCCTTTGGGTCAACTCTCTTTGAAATGGGCTCAGATATGCATCTCTTCCCATTAGTTGACCAGGTTGCTGTCTTCCAAATTTCTTGGCATAGATGAGTGAGCGCCTTCACTGCTGCATCAGTTTGTTGAAAGATATCAATTTGTATTGCGTCCGCTGTTGTAGTCTTGTTTCTTGCCATTGCCTTCAGTGCAGCTTGAACTTTTTCCTTCAGTACTATTGGTTCTTAATCTTATTGACCATTGACCAATTATTTTAGTACAGTGATTCTGAGTATTCCTTCCATCTTCTTTTGTTGCTACTTTCATCATTCAATATTTTGCCCATAAAATCCTTCAATGTTGCAACACAAATCCTGAATATTTTTTTCTGTTCTTTCAGCTTGAGAAGTGCTGAGCATGTTCTTCACTTTTAGTTGTCTGACTTCAGTCTTTACACATTTCGTTATACTTTCCTTTGTCTATCTGAGCTGCTCTTTGAAATTTTCTGTGCAACTCTTTTACTTCATTCATCATTACATACAATTGCTTTAGCTTCTTTATGTTCAAGAGTAAATTTCAGAGACTCGTCTGAGATGTATTTTGCCCTTTTTTCCTTTCCTGTCTCTTTCATGATCTTTGGCTTTCTTCATTGATGGTGTTCTTGATGTCATCCCACAATTCTTCTTTCTTTAGTCATTAGTGTCTAATGCATCAAATCTGTTCTTGAGATGGTCTCTAAATGCAGATGGGATATATTCAAGGTCATATGCTGACTCTCATGGACTTGTTTTAATTTCTTCATCTTCAGCTCAGCCTGAACTTGCACATGAGCAATCGATGGTCTGTTCTACAGTTTGCCCCTGGCCTAGTTTTGCCTAATGATATGGAGCTTTTCCGTCATCTTTTCCCAAAGATGTAGTCAATTTGATTCCTGCATATTCTATCTGGTGAGGTCCACATATTTAGTCACCTTTTGTGTAATTGGAAAAAGATATTTGCAATGAGGAAGTCATTGATCTTGCAAACTTCTGTCGTGCATTCTCCGGTATTTTTTCTATCACCAAGGTTGTATTTTCCAACTACCATACTTCCTCTTTGTTTCCAACTTTCACATTCTAATCACTAGTAATGATCAATGCTTTTTGATCAATTTAGACTGAAGTAGTTGGTAGAATTTTTCAATTTCATCTTCACTGGCTTTCGTGGTTGGTACCTAAATTTAAATAATAATGGTATAAGCTGGTCTTCTTTGTAGGCGTATGGATATTATCCTAGTATAGACAGTATAGGTAGATCTTAAGATAGATAGATAGATCTTCAAGGTAGATCTTAACATACTCTTTTAGAGACGTCATTCCTCTTTAGTTTATTATTCCCTGAATATTATCTATCTGTGATCAAATTGACAACAGCAACTTGAAAGGTTATATGACATGCTTAGCGGGCAGTGAGTTTATGTTAATGGTAGAAGAATAATTTGAAAATGGATAGCAAGAATGGTTGTACAACTGGAACAACGCAGCCAATGTCACTATATCATACATTTAGTGAAAGGGGAAAAAACAACCCGGCACCACTCATCAACCACACCGCACACCAGATGGCCAATCTAGAGACTTTTGTTCAGGGTAAGGAAGAGGAAGGTGATCTCTGCCAGAGAGAGAAGGCAGGAGTCAGAAGAGAAGAGAAAGTCAACGGGAAGGGAGTGATCTTATATAGGCTCAACAGGAAGGGAGTGGTCATTGCTGGGGTAATTGAGCTCTGGCCTATCAAAAGCCATGTTTCCCTTTAAACTACGCCCCTTGTAGCTTAGGGTGGGGAAACAGAAACCTAAGATTACAAAATGGAGTTGAAGGAAGGGAAGAGGGAAGAACCCGGAAGGTACAGCCTAAAATGGCAGACCTGATATTGTAACATGTAGAAATTATTGAATTGATGTATTTTTTTTAATGTATATTTGTACCAACATGAAAAACAAAAAACATTTCTATACATTAAATTATTTGTGTTAAATTCACTGGTGTAGTGTCTCTCTACTGCTTAAACCCTGGACTCTGGAACAAACCTGACTGTCCTAGTAGAAGATGGAATTGTTCTGTATAATGAAGAGAGGAAGGAGGCTATGCAGCCCCTGAACAATGGAGAGGGGCGTCAAAAATAGAGTGAGAAGCATTCCAGGAAAAGAAGAAGAGAAGGCCCAGTAGACAGCAGTCTGAAGAGGGTGCAGTGGGGCAAAGAGCTGCTAAAGAACAAACAACAGCGTCTGCTTTCCAGTTTAAGATGCTTGTCTTGCTCTGGTGCAAATACCTCCTCCATCTTTCGTTCCAAACCTCAGTAAAGTCTATGACACCCATATGTAGTGTGAGGAGAGTTGTCAGGATAGTGTAGGAATGCCTGTCTTTTTAGTGAAAAGTAGGAATTGTGGATTTTTTTTTTTTTTTTTTTTAATGAGTGTAGTTTAATACATGCAAGAAGGGACTAAGACTCATCTCATGTGAAGAAAAACTCAGGAATATCTGTCCATGTTGTTGCTGTTGTTAAGTGTCATCAAGACCAACACTACAACTTATAGTGACCCTGTATAGGGTCCTGATGTGGCGCTGTGGGTTGATGCATCAGACTGCAAAGCCATTTGAACTGCAAGGTCAGTGGTTCAAGCTCACCAGCTGCTCCTCGGAAACCTTATACAGGGTCTCTATGGGTTGGAACCAACTTGATGGTACTTCACAACAACAACAATAGGGTTTCCAAGGAGCAACTAGTGGATTTGAACTGCCAGCCTTGAGGTTAGCAGTCTAGTGCTTACCCTATAACACCACACTACATATGCATTGTTTAATGATTTTTATTATCAAACCAAATGCACCAAATGCTGTGTGATGTTTTAATGTACTTTTAACAAGCTCAGCGGACTGACAAGATAGGAAGTATTCTTCTTCTAATTCTTACATTTGTAGGGACTGGTTACCTTTCTGTTCACTTTAAACATAGGTAAAGATATGGTGCTATTAATGAGTTGCTCATCTGTATTGGCTCACGTTGAAGGGAATTTTTTTCTGCTTTAAGCAAGGATGAAAGATTGTTGTTTTTTAAAAACAAAAACAAAAATAACCTTTTTCTACTAAAGACATTACAGCTCACAAAAGCTCTTACAGAAGCTATTTTACTTCTCAAGGAAACCATTTATTAGGTTTATTTCTTAAGGTATGTCTCAGCAATGTCTTGAAGCTAGTTTCTGTTCTCCATACTTTATTATAATCTAGCTGTGTGTCAGGAAGTCCAGGATAGTGGCATTTGATGAACTTTGCTTTAAGGCAAAACCACGAAGTTTAAGAAGATGGATGATATATAATTGTGAGCTATGTTGGGACCACAACCTGCCTGAAGGGAAGCTTATTAGTTTATTCACTCCTGCTTGCTGATCTTTATGAAGTCATTACTGGAACCCTGGAATACTACTCCTAGGTAAAGAGGGAGATATTTGTAAGAAGCAAAGCCTATAGTATCAGCAATGACAAATTTAAATGACAATTTGTTCAACCACTGCCTAGAAGTCATAACTTTTCTACTAGTGAAATGATTTTTTCTTTTAATTTCTCTGTTCACTTTAAGAATAGAGAAATACATGGTGTTATAAATAAAGCTTCTTTTTTTTCTACCCTCAATTCCTGGAAGTATGTCTCTGTTTCCACTGAGTTAATTGAAGAAAGAAAAACTTAGCTGGAATTCTAAGCCCTTGAAGTCCCATGTCCCTGTCAGGCTAATAATTTTAGTACCCAATAAGCTGTAGCCATTATTTTGTTCCAGGCATTATGTTAGACACTTTCTATTCATTAATCATTTGCCCTTGAGTCCGCTGAAACTCACACTGATCCCATGTGTGTCACAGTAGAACTATATTCCATAGGGGTTTCAGTGGCTGATTCTTCAGAAGTAAATCCCTTAGCCTTTCTTCTGAGGAGTTTTCTGGTGGTTTCGCAAACCATCATTCTATCAATTACTAGCTGAGCATTTAATCATTTAAGCCACCAAGGAACTCCTTTTATACATGATCTCATTAAATTCTGACAACAACTCTATAAGAAAGGTATGATTATCCACATTACAAAAATGAGTGAGTTGTACTTTGTTGTTTTTGTTCCTATTGTCCAGTGGGTTCCTATTCATAGCATCCCTGCATAGGATTTCCAAGGAACCGCTGTTGGGTTTGAACCACCAACCTTGTGCTTAGCAGTCCAGTGCTTATCCTACCTCACCAAGAGTTGTAGCTTAGTGAAGTTCCAATAAAGTCATGAAGTTCTGGTGTGGTGCTCTAGGATAAGCACTGGACTGCTAGCCAAAAGGTTGATGGTTCAAACCCACCAGCCACTCCTCAGAAACCCTGTACAAAGTCACTTAGTCAGAAGTGACTTGGTGGCTTTTAACAACAAATACAGTCATACCTCAGAGATCTTGAGGGTTAAGATCTAGACCACCACAAAAAAGAGAGTCGCATAATTTTTTTTTTCTAGTGCATATGAAAGTTATCTTTACATTACACTGAAGTCTATTAAATGTGTACTGTTGTTGTTAAGTGCCTTTGAGTTGGTTCCAACCCATAACAATCCTGTATAGGGTTTCCAAGGAGCCACTAGTGAGTTTGA
Organism: Chrysochloris asiatica; assembly: GCF_000296735.1. NCBI lineage: Eukaryota > Metazoa > Chordata > Mammalia > Afrosoricida > Chrysochloridae > Chrysochloris > Chrysochloris asiatica. Next base: position 6,208,341 of record NW_006408690.1, on the reverse strand, counting down.
ACCACTAACCTTGCAGTTCAAACTGACCTTGTGGTCAAGCACTTATCCTACAGCACCACACCAGGACTCCAAGTGTGCAATAGAATTATGAAAAAGTTTGAAGTAGTGTGAGAATTACCAAAATGTGACACAGAAACACAAAGTGAGCACATGCTGTCAGAAAACTGGTACCTGTAGACTTACTCAACCCAGGTTTTCCACAAACCTTCAATTTGTACCCCCCAAAATATGCAATATTCAAACCTTCAATTTGTAAAAAAAAAAAAAAAAAAAAAAGCAATCTATCTGCGAAGCTATACCTGTATCTTCCCAAGGTTTCTCAGTTACCAAATAGTACAGCTAGCACTTCATACAGATCTGTGAGGTTCTGTAGCCCATGTCCTTAGCCACAGTATAAAGACAATGTGGTTCTGGCCGTATAATTAAATACCCAGTCACATGATGGACCTACTGGCACCGCTTGGAATTGCTCTTCACTTCAAAGGCCGAGACCTTCTCTGTTAGACCTGATGTGTTGGTAGTCACTGTGGGATTTCAGTTCACACAGTTGGATGGTGAGAGGACATTATGGCAGAGAAGGGTTGGCAGAAGCAACCTCCCCACTAAGATTTTACACCCAACTTTAGGCTATACTTCACCCTCACCACTACCCCCTCCCCCACAATAAGGAGCTCTGTGGTTACAAAGCGGGCTGCTAATCTCACAGTCAGCAGTTCAAAACTACCAGGAGGCCTTCTGCTCCTGTAAAGATTTACAGCCTCAGAAACTCTGTACAGGGTCACTATGAGTCAGAACCGACTCCACAGCACATAACAAGAACAACAACTATATGCCAAGTACTGTTTTTGGTGGTCGTGGTAGTGGGGGGCGGGGGGAGGGGAGGTTGGTAAGAGTAAGGGTTAGAGTTGAGACTATAGATAGGTGTTAGGTAGGCCTAGGACTTTGTTTATTGTTAGGGTTATGGTTAGGACTAGGGTTAGTGTTAGGGATGAGGGTTGGACTAGGGCTATTTGTAAATATTGGTCTAGATTTTAGGGTTACAGTTAAGTTTATTTTTTTTTTTTTATCAGTTTTATTTTATTCTTGAAATCTATTTGATTTCCTCTTCATTTGGAAGTTCTGTAACTGGATTATTCCCTCTTTGTACTTTATGGTTTTGTTGTTGTTGTTGTTGCCGTTGTATCTCTGGCTTTCTCTCTTCAATCTTATAGGTCTGTTTTACATCACATACACAAAGCACAGTATAACTATAGATATGCAGCTCCCCTCAGAACATCAATGCCCTCCCATACACAAAGGGTGGAGTCCTGGTGTGGTGCTGTAGGATAGGCACTCAACAGCAAGATCTGTTTGAACTGCAAGGTCGGCAGTTCAAGCTCACCAGCCGCTCCTTGGAAACCCTATATAAAGTCATTATGAGTCAGAACCGACTCAAAGGCATCTAACAACAACAACAAATATACAAGTGGCAGAACTACAAACTAGTAATACATTTGTGAGAGGAATTTCACAATGCATAGCTTTTTAAAATCCCTTTAAAAGGCATATATGGTCCTCCTATTGTTCTCTTTCTTTCTTTTCCCTCCTGGGCAAGTCAATCTCAGAGCTATTAAGTGGTGTCGAGCAAGGTCAGTGGGAATGGGATGGGTTGTGAAGAGCAGAGTGGGAGAGGGGACTTTGCACTCATGGGTACATGCCCGTGCAGGACAGAGGGCTGACCTGGTATAGGATTAGAAGGGCACCAACATTAGAAGGTGGCACAGGGAGGGAGATGTGCACACATGGAGAAAAATAATAAAATAAAATCATGTGCTTATCCTTTGACATAGCAGAATCACATGAGACATTTATTTTCTGGTAGTGTTTACGAATCGGGCTGTGAAACTTAAGGTCAGCAGTTCAAAACCACCAGCTGTTCCACGGGAGAAAGATGAGGCTTTCTGCTCCCATAAAGATTTATATCCTCGGAAACACTGTACAGGGTTGCTATGAGTCGGAACCGACTCCATGGCATATAGCAATTTATTTTAAGGAAGTATATAGTAAGCAGAGATGTGCTAAACAGGTATATATACAATTGTTGGTGATGCAATCATTTAGAATAGCATAAATTAGAAAACAACCTTATCGAATAAACTGGTGACAAATGGCTAGAAAGCCTGGACAGATTTCAGATACGTGGACACTAGTTAAATGAGAGAGTGACATTACAGATTGGAGGGGAAACAGAAAGGGGGTGCTAAGACAACAGGTTACACATATGTGAAAAGATAGCATTGAATTTCAACTTCCTATTGTATCCAAAACTCACTCCCTGACAGCTTAAAGACTTCAAATGAAAAGCAAAATTTTATAATGTTAGAAGAAAATAGGGAGAAAGGTCCTTCTGGCTTCAAAGTAGAAGAAGATTGCTCAAAACACAAAAAGCCCCAACCTTAAAGAAAAGGGTTGGTAAATTTTACTACATAAAAAGTTAGAACTTCTTTTCTTCAAAAGACTCCATGAAAAGAGTGAAACGCAATCCACAAGCTGGGAGGTAGTGTTGGAAGTTGATATAACTGACAAAGAATTCCTACAAAAAGTTAAGAATAAGACAAGTAACCCAACAAGCAAACAGGCAAAAGATACGTATAGGAAGATTACGAAGGAGAATAACAAATGGGGGTTATTAGACAGGGAAAAGCACATTAACTTGTACAGATATGCCACTTAACAAACACTGGATTAACATAACATTTTAAATCCAACAATGCCAAGGAATGCTAGAGAAATGGGCATCAGGATCTCCTTCATACTGCGTCATTTAGCTCAACTAACTGGAAAAGCAATTTACTTCCTCATGGAAAGTTGAAGATGCATGCACTCTATGACCCAATGAGCCTACCACTAGAAGAGCATCCTCATGAAAGGGCCCTTGGCCAGATACACCAGAAGGCAGGTATAAGAATATTCAGATTCATAATGTTCATAACAGCCAGAAACGAGAAACAACCAAATATCTACCCACCCTTCAAAAACACTGCAGTAAATTGTAGAATATTCATACAATGTACGACTATACATCTATAAACATAAATGAACTATTGTTGCTATTAAGTGCCTACGAGTCAGTTCTGACTCACAGCAACCCTATGCACAAAAGAATGAAACACTACCAGGTCCTGTGCCATCCTCACAACTGTTGTTACACTTGAACTGATTACTGCTGCCACTGTGCCAATCCATATCATTGGAGGTCTTCCTCTTTTTCACTCATTTTCCACTTTACCAAGCATTCTCCAGGGCCTGGTCCCTCCTGATAACATGTCCAAAGTATCAGAGACAAAGTCTCACCATCCTGGCTCCTAAGAAGCATTCTGTATGTAATTCTTCCAACACAGACCTGTTTATTCTGCTGGCAATCCATGGTACCTTCAATATTCTTCTCCAATACTACAATGTAAATACATCAATTCTTTGATGGTCTTCTTTATTCAGTTCTAACTTTCACATGTATATGAAACGATTGAAAATACCATGGCTTGAATCAGGCACACCTTAGTCCTCAAACTGATATCTTTGCTCTTGAACTCTTTAAAGAGGTCTTGTGTTGCAGATTTGCCTAATGCAATATGTAGTTTCTTGGCAGCTGCTTAAATGAAGTTGATTGTGAATCCATGCAAAATGAAGTCTTTGACAACTTCAACATTTTCTCCATTGATCATGATATTATTTATTGGTTCAGTGGTGAGGATTCTTATTTGCTTTACATTGAAGTTGAACCCATACCAAAGACTGAAGTCTTTTATCTTTATCAGTATTTTAAGTCCTCTTCACTTTCAGAAAGCAACGTTGTATCATCTGTATATATCACAGGTTCTTAATGAATCTTCCTCCAATCCTGATGTCATGTTATTCTTCATATAATCCTATTGTTCAGCATACAGATTGAATAAATATGGTGCAAGAATACAACCCTGGTGTACAACTTTCCTGATGTTAAACTATTCAGTATTCCCTTGTTATGTTTTAACAATGATCTCTCCTTAGCACATTAAATGTCTGAGAATACCCATTCTTTGCAATGTTATCTATCCACAGCTTGCCATGATCCACACAGTCAAAAGTCCTTGGATAGACAATAAAGCATAAGCAAAGGAGCTCTGGTAGAGTAGTGGTTACGAATTGGGCTGCAAACCTCTAGGTCAACAGCTCGAAACTACTCGCTGTTCCATGGGAGAAAGATGAGGCTTTCTGCTTCCATAAAAATTTATAGCCTTAGAAACCTTGTACAGGGTTGCTATGAGTCAGAACTAACGCCATGGCACACAGCAACAACAACAACAAATGTTTCTGGTATTCTGTGCTTTCAGCTGAGATTGAGCTGATGTCAGCAATAATATCCCTAGTTCCAAGTCCTCTTCTGAATCTGACTTGAATTTCTGACAGATCTCTGTTGATATACTGTTGCAGCCATTTTTGAATTATTTTCAGAAAAAAATTATTTGCATGTGATATTAATAATATTGTTTGATGATTTATGCATTCCATTGGGTCACATCTCCTTGAAAGGGGCACGAATATGAATCTCTTCCTACTGAATTCCAGGTAGCTGTCTTCCAAATTTCTTGGAATAGATGAGTAAGTGCCTCCAGAGTTGCATCAGTTTGTTAAAAGATTTCAGTTTATATTCCATCAGCTCCTGGAGCCTTGTTTTTCGCCAGTGCCTTCAGTGCAGCTTGGACTTTGTCCGTCGGTACCTTTGGTTCTTGATCAATGGTATCTCTTGAAGTGGTTAAACTTTGACCATTTCTTTTTGGTACAGTGACTTTGTACATTCCTTTTACATTTTTTGATGCTTTCTGCATCATTCAACATTTTGCCCATGGAGTCTAGGTCTTTGCACATTTCATTATAACACTTAACTTTACCTTCTTGTTCAGTTCTTTGATATCCTCATTTCTTCCACTTGCTTTCACATTTTTATGCTGGAGAACAAATTTCAGTCTCTTCTGATATCCATTTTGGTCTTTTCTTTCTTTCCTGTCTTATTAATGAGCTTTTGCTTTCTTCCTGTGTGATGTTCTTGATGTCATCCCACAACCCTTCTTTCTGGTCTTCAGTCATTACATTAGTGTCCAATGCATCAAATTTGTTTGTTGAGATGGTCTCTAAATCCAGGGGGAATATGTTCAAGGTCATCTTAGCTCTTGTGGGCTTATTACCTAAACTTGCATATGAGCAATGATGGTCTGTTCCACAGTCTGCTCCTGACCTTGTTTTGGCTGATGATGTGGAGCTTTTCCATTGTCTCTTCCCTCAGATGTTGTCAGTTTCATTTCTGTGTATTCCATCTGCTAAAGTCCATCTTTTATGTGTCATTTAAGAAAAGTATTTGCAGTGAATAAGTCATTGATTTTACAAAATTCTGTCAAGTGATCTCCAGCATTATTTCTATCACCAATGTGTTATTTTCCAACTACTGATCCTTCTTCTTTGTTTCCAACCTTCCCATTCCAATCCCCAGTAATCATCAATACATCTTGATTCCATGTTTGATCCATTTCAGACTGAAGAAGTTGGTAGAATTCTTCAATTTCCTTATTACTAGCTTTTCTGGTTGGTGCATAAATTTGAATAAGAGTGGTATTAATTGGTCTTCCCTCCAGATATAGGGATATTATTCTTACACAGAATTGTATTTCCAGCTAGATCTTGAAATGTTCTTTTTGATGATGAGTGCTGAGCCATTCCTCTTGAATTTGTTACTCCCGGCATAGTAAACCAATGATTGTCAGACGCAAAATGGTCAGTCTTAGTCCATTTCAGCTCTCTCATGCCTGAGATATCTATCTTCCATTTCATTTTTGACAACTTCTACTTCTCCTAGGGTCATACTTTGTACATTCCATGTTTCAATGATTATTGGATGTTTGCATCTATTTCTCCTCAACTTAAGTTGTGCCCATCAACAAACGAAAGTCCCGAAAGCTCTACTCCATTTGTGTCATCATGGTCAACTCAACTTTTGAGGAGGCAGCTCTTACCCAGTAGTATTTTGAATGTCTTCTGACCTGAGTGACTCATCT
>NW_006408690.1:6189137-6202048 GCF_000296735.1 Chrysochloris asiatica | reverse complement strand
ATCACAACAACACACAAGCCACCACAGTATGACAAACTGACAGACGTGTAGTTGACCCACATTAGAAAACTCAAAAAGTAAATTAGTATAGCGTTTTAGTTTTGTGTGTATATTAATATGAACAAATTGTGATTATTAAAAAAAATCTTTTTTGTTGCTATAACTCACTTCAGGGAATTTTTATAAAACATAATAAGTTTCTGGTGAAACACTGCACAAACATTTTATAGACACTCATTTTGGTACCACCCCATCTGACACTGTCACCCACTGCAGCTACACCTCCCAGGACCCCTTATGATGCCACTGACCCTAAGTCACACAGTGCTAAGCATCCACACCCTTCTCTGTAGTTCAGCTGCACGAAATGTGTTCAAAAAAGTGCAGCCACTCTTGACAAAAACCACATCATTTGGAGGTTACTGCAACTTAGCTCTTAAATATCTACAATAACCCATTATAATCATTATAATCTTTCTAGTCTCGCTTTCCAAACACCCTATGTCTGGTTATCTTATTTATACCTCCATAAAAATCATCTCCATAGAAATTATGTGCCTTTCACTTCAACTCTGGTTAGGATTAAAACAAAATAAAAACCCACAGTCATGGAGTCGTTTCTGACTTGTAGTGACCTTATTATGGAGTTTTTTAGACTGTAAATCTTTACAGGAGAAGACAGTTTACAGGAGAAGACAGTTTCATCTTTCTCCCATGGAGCACTGATGAGTTTGAACTGCCAGCCTTGTGGTTAGCAGCCCAATGCTTAACCCTCAGCACCACCTTAGTTCATTTGTTGAGTCTCAATGATGCCAGGTTCTGCGCCAGGTGGATGGATTGGATTAATTCTACGGAAGCTTCTTCAACGAACATTGAATGTTTCCTTTCATACGTTTCCCCCTGAGGAAATGAAATTGCCTTCATATAGTTTATGCAACTGTCCACAAAGACAATTAACTCAAACATAAGCAGAATGAGGGACAAGCCAGTGCGAGCCTCGACGTTACCATCGATGGACAAGCTCGATTTCATTCTATACTTTCTCTTTGGTGTTTCACCATGTTGCCTGTCTAGCAACAAGGTAGACTTAGCAGCTTCCAGGTTGCTGGGGTTTCTAGGCTGTGACAGATGCCGAGTAAGTAAGTAAACAGATTAATATGTATCAAGTGACTGCATTCATTCTCATTATTTCCAAGTTCTGTACTTGTGCCTACATGCGAAAGTGGTATTTATCCCTGATGCTTACCATGGGAGCTGATTAAAACAGAAGCATGCAGACAGGCAGCACAACAGTAAACACCAGCATCAAAACCATTCATGCCTCTTTCCCACCCTCCCTCTCAAGCACCCAGCATGAATGTTATGTGATTTAATTGGCTCATCAACTGGCAGCTCTCACATGACCCAAAGGACGTTGGTAGTTTAAGATTCCAGCAAAGCTCCATTTTGGCTTGCATGATTTTGAAATCATTTTTAGGCTGGGTTTCTGACCAGGAGAAGCAGCTAGCAAGGCCATCCCAGACACTACCAAAAGAGCACACTTCATTGATTGCTCTTCTACTAGGAAGTAGCAGCACCTAAGGACAGAACCCCCAGAACAGCAGTGCCAGGAGGCAAAATGCTAATGCACCACTGAAAACACAGTGTTTTATACCTGCAGCCAGAACAGATCAGTTGCCTTGAGTCGTTTCTGGCCCCCAGCCACCATGTCAGAGCAGACCAGAGCTCCAAAGGGCTTTCAATACTTGATTTTTCAGACCTTTCTTCTGAGGGGCCAATGGGTGGACTCAAATCTCCAGCTTTTCCATTAACAGCTGAGCATGTTAACCACTTGTGCCACCCAGGGACTGTTTAAATAGTTGTTGAGTGGACCCATGATGTCGTCTTGCTCTACAGATCACTCATTTTATAAATGTAGCCTTCTCCTCCTTCATACCTTACTAAAATTACCACACAGACTATTTTCAGGTGTGGTACTGCAGGCTACTGCGTCAGACTGCAAAGTAATTTTAACTGGAAGGTTGGTAGTTCAAGCTCACCAGCTGCTCCTTGGCAACCCTATAGGGTCGTTATGGGTTGGAATCGACTGGACATAATACAGCATAATACAACAACAACATAATGATATGAAACTCCATGAATTCAATACCTTAAATATTTCATCCAAGAAGTTGAAATTATTAAAAAAGTCAAATGCATAGTATATTAATACAAATGGGGAAAACAACCACATAGTCAGCTCTAGGGCAATTTAGAATGAAAAACATACTACTCCTAACTTAAGAAGTCCTGATGGAACAATGGTTAAGTGCTAGGTTGATGATCAAAATGCCATAGGTTCAAACCCACCCAGTGGGTCTGTGGAAGAAAGATGTGGCAATCTACTCTGTTAAAGAGTCAGCCTAAGCAATGAAGATATGCGTTGAGTTCAACCATGTTCAAAAGATTCCCATCGGCCTGGAGATGAGTGAAAGAAGAGGAAGGGCTGGTTGGTCTGAAGGGTGGTGAGACCTGGGAACTCTTAAACCTATGGACAAGAATCTAGCCATACAAGGCTAGAGCTGAGAGTGAAATATCCAGCTGATATGAAGTGAGGGGAGATACACAAGAACACCCAAACTTGTAGATAGTACCCATTTAACCTAGCTTCAATGGCTGGATGATCAGAACTCAAATAGAGGAAGATAAAAGAAAAATTTTTGATAAAGGAAACAAATGTAAAAGTCTACAATTCGATGAACTTGACCTATACTTATGGATGTAGTAGCTCAAAATACCAATGCAAGGGAAGGAGTCTTCACATCAAGGATCAATCCTATCCCCTCTGTATACAGGGTTAATAGGGACGAGCAACTTAGACACTTGCTGTTGTTAAGTGCCGTCGAGTCGGTTCTGACCCATAGCAACCCTGTACAGGGTTTCCGAGGGTGTAAATCCTTACGGGAGTAGAAAGCCTCATCTTTCTCCCGCGGAGCGGCTGGTAGTTTCGAACTGCTGACCTTAAGGTTCACAGCCTGATTTGTAACCACTATGCTACCAGAGCTCCTTTAACACTGGCTACCTAAAATAAGGGAGCTATAAAGGCATGAAGTGACTGGCTTACAAGTTTTCAAGAGGGAGTTTAGTTTCAGAGTGTGTGGGGAAATGTAGAATTCCCATGGAATAGTTTTCATCTAGTCTAGACGAGTCTGGTGAAAGGAGATGATGATAAGATTATCATTATCATTATTATTATCATGACTAATTGTGATTGTCACAACTATAAAGGTAGAAGTTTTGTAACAAAAAGTGGGGGTGGGGGTGGAGATAGTTAATTCAACATTCCAGGAACAAAGGACTCTAGGACCATCAAGGGAGAAGAGTATGAGCAGAATGCAGGGCCTTATCTAGAGAAGGAGCAACACCAGAGATGAAGGCAGAGATGAGGACATGGAGACAGAGAGGAGCTGATGACTCTAGACTCATGGAAATAGAAAGGCTGTGTGCTGGTGGCCAGGAGGCAGGCTTGCAGAAAGTGTCCTTGGGTTGTTTAAATGATTATTCCTAAGTGTTTTTGTGTACATGCAAAAAAAAAAACCCACCACAGAGGGAATAGAAGGAAGAAATGTTGTTGAATTATGATGCATGGGGGAGATTGTAATCATTGCAATGATGAAATACAATAGGATGAGTGTAAAACTGATATTCTCCCATGTAAACTATCACTCAATTCACAATGACAGCTTTGAAAAAGTCAGCCTAGAAAAACCCTCTGGATCCATTGCATTCTATTGAATGGGCTTTTTGGTAGCTGAACTTAACTGGACAGTACCTAACAACATCCTGAACTGTGCGGGACACTGCTTTCAAAGAATTGAGAATAAAACCTATTGGGTCAGCCTTATACAATTGCTGGTATGTGGCTGTTTTTTACCCCACAGAAATGGCAACTTCTAAGAGTTTAACCTAATAGAACTAGGTCAAGAAGAAAAGAAGTCTGTATAGAATGAGAAAAAGTACTTAGGCTGGTCCCCAGCCCAAACAGACCTTGACTTCCCAAACACAAAATCCTCATGTTCCTGGTGGCATCAAATTGTCTAAGTCTAGTAAACTTGACATTATGATTTGGATTCTCTCTCCCCACTAGTAGGGCAGCTGCTAACCAAACAGATGCATAATTATGACTGCAATAAAAGTCACTGATGGAGGGGTAAACCCATTATCTCCACACCCAGACAAACTGAGGAGAGCAGACCAGCTTCACAGAGTTCTTACAAAGCATCGCTTGTGGCTGTCATGCTCTCTCTGGGATCTGCCATCCCATCCTGAAGTTAATGACATTAATCATTAGCCAACTTAGAAAGGTTAATGGGCAGTTTGAGTAAGAGGAACGCTTTTATGAAGCTGGAGTTCCTGGGAATCATCACAGAGCACAAAAAGGCCCTGAGTGTGACATCACCATTATTAAGTCCCTCCACCCACCTCTTCCAAGGCTGTAGGACATGTTGGCCCAGCCAAGAGATTCACCCAACACTTCAGATAGGGCTAGCGCACAGAAGTCAGGCATCATTCCAGACCTAGTTTTCCTAATCTCTTTTTCACATGGGTGTCTTACAAATAAAGTTTTAAAAAGCAAACATTCTCTTTTATTTTAAACTACAAACATTCTCTTTTATTTTAAAATAATCAATCAATATATGTAAGTCAAATAATCTTCATATTCATGAATGCAAGCAAACCAATCAGATGATATAAAAATGGTTCTCTAATTGGGGCACTGTCCTCTAGAAAATTGCTGACAATACCTGCTACTTGGTTCTGCAGGAAACCTAACGGAATTGCAACAAGTCAGTTTCCCTGGGACTGAGGGAAAAGGGAAATGGATTCAGGAACTTCCCTCAGCCCTGCCAGGCAACCTGTAGATATGGAGAATATTTATAAAGCACTTAGTAAGTGGTCAACACTTGAGTAGATTAAAAGGAATGGTTATTACCACCTTTTAGGAATTTATGTGTAGATGACTATGTGGTGGGATGAATTTTTGTCTATGTTCCGATAGGGGGACTTTTGTAATATAACTTAAAAGCACAAGAGAAACAGAGTCTCTGAACACACTAATACTCCAGAATTTTTCTAGGAGGTAGTCATCCTTGCAGCTGGAAAAGTCTGAAGGTATATCGATTGGACCTGAAACTAGCGGGTGAGAGTTGCTTTAGCCATCCCCTTCATCCCAACAACAACAGGGCATGGAACCCTCAGCTCCATCAGGGCTGTGGGTAGGGAATAGATGAAATGGAATAACTTAGAATTCAACGCAGTTGAAGACAAGAAGAGAGAAAAATTAGTAGCAGTGGGCAGGGGACAGGGTATAGATGTACAGGATTCAACACACTGGAGGACCCATGGGAGAGGTTCCATGATTGTTCCAGGGGAGCAGCACCCCATAAGAAGGTCAAAGAAGGGAAAATAAAGACTGCTTTGTCCATGGAAGAGCAGGCTGGGCATGTGAAGTCTGAAGTATGTGTGTGCATCCTCTTAGAGCCCACCTTTCTGGGTTATATATGTTTTGCCCACCCTTCCTGACTTTACATATACACTTGAACAGCTAAGAGAAATGCTTTCTATTTTGTCTCTGCCATCCTGCCTTTCCTGGTGTGGCGCTGTGGGCTAATGCATCAGACTGCAAAGTCATTTGAATTGCAAAGGTCAGTGGTTCAAGCTCACCAGCTGCTCCTTGGAAACCCTATACAGTGTCGCTCTGGGTCGGAATTGACTTGATGGCACTTCACAACAATCACAACGTCCTGCCTTTCCATTGATCTTATTTATGTTGTTGTTAGTTGTCATCAAGTCAATTTCTACTCATAACAACTCATTTGACAGAGTAGAATTGTTCCATAGGGTTTTCTTGGCTGCAATCTTTATGGAAACAGATCACTATGTCTTTCACCCAGGATGTCACTGGCGAACCACCAACCTTCAGTTAACAGCTGAATGCTTAATTGTTCAAGCCATCAGGGCTCCACTCTAAAGACATGTTGTTGTTAAGTGCTGTCGAGTTGATTCTGACCCATAATGACCCTGTATAGGGTTTCCAAGGAGTAGCTGGTGAGCTTGAACCACCGACCTTGCAGTTCAAACAGCTTTGCAGTCTGGCACATTAACCCACAGTGCCACACACCAGGACTCCACTCTAAAGACATAGCTCTGACTAATTCACTAATTAATTTTTCTAGTACTTACCCAATGAGTGTTGCTATGTGTTGGGTTTCAGGACACAGTAGTAAACAGGCCAGACTGGATGAGGCATGCATAAAGCTCACAAATAGGAGAGAGATAAAGAAGTCAGTGACTATGCTAAATTCTCTGAAAAAGCAGAGTGAGGCAATAGAAAGGAACTGGGGTAGAAAGAAGGCTTTAGACTAAGAAGACCTCTCTGAAGAGAAAACAGCAAAGGTGAGAGGTGATGGAGAACAGCTGAAGTCACCCATGCCAAAAGCCAGAGAGAGAACCATCCCGGTCAGTAGGAGGAGCTGGTGTATGTGCTTGTGGAAATGGAACACCAAGAAAAAGCCTGAGGGGCTGTCAGATAGGGCCAAACAGGACCGTGTGGTGATAGAGCCCACTCAAAGGTAGCTAACAAACAGGTATGTTATAGACATAGCAGTCACCTTGGAAGGGTGAACACTCCAATTAGAATCAATACATTCCCAGACCTCATGATCTATGATTGCCAAAAAGATCATGTGATTACTTAAATTACCATGACTTAAGTCCCAGTCCCATGATTCCGGGAAGTTTTCTTCTCTTACTCACCTCCATGGAAATTTTGGAGAATTCCTGATACACGTTAGACGTGTTTTCCACCCAGTCCCACCAATCCCTCGCCATCCCTCCACCTGCCCTGACTCCAGAGCTCTGCAAGTCCCCGTGAGCCAACTCAAAACTGGCTTCTCCTGGATCTTCCTTCCTCACAACTAGGCACTCCAAGTACAGATACAATCTCTGCCTTTAATTCCCCCAAAGTACAGCTACGAAGAATCAGGTTGCTTAATAATATTTTACTAAAGGCTTGAGGTTGACACAATTTACAACTCAGAGAAACGTTTACATGCTTATTAAAAGTGGTTGCTCTCAAGACATAACTCCAAAAGTCAACCTCAGGCCTGTTGCGTAGCTCTTGGCTAATTTTTATGTGACTGAGCCAGTACATCCTCCACACAGACTCCAGGTCTCATTCCCAGCTTAGAATCCTACATAAGTCCCTCAGTACCAGGCTTCCATGCCAGGCCTGCTGACTGGCCCCCTGAGATGACTGGCACTGCAAACCATCCACACGCTGCAATGCAGCCTCTGTGAGCAGAAACGCCAATCTCAACCATCAATGGTCCATTTCCATCTCCTGATCTTAATAACAAGATCACGCCTGGAGCTCTAACTCTGTTGTCCAGATAGCATTGGGCCAAACCACATTTAATTCCTTTTCAGTCTTTTTCCTCCAGTATGAAATGAAAAGAAGGTCAGGCTACTTTCTGGAGTACAAAGGTCTGAAACAAATAGCAAGTAGGAGGCCCTGAGTGGCACAAACAGTTAAACACATGACTACTAATCAAAAGGTTGGTGGTCTGAACTCACCAAGAGGTACCTTACAAGAAAGCCCCAGAGAACTGTTTCTGAAAGGTCATAAATATGCAAAACCCATGAGGTGCAGTTCTATTCTGCATGCATGGAGCCTCCATTAGTCAGAATCAACTCCACAGCAACTGGCATAAACAAATAATTAGGCAAAACATGTATCCATCCATACATATGTACATACACATACATACATTTCTCCAAAACAATTTTCAGAGATCATCACTAAAATTTAAATCCATATTCAGGGATACAGCAAGGACAATGTCTTACAAAAATAAGGACTTGATTTATATTGACTAGAGCACATAAGATCTTAGCCTACACAAGCAAGAGAAAGATTTAGAATGACTTTCAATACACAAATGACTGTTCTTAGACAAACTCAAGTGGCTGTTCTGCTGAATTTTTTCTCAAACCAAGGAAGTCTGTCACAATAGTGAATTGATTTCTCGGCCTCTAGCAGCACAATTATTCGCAGTCTTTAAAACATCTTTTCTACTGCTTTAAAAAATATTTTTCCACTGGGCATCACAACACAATGATGCAGTCATCGCTCAAAATATTTTGGAAATTCCTCCCTTGGAATTGCCTCCAGAGCCAACAGCACATTCTATTAAAATAGCCTCAGTGGTTATAAATCTTTATACCTAGCATAAAAATATTTATGCATTTGATTCTTAAAATCAGCCAAAAGTCATTTAGAATCAGATCTAGTAACTGTAGTGTGATCAAGGTGGGTAATACTGTTTTAGGATAGAACAAAGTGTTGTTGTTGTTAAGTGCTGTCAAGTTGGTTCTGACTAATCACAATTCTGTATAGGGTTTCCAAGGTGTGTTTGAACTGTCAACCTTGGGACTAGCAATCCAGTGTTTATCCTACAGAACCACACTAGGACTCCAGACCAAAGTACAGCTATGAAATATTACTCAAGTTGGCTTGTGTGGATTAGAAACTCTCTCTGAAGACCTTTAGTAAACCTATTCTTAATTTTGTTTTTGCTTTTTATTCTGTCTCAAGATACATTCTAGAATGATACACCAACCCAGACAACAATTAATCATAATGTCTAATGAGAATATTTATAATGTTGCTGTTATTAAGTGCTGTCGAGTCAGTTATGACTCATAGCAACCCTGTATAGGGTTTCCAAAGAGCCACCGGTGAATTTGAACCACCAACCTTGCAGTTCAAACTGACCTTGCAGTCCAGTGCATTATCCCACAGCACCACACCAGCAATGCATAAAATCTCTCAAGACTATTAGAAGGAGTAGCACATATCATAATTTGGAGGGGACAAGGAGTTGAGCAAAGAGTTCTAGAAATGTTTTAAGCAAACATATAACATAGTCATTAGAGTTTTCACTATGGCTGACTTAAAAGCCACAACATTTATTTAGCTGTGTTCATTCATACATATCTGTGGAGACGCCTACCGCCTTCCTTTGTAATTAAATTTTTAAATAAAGAAGGATGAACTTAACTTCACCCCCAGAGTTATGGCAGCAGGACCAAACAAGACTTTATTTTTGACCATGATTCTTGACCTTTTCTTGCCTCCTAACACACTTTCAGTTATGATCTTGGGCTTTCTTTGAGCAAAACCCTCTTGGCTGCCATGCACCATAGTTATTTAGGAAATCCCTTATGACTTCCAAAACATTCATATGTTTTTCCTGGAATAATATTGCACACATTTATATATGACAGCATTTTCTTGCTGCATGCATGTTTATAAACCTTGAATCACTTTGCTTAAAACCAACCCCCACTGCCTAAAACATTCAAGCAGCTGTTTAACAGCACCCTACTATTAAAGTCTCTGCTGGCTTGGTTGACCAGGAAGGGAAGAATCCTAAGTATTGGCTGTGGAAGAAAAAACACAAAGACAAAATGTGATGGCTCCAAATGGAGTTCCACTAGGGTCTTGAATGATGGCTTGAATGAAAAATATCTTGGGAATTTGGGTGGCAGATTTTACTAGTAAGCCCTCTGTTTTATATCTCCCCTAAAATCCTGAAACAGCAGTTGCTACTCTAAAGTTTCCCAAACATAGTGGAAAAGTGACTTCAAAGCCCTTTTCCAAGAAAATCCAGAAGGGGCAATGATCTGAGAGATTTCAGCTAGGGTATCGGCATGGATTAGGACTGCCATTTGTCATCAAAATTATCTCTTGGATTTCTAGAGTAAGCATTAGGATGCAAAGAAATGAGACAATAGGTCAGTTGTGGAAATCACCCTATTTCATATCTGTGGGGTGAACAGAGCTGATATTTTATCAGACCACGTATCTAGACCCTTAGGAATCAAAAAGCAAGAGGGGTAGAAAAGAATTTTAGTCCTGCCAAAATTTTACCTAGACTACTGTTTTATACTTTTCTTTGACTTGCTCTATAAATATTTAACTACAACTTTCTAAGTTTATAAGATCCTGAAGACTTGTAAAAAGGTTGAATAACTGGAACCCAATGGCTGATGCCTACCACAAGGATCTTTATTTTTATTTTTTTATTTTATTTTTTAAGATTCAATTGAACAGAATGCATCCCACTCAGTAATCCTTGAAAAGACAGACTCTTCTCCCAGTTGAAGTCAAGAATCTGCAAGGAGTAAAGAAAAATGGCTTTCATTTATCAACACCAGTTGGTTTGAGGCCTCTTTCCACCTCTGTAGTTCTGGCCCTGAACCTGAAGCTTCCATGGCTCAGGCACTTTGAAGGCTAAGGGTGTGTGCTGGCTCCTTGCTTGATTCCAAAGAGACCCCAATACCCTGGATCTCTGATTCCCCCAACATAGAAAGGGCCCTGATTCCTCACTTCCTCTAACCATATCGTGGTGTATTCTGGGAACAACAAACAGGGTGCTGGCTTTAAATGGAGTTGCTTCCAAAGGGCCTTTCACCAAGCCTCTGATTTTAAGAGTATGTTTAAAAATATGCACGACATCTTCTAGTTCTCAATGAGTTGAGTTTTGTTGACTTTTAACCTAATTACTTTCATTTCCCAACTCTGTACACAACAATATGGTTATCAGTCTAAACAAGATTAACTCATTTTTATATTTGGATATGTTTGTTCTATGGATTGAATCAAGCATATTTATCTTTTCATCAATAATATAGGGTTCATAGATTAAAATTCAGTTCCTCCAACTGGGTGGATTTATAACATACATACATAGAAACCCATACATAAAGTGAATTAAAAAACCCCAAACCAAACCCACTGCCATTAAGTCAATACTATTTCATAGTGACCCTATATAGAACTTCTGAGATTATAAATCTTTACAAAAGCAGACAACCTTATCTTTCTCCAGCTGGTGGGTTTGAACCACTAACCTTTTGGTTAGCAGCTCAACGCTTACCCCACAGAGCCACTCAGGCTCCTTATATAAAGTGAATATGAGAGGCTAAGTGTTATGGTTCCTATGGTTTGTAAACTCCTTCCATTCCTGACCTCCATTTCCTCATCCCCACAGAGTAGACATGATGTAAACATAATCAAAATTAAATATCAAACTGAATTAAATATAAGAAATTAACTCTGCATTTTAGAGTGATAGTCACTCTTTTGGTAAAGTTTTGGTAGAAAGGACTCTTCTTTGGAACATAAAGTTCCTAATATTTATGTATTTTAGATGTAGTCTACCTCTTAGATAATAATTCTTCCCTGTATGAAGTATTCATTACCAAATCCTTTTTTAAAAAGTAAAGACATTTACAATGTGGTTGCACCTACAAACAATTGACTTATACACAACTGTTGGGGCACATTTCTATTATATTAGGGAAACAATTTCTGCACTGGGAAAAAAATGATTAGTGTGGTTTTGATTTGATTACCGATTTGAAGGGTTGGGGTATGATAATAATTTGCCTTTTGGAAATGCTTCCTTTTGCCTCCCAGTGTGATGGGCCTAGCAACTAACCAAAAGATTGGTGACTTTAATCTACCCAGCTGTGTCTCAGAAGAAGGGCCTCGTGATCTATTTCTGAAAGATCCTAGTCATTGAAAAGCCAATAGGGCCCCATTCTACTCTGACACCCATGGGATTACTATGTGTTCGACTTGACCTGACAGCAGCTGGTGGTTGCTGCTATTTTAGGATCTGAGCTTCTTGAAGCTTTAAAATTGAGGCCCATTTGGTATATTTTCTTAGGTTTTCATATCATACTAAGTATTAAACAGATGCCACTGATTCAAAGGCAATTAACAACAACAAATGGGTGACAAGGGAAAAATTCCAGTGCTATTCTTTCCAAATCCAGGATGACTTCTTGGAGGAAATGGTTTGTTTTTTTTCTCCAGTCCTTTCTTATTTCTATGACTTAAGAACTTGGCCTTATTTGTATATTTTATGGAAACTCGATCTCTATGTTTGACTTTCCTGTGCTGGAGAAAACACACACACATTTTCTTAAGCATGCATGTCTTAAAGGTTCTACTTGCTCAGTTGAGCACAATATTCGGTCTTTTTATTTTTGTCTCCTTTTTATGCAGGCAATTGTTTTTGGCTCAGTATACATTTTGCCTGGGTTACTAGGATATGAATATTTTCACATTGCTTGTATTTGGTTCAAGCAACAGAATTATCCACAGTATTCTGATGACAAATCCAGTTTGGCCCCACTTGGATGTAAGGTGGAGGAGCTAGGCTAAGTCAGAAAAGCATCACCAGAACCAAGAGGGGCAGACTGAAGAGCCCTTGGTCCTTTGGAAAAAAACCACAGTTTCGTATGCTGCCAGTGGACTTCTGTGCAACTGAACAAGAGCTATCAATTGAGTGCTTTGAAATCTCACAAGATTTGATTATGAAAATGAAATCAGGCCTGGGGAGAAAAAGAAACTCCTTCCTCCCTACACCAGTACCCAAAGACAGTGGCTAGTTCTCTTCAGTTCTGATTTAAAAAGTAACTTTGTCATTTGCCAAAGACAAAACCAACCAGAGAAGCCAACACCAGAGCAGAAAAATAAATCTTCCTTCCAAAGTTCAATATTAAATATTCTCTGTATTTCTAATAAGAAAAAGAGAGAGAGAACCTTAACTTCTGTCCATACCACAATTCTATGGGAGATTTCATAGTTAGAAATCCAGGTAAATACAGGTTGTGTTGATATGTAGGGAAGTCACACACTCAGAACATAGCAGGGAGCTTCCAAATGTTCATGGTCAAACCCATTGTCTTTTAATTCCATTTTTCCATGAGCTTTTTGAAGCCTCCTCATATACATCATATACATAACACAATTTCAGTAATAAGATCATCCTACAGAGAAGCTAAAGCAAATGAAA
>NW_006408690.1:6185530-6187412 GCF_000296735.1 Chrysochloris asiatica | reverse complement strand
GGACATTGTTCCGTTCTGCTGTGCATGGGGTTGCCATGAGTCGGTTCCGACTCGATGGCACCTGAGAACAACAACAACACAGAGAGACAGCCCTAGGTGGCAGCTTAGACACACACACCATGTCATTCCCCTGCAGCAACAAACCAAGAAACTAAGTAAAACAGATAAAGATAGCAACTTGGGAACCCAGAACAGCAAACAGGATAAAAAATTAGAATGAACACTGAAAGGAAAGAGAAACTGAATGAAAACAGTGGATTAGGAGATTTATCTGTAGGTACCCTGCCAACCAGCCCAGCATAATGTGACCATGTTGACATAAAGTCAACAGTGTTCCTGGGTGAGATGACTGGGAATCCCCAATTGGAGACAGAGAGACACTGTGAAGACAAACCTGGAACAAAGCCGAGTGAACAGATCCTGAAGTAAGATCTAAGAAGGGAAAGTGCAGAAAGGTGAGCAAGACCAGGGAGGGAGCCAGAAAATAGGGACAGAAGTGCTCACCAGTAGTGGTCCTTCATCATTTTGCTAGTGAGTGGAGGATCCCTGGAGTGGCAGCTAAAGATCCCGCCCCTCCACACACACACACAATTAGACTCTGGACATCCTCCCCTTCCTCATATTTAGTCAGGGCTGTGTTCTGATTGCCAGCTACGCTCTGCAGATAGAGTCATGGCACCCACATTAGAGACTTAGGGAACACACCCCCTGTTCTCTCCCTCACCCCAACTTGCCAGTGCTATGCTCCCCAACCCCTGTCTGCAGGACCTACAATCAGAAGTTCATGCCCACTTCACCTATCCCCCCCCGCTGCCCCATCTGCCTAGTGACCTATAAGGTCACTGCGAGTCGGTACCAACTCAATGGCACCTAACAACCTGAGATATGCAGATGATACATCCTTGCTTGCAGAAAGCCTCATCTTTCTCCACAACTAGACCATGGTAAATAAAGACACTAAAAAGAACCTGAGAAAAATAAACAATTTCAGTAAATGCTATAACACATACAATTTTGTAACAATAAAAGCAATCACAAAATAGGTGTATGGTAGGTAAATATGTATAAATATATGTGTATAGTAAGACAAATGCAAGTAAATGCTTGTGCATGTACAAGTGTATCTGTAGGCTTATCTACATACATGTTTTCTTATGCTTTATTGTGCAAAGGCTGTTGACTATGTGGACCATGATAAATTAAGAACAGCATAGTGAAGAATGGGTATTCCAGAAATCTTAATTGTGTTCATGACAAACCTGTACATAGAAAAGAAACATTCGTTCGAACAGAACAAAGGGACACAAAATGGTTTAAGATCAGAAAAGATGTGTGCCAGGGTTACATTCTTTCACCATACTTATTCAATCTGTATACTGAGCAAACACTCCAAGAAACTGGATTGTGTGAAGAAGAACATGGCATCAGGTTTGGAGGAAGACTCATTAACAATCTGTGATATGCAGATGATACAACAATAATATTATACATTCTAGTTTGTTGAGTAGGACCTGGGGTCTTCAACGTCAGCACGCAGTCATCTAAGATACAACTATTGGTCTGTATTTATATGAAGTAAAAGACAATAAAGGAAATGAAAGGCTCAAAGAAGAAACTAGTCCAGAGGATTAATAACCCACATGAACCACCACCTCTTCTAACCTGAGAATAGAACTATTGGCTAATTCTAAGCAATGACATAATAGAAGGTCCTGGGTAGAATGTGAGAAAATGTGGAACAAAACCAAATTCCTGCAAAAAATAGCAGGTCTACTGAATTGATAGAGACTAAAATAGCAGGTCTACTGAATTGATAGAGACTAAGGAGCTCTGGTAGCTTAGTGGTTACGAATTGGGCTGCGAACCTCAAGGTCAGCAGTTC
>NW_006408690.1:6179680-6181838 GCF_000296735.1 Chrysochloris asiatica | reverse complement strand
ATAAAAACAATAAAAAAATTTTTTGGAATCATAATTTTAAAAAATTATCCTGCATTAACATGCCTTTGATGATTCATATATTTATTATTTTTTAGTTATTTCTTAATAATCACACAACTGACCTAATCATACAATGGGCTTTATGTTAATGAACTTTCGAAAGAACACAAACATTTCCTTTGAGGCTATATTCTTAGGTGAGTTCAGTATGCTCTAGTTTGACGACTTTCATCTCCAAAAGAGTCTGTGTTTCTCTTTTATCTAGCTGCCTGTCTTGTTGAAAATCTCTCTACACATAAAGTAAAGCTTACAAAATGCCCAGTCTTACCCAAGACTTCAAAAATACTCAATGAGCTTGGTAAAATCTGTCCCAGCATTTACTCTCCCTCCCTTACAAACGCAAGGGAGTTTCAAAGAATTTGTGGAAACATTCAATTATCTTTTAATTCCATTTTTAGACTCCATTATCTTTTAATTCCATTTAACTCTGGTAGTGTAATGGTTATGAGTCAGGCTACTAACCTTAAGGTCAGCGGTTCAAAACTACCTGTGGTTCCATGGAAGAAAGAGGAGGCTTTCTACTCCCATAAAGATTTACAGCCTTGGAAACCCTGTGCAGGGTCACTATGAGTCAGAACTGACTCCACAGCACATCATATAGAAAACCATCACATCTGAGCTACTTGGTTAGAACTGAAGTTGCTAATGAGAAAGTGTTCCACTTAGGATACTTGAGTGAGTCAAAAACTAGAGAAGGTTCTTTATTCTAAGGCCTACAGTTTCATTAAGAAGTCCTGGTGGACTGCTAACCACAAGGTTGGCAGTTCAAACTCACCAGTCATACCTGTACAGTGCAGCAATGAGTAAGAACCGACAGGATGGTACTTAACAACAACAACATGGTTTTCTTAAAGGAACCCTGTAGGTATTACAGTTAGTTCATCACATGGTTTCTAATTGAAAAGTTGGCAGTTTGAACTCACTCAGCGGATCCTGGCCACTTGCTCCCTTAAAGACTATTGTTATTGTTAAGTACCGTCAAGTCTGTTTCAACTCATAGCAACCCTGTATAGAGTTTCTGGTAAATCTTTGCAAGAGCAGAAAGCCTCATCTTTCTCCCATTGAGCGACTGGTGGGCTCCCACTGCTGATCTTGTGGTTCACAGCGTAGTGCTTATCCTACAGAGACCTCTCACTCCTATTACATCCTAGAAAACCCTATGGGGCTCATATGGGATTACCATGAGTCAAAAATTGACTAGATGGTGCCTAACAATAGTATGATTTTATTGTGCAAATTCATACAGTTTCCCGAGATTAGTAAAAGGAAGAGAAGTCACTCAAAGACTTATGATAGACTATAAAGAAGATGTTAATGGACCTGGGAGACTGTGGCAGCTCCTAATTCATACACTTATTTAAAAAATCTCTTGTATGAGGTGAATATAGGGCTTATAAGAGTCCTGGTGTAGTGCTATGGGTTAATGCGCTGGACTGCAAGGTCGGCAGTTTGAGCTCACTTGGTCGCTATGGGTTGGAACGGACTCAACGGCACTTAACAACAACAAAGACCTCAAAACGTAACTGTCATAGGGCGTGAGCTTAAATCAAAGGTCACTAGAAACACACTCGCTAGATTAAAATAACTGTAGTAATTGGTATTCTGCTGGAAATCTGCATCATGAGCCTGCATCCTCTATCCCGCAGCATGATTACTGTTGGGATAGATGGATATTAGGTTTTGGGATTTATAATGTTTTACAGTAGGATTGCACCCGCATGACATCAGTAGCCACTACTTGTACCAGTTGCTATACAGTCAAATCCAACTCATGTTGACCCCATGTGTGTCAGAACAGAACTGTGCTCCATATGGATTATACTAGTATGGTGTGTAGTATGTAGCATGAGCACTGGACTGGAAACCTCAAGACAAACAGTTTAAACCCATCAGATGCTCTCGGAAACAATATATAGGGTCTCTATGAGTAGGAACAGCTCAAAGCACTTAACAACAGCAACTCTTTCAGATGTGAACTACCAAGTCTCTCTTCCAAGATGCCTAACCTTTCCATTAGTAGCTGAGTGCTCAAGGATTTGCAACATCACATGATCTAAACTCAACTCCCCAGTCTACAGACTTTGTTTGTTTGTTTGTT
>NW_006408690.1:6152130-6179160 GCF_000296735.1 Chrysochloris asiatica | reverse complement strand
TCATCAACATTTTAAAGAGGTCTTGTGCAGCAGATTTGCCTAATGCAATGCGTCATTTGATTTATTGACTGCTGCTTCCATGAATATTGATGGTTGATCCAAGCAAAATGAAGTGTTTGACAATTTCAATCTTTTCTCCATTTATATGGATGTTATTTATTGGTCCAGTAGTGACGATTTTGTTTTCTTTACATTGAAGTGCAACCCATACCAAAGGCTGCAGTTTTGATCTTCATCAGTATTTTAAGTCCTCTTTGCTTTCAGCAGGTAGGGTTGTAACATTTGCATATCTCATATTGTTAATGAGTCTTTCTCCAACACTGATGCCACATTTTTCTTTATATAATCCAGCTTCTCAAATTATATGATAAGCATACAGATTGAATACACACTGTATAGAATAAGAATACAACACTGGTGCACATCCTGCTTAACTTTAAACCATTCAGTGTTCCCTTGTTCTGTTTGAACAACTGTTTCATGAGCACCAGGTTCCTCATGAGCACAGTTAAGTGTTCTGGAATACTCATTTTATGTAATGTTGTCCTTAGCTTGTCATGATCCACACAGTTGAAAGCCTTTGCATAGTCAATAAAGAACAGATAAGCATCTTTCTGATATGCTCTGCTTTCAGCCAAGATCTATCTGACATCAGCAATTACATCCTTTGTCCACATCATCATCCGAATCCAGCTTGAAACATCTAGAAGTTCCCTGTCAATGTACTGTCATTGCAGCCATTTTTTAATCATTGTAAGCAAAATTTTACTTGCATGCAATATTAATGATAGTGTACGATGATTTCCACATTCCATTGGGTCACCTCTCTTTGGAATGGTCACAAATATGGATCTCTTCTAATCAGGTAGCTGCCTTCCAGTTTCTGGGCATAGAGGGGTGAGTGCCTCCAGCACTGCATCAGCTTGTTAAAAGATTTCAATTTGTACTCCATCAACTCCTGGAGCCTTGTTCTTTGCCAATGCCTTCACTGCACTTTGGATATCTTTCTTCAGCATCCTTGGCTCTTAACCAACCTCTTGAAATGGTTGAATATCAACAATTTCCTTTTGGTACAGTGACTCTATTCCTTCCATCTTCTTTTGATGCTTTCTGCATCATTCAATATTTTGCCCATAAAATCTTTCAATATTGCAGGTCAAGGCTTGGAACTTTTTCTCCAGTTCCCTCAGCTTGAGAGATGCTGAGTGTGTTCTTCCTTTTGGGCTTTCTAATATCAGAACTTTTCACATTTCATTGTAATATTTGACTGCTTCTTCTCAAGTTTCCCTTTGAAATCTTCTCCTCAGCACTGTTACCTCTTTTCTTCCATTTGCTTTAGCATCCCTATGCTGGAGAGCAAATTTCAGAGTCTCTTCTGACATCCAATTGGTCTTTGTCTTCTTTCTTGCTTTCTTAATGACCTTTTGCTTTCTTCTTGTATAATGTTCTTGATGTCATCCCACAACTCTTCTGGTTTTCAGTCATTAGTGTCTAATTCTTGAGATGATCTCTAAAGTCAGATGGGTGTGTTCAAGGTCATATTTGGCCTTGGACTCTCATGGACTTGTTTTAATTTTCTTCAGTTTCAGCCTGAACTTGCACATGAGCAATTGATGACCTGTTCCATAGTCTGCCCCTAGCCTTGTTTTGAGCTTTTCCACTGTCTCTTTCCACAGAAGTAGTCAATTTGATTTCTAGAATTCCATCTGGTGACGTCCATCTTATGTCATTTAAAAAAAAGGTATTTGCAATGAAAAAGTCATTGGTCTTGCAAAATTCTATCATACAATCTTCATCATTGTTTCTATTCTATTTCTATTCTATTCTATTCTATTCTATTCCTTCCTATTTTTTCCAACCTTTGCATTCCAATCACCAGTAATGATAAATACATCTTGATTGCATGTTTGATCAGTTTCAGACTGAAGAAGTTGGTAGAATTCTTCAGTTTCATCATCACTGTCTTCGGTGATTGGTGCATAAATCTGAATAATAATGGTATTAACTGGTCTTCCTTGTAGGCATGTGGATATTATCCCATCACAGACAGCATTGTACTCCAAGACAGATCTTGAAATGTTCTTTTTGATGATGACTGTGATGCCATTCCTCTTCAATTTGTCATTCCCAGAAGAGTATATCATGTGGTTGTCAACTTCAAAAGGACCAATACCAGTCCATTTCCTATCACTAATGCCTAGAATATCGATATTTATGCATTCCATTTCATTTTTGACAACTTGCAATTTTCCTATTCATTCATACTTCGTACATTCCATGTTCCAATTATTAATGGATGTTTACAGCTGTATCTCCTCATTTTGAGTTGTGCCCCATCAGCAAATGAAGGTACCAAAAGCTTTATTTCATTTGCACTATCAGTCAGCTCTACTTTGAGGTGGCAGCTCTTCTGGTTATATTTTGAGTAACTTCCAACCTGAGGGGCTCATCTTCTGGCACTGTATCTGGCACTATTCTGGTGCTCTTCATCATTTTCAATATTCTCATGCTATCTGACAGTGTTCCACAGCTATTCATAAGGTTTTCAGTGACTAAATGTTCCGAAGTCTATCTCTCTTTCCTCTTAGTCTGTCTCATTCTGGTAGCTCATCTGAAACCTGTCCACCAAGAATGACCCTGCTAGCATTTAAAGCACCAGGGACATTGTTTTCAGAATCATAAGCCACCACAGAATGGCAAACTGATAGATGTGTTGTTATTGTTAAGTGCTGCTGAGTAAATTTCCCCTGTATAGGATTTCCAAGGAGCAGCCGGTGAGCTTGAACCACCAACCTTGCAGTTCAAACAACTTTGCAGTTTGACGCATTAGCCCACAGCACCACACCAGGATTCTGATAGATGCGTTTGTTGTTGTTACATGCGTGGAATCACTTCCAATGCATAGTGACCCTGTATAGGGTTTCTGAGGCTGTAAATGTTTACAGGAGCAGAAAGCCTCATCTTTCTTCCAAAGAACAGCTGGTAGTTTTGAACTGCTGATCCTGAGGTTAGCAGCCCAATTCGTAACTACTACACTACCAGAGCTCCTTGATAGATGTGTGGTGGGTCTAAAATCTAGGCGAGCCTTCATTTATTGGTTTAGGATACACTAGCCTGAAGGCAGAAGTAAGACCTGATAACCTTTCAAGTTCTCTTTCCATGCAGATTCTTCTCACCTTGTCACTCTGTACCAATATGAGAGCAGAGGTTATACAGGACATGCCTGGGATTCCATACAAGAAGGTCTGACCAGGATCGGAAAAAGCTAACACATCAATTAGCAAACATTTGCTGAGTATTGGTAGCCTTCAAAAGAGAAAGATAAAATTACATTCTTCTTTTTGCAAGATGAAAACCTAATTAGTATTATGCTCTGAGATATACTTTTTTATTGAAAGCTATGTTTTTATTTTTAATTAGTTCAATAAATTGCAATGAGCAGCTGTCGCCTCCTTAGTTAGCTCCTCAGGCTATAAAATAATGGTAGGAAATTAACCCCATTTCAGTCTTTGATCCTTTAAGATCATGGTCTGCAATTGTGCTGGACTAGTGTCAACTGCTTGTAAGACCCTAAAAAAAAAGGAAAAACTCTTGTATCCCTTTAAGATCCCTTCAAATATGTACATTATCAGGAGGCAGGCCCCCATCTGCATTAAGCAGAGAATAAAGTTGTTCATTACCCATAAAAGGATGGATTTGCATTCAACATCCCCCATCAAAAAAAAAAAAAAAAAAGAAGATTAGACTAGGTTTTCTAGAAAAATCCTTGAATCTCCTTTTTAGTTCACCTAATAATCTATATTTGTTTGAAGACACTTAGGCCTTTTCCTGACTTTTTATATAAATATATATGCCAGGTTGTCTAAGCTGCCTCGTTAAAGTAAAATAACAGCATAATAAAAAGTTTTTACAGTAAAAATTGTTCCAAAACTAGGCCGTGACTTATTTAAACTATGTGATAATGAGATGTTCCCAAAGAGTTTGTCTTATTCCCACTGGGTTTGTAGTTTCTGCTTCTTTCTTATTTTTCTAATGGTATAAAAAAGTTCATGCATCTTTTAAATTACAAATGTTACAAGATAAAATCACATTATAGTAAGTAAAAAAGAAAACTACTCTCTATCCTTATTTCTTTTATTTAGTGGAGATTCATTGTTGTGCTTAAATTAAGCAACTTTTGACTTTGATTTCCTTTATCTTGAGGTTTGGGTTTTGTTTTTAGTGTGTTTGTTTTTTTTTTAAATGTATGTACTTTCATTGATTTTAACTTGGCTGTTTTGTTCTGACTGGTGCTACCTAAAACTAGAGAGTTGCTTCACTTTCACACAGATTATATCTTTCATACAACCACAACAGTTTGCTAAACATTTCCTCTACATTAGAGATTTATGATCTGCTTTTGTTCCTCTGTGGACCCTAGTTTTCAGTTATATTTCTATATATTCAGTCTCTCCTCCTGCCACAGGTTCAAAGTTCTAGTTTCCCAGAATTCCTTTCAAAGCTCAATAAGTATATTAAATTTCTGCCTCAGTATGGTGGGACTATCTCATACAATCTTTAACTCCCAATCTCATATACAATGATATTTTAATTGTGTGTCTTATTTGCAAGATATCTGATCATGCAGAATTAACCAAGTTTCTCTATTTATTTTGGAGCACTATTCCTTTCCTGGGGCTCATTTGGCTGGTTCACATTCTGGTGTAATAATATATCATACACAAACTTAGGGGAGAAATTAGAAAAACAGTCTATTCATAAGAACCATTTAAGAAACCTACTGGGTTGGAAGCTTTTCTTCCCTCGTTGAGATCATTTCATTTATTAAGAAAAAAGAGATTAATCTATAAATTATATCCTAGGGGAAAACTTCATAGTGGGCACAGTAAACGCCTAATCTCTATGCACTCTTTATTTGTATAGCAGGGTATCTTGATGCCTTGTGAGAACCATGGTACCTACACTCGAGATAGAAGCTTCTGGAACAGAATTCCCCACTTCTCAATGCTGTACGTAGCCTTGCTTCAGTTGGAACAATAGCCACTCTCTGTACTTTAATTCTATGGCCCTAACTGCCTGGGCATACAATCACTGCTTTCATTTCATCTGTGCCATTCCTCAAAGAGCCCTAGTGGTGTAATGGGCTAAGCATTGGACTACTTAATGAAAGGTTGGTGGTTCCAACTCAGCAGTGGCTCTACAGAACAAAGATGAAGTTGTTATCTCCTGTAAAGAATTACAGTTTCAGAAACCCTAGGGAGCAGTTCCACTCTGTCTCATTAGGTCACTATAAGTAGTAATAACCTTTCTCACAGCACTTCTAGAAAGCATTCCATTTGAAAAATATTGGCTAGGAAACTGATATGTATCTCTGAGTTGGCAAAAATAGAATCTCCATCCTTGAGATTTTGGTTCCTACAAAAGAACTTTTGTAGAGGTAGTAAATGATTTCTTCACATCTAATTTACATTGGATGTTCCAAACCTAGCTGCCTAAACCAAGTGGCCACAAGAACTTCCTTCTTGCCTTACTTCTTGTAACTGATGTGAGTCCTCTTCTGGATCCAATCTTCTTACTTTGCATTATTGTTTGCTGTTGTTGGTAGGTGCCATTGAGTCAGTTGTGACTCAAAGCCACCCTATGTACAACAGACCAAAACACTGGCCAGTCCTGCACCATCCACACTACACTGCTATGTTTAAGGCCATTGTTGCAAGTTATTACGTCAGTCCTTTTTGTTGAGGGTCATCTTCCTTTTTGCCAATCCTCCACTTCACCAAACATGACGTCCTTTTCCAGGGACTGGTCCCTCCTGATAACATATTCAAAGTACATGAGACGATATTTCATCATCCTCATGTCTAAGGAACATTCTTGCTGTACTTCTTCCAACATAAATGTATTCATTCTTCTAGCAACATATTGTATATTCAATATTCTTTTCCAAAATGAATAGGTATTTCCATAATGTAAAGGTATCAATTCTTCTTCAATCTCCGTTATTCACTGTCCAGCTCTCACATGCATATGAGGTGATTGAAAACACCATGGCTTGGCTCAGGTGCACCTTAGTCCTCAAGGAGACATCTTTACTTTTTAACACTTTAAAGAGATTTGCCTGATGTCATTTGATTTCTTGTCTGCTTCTTCCAAGTGCATTAATTGTAGATCCAAGTAAAATAAGGTCCTTGAGGATTTTTAATATTTTCTTCACTTACTATGATGCTGCTTCTTAGTCTAGTTGTGAGGATTTTTATTTATGTTTTGGGCAAGTCAAAAACTTCAGTGGCAGAACAAGGGAAAAGGGAAAACAGGTAAAGTCTCATATCCAGCTGTCCCTTCCTCTCTTTTTCCATCCATCTTCCATTGTCCCATTATGCCAGTTACTATTGTTATATAACAAGTTACCCCCAAACCGAACAGCCTAAAATAATCATAGGATATGGTCACAAATTTTGTGCATCAAAATTTGGTAAGGGTGCAAGTGAAATGGCTGTGTATGATCTGCTATATCTGGAGACTCAACTGGGAAAACTCAGCAGCTGGGGGACTGAGACTCTGGCAGCATCTCCACTCACATGTCTGGATGATTCTGGATATCAGATGGCGCCTCAGCTAAGGAGTCAATAAACTCACTCACTGCCATTGAGTTGCTTCTGACTCAAAGTGACCCTTTGAGTAGGCTTTCCAGGGTTGTAAATAGTTACAGGATCAGAAAGCCTCATCTTTCTCCCACAAAGCAGTTGGTAGATTTAAACTGCCAACCTTGTAGTTAGCAATCCAGTTCTTATCCTACAGTGCCACCAGGTTCCTTGAGGATTTGATAAGAGCACCTATATGTGTCTTCTCCACATGATCCAGGTTTCCTCACAGAATGACTGTCTTGGGGCTTCACTAGCAAGTGTTCTAGAAAAGAAATTGCCTTTTACGGCCTAGCCATAGAAGGCATGCTGCAGTCTATTGGCAGCAAGTTAGTCAAAAGTCCACCCTGATTTAAGGAGAAAGAATATAGTCTCCACCTTTCAATGGGAATGGTGTCAGTAAATTTGCTGTTACTTTTCTAAACCAATGCACTAGACCACAAGGTTGATTTGAACCACACCTTTTATTTTATTTTATTTTATTTTTGTTGTTGACAATATTCACATCAAACTTACACCAATTCAACCATTTCTCCATGTAGTTTAGCAACACTGATTATATTCTCTGAGTTGGGCAAACATTCTCACCCTCCTTTTCTGAGTTGTTCTTCCTCCATCAAAATAAACTCACTGTTCCCTAAGGTTCCTATCTAGTCTTTCAAGTTGCTGTTGTTACTTTGATCCCAAATAGATAGTTCTTAAAGAGCACATGCTCAGGGCAGGTATTTTTTGCTAGCTAAGCTAAACTATTGTTTAGTTCGAAGAAGATTTCCGGGATATTTTTGGTTTAAGCTTTAAAGATTACCTCAGGGCAATAGTTTCCATTTATCAACTTTATGACAATATTCTTAATCTGTTCACCTCAACTCTTCATAAATCCTCTCAACAACACACACGTACATCCTATAAGGCTCTTTGCCCCAGCACATTTATTTCCTGTCTGATTTTCTTCTGAAATATAACTTTGCACAAAGTGGGGTGGGGGGTGTAATTGAGCCCAAAAGAAATAGAGTCCTAAAGAAGAAACAAACCAAAAGGAAGATTACATTCACTGCCAACCCTTAAACATACATGTGCACATATAAAGTCTCCTTTAATTTTGTTTCCAGAATCTAAGGGAAAATCTTAAACATTTCAAAAGAACTGTACATTTCCATCAGATATAGAAGGCTAGTAGTATTACCAAGATTAAGTTCTGCCTTCATAGTAGGATAAGAGAGACCCATTATCCATTGCCTTTGAAGCAATCAAATCGTAGTGGCCCTTTGTAAGCAGAATCATCTGGTATTTGTCCTTTTGTGGCTGGAATATTTCACTTAGTATAATGTTTTCAAGGTTCATCCATGTCATAGAATCTATCAGAATTTCATTTCTATTCATGGTGGTGGTGGTGGGTGTATGACACTGATTTGATTCTGACTCATAACTACCCTGAATATGGTTTCTGAGGTGATAAATCTTTGCAGGAGCCGAAGACCTCATCTTTCTCCTGAAGAGTGACTGGTAGATTCAAATTGCTGACCTTGCAGTTAGCAGTCCAGCTCATAATCCATTTTGCTACCAAAGCAAATCTACTACAAATGACCTCTTTAAAATGTTAAAAAGCAAAGATGTTATCTTGAGGAGCATCTTTGCTTTTTAGCACTTTAAATATATCACTTGCACCTCATATGCATGTGGAAGTGGATGATGTAAAACAAATATCAAAGAAGAATTGATGCCTTTGAATTATGGTGTTGATGAAGGATAGTAAATATACCATGGACTGTCTTGGAAAAGGTTGTTGTTGTTGTTGTTATGTGCCGTGGAGTAGGTTCCAACTCATAGCAACCCTGTACAGGGTTTCCGAGGCTGTAAAACTTTATGGGAGCAGAAAGCCTCATCTTTCTCCCATGGAACAGCTGGTAGTTTTGAACTGCTGACCTTGCGGTTCACAGCCCAATTCGTAACCACTATGCTACAAAAGGTACAGCCAGAATATTCCTTAGAAGCAAGGATGGAAAGACTCCAGGTCATGTTTTCAAGAAGCCCAGTCCCTGGAGAAGGAGTTCATGATTAACAAAGTAGGGAATCAGTGAGAAAGAGAAAGATCTTCAGCAAGGTAAGTTGACACAGTGGCCACAATAATGGACTCAGATATAGCAGTTGCGAGAATGGTGCAGGGTTGGGCAATGTTTCCTTCTGTTATTTATAGCTTCACTCTGAGCCACAACTTACCTGAGGATACCTAACAACAACAACAACATGGATACACCACATTCTATTTATTCATTCATCCTTTTTGTTTGTCCATCCATGTTGATGGACTCTTGGGTTGCATCTACCTTTTGGCTATTGTGAACAATGCTGCAGTGGACATTTGTGTATAGCTTTCTGTTTGAGTCACTGCTTTCAAGTCTTTTAGTTATATCCTTAGAAATGGAATTCCTAGGTAATATAGTAAGGAGCTCTGGTAGCGTAGTGGTTACAAATCAGGCTGTGAACCCGCAAGGTCAGCAGTTTGAAACTACCAGCTGTTACATGAGAGAAAGATGAGGCTTTCTGTTCCCATAAAGATTTATAGCCTCAGAAACCCTATACAGGGTCTCTGTGAGTCAAAATCGACTCCACAACACATAACCACCACCACCAGGTAATATAGTAATTCTTTATTTAACTTTCTGAGGAGCCATTAAACAGTTTTCCATTTTACATTTCCACTAGCAATTCATGAGGACTCCAATCTCTTTATAGCCTCAATATCTGCTTGTTAGTTAGGTGTGAATGAAGGCTTTTTTAAAATTAAATCTATAGTGAGAGTTAAAATAAATGAGAATCATTTCTTATTTTAAAAGATACCGTAACAAAATTCCTTGAACATACATAAAATGCCAGATAGAAATGTTTACCTTATAGACGTCTTGTTGGAGTTCTGGTTTGGCGCTGCAGGTTAATGCGCTGGACTGGAAAGTCATTTGAACCACATGTTGGAGGTTCAAGCTCAGCAGTCACTCCTTGGAAACCCTATACAGCGTCACTGTGAGTTAAAACTGATTCAGTGGCATTTAACAACAACAGATACCTTATTAATAGCACTATTTATTGCTGTCAAGTGCTGTCAAATCAATTCCAACTCACAGTAGACCCTGTATAGTGTTTCTGAGGAGCAGCTGGTGAATTTGAACTGCCAACCTTGAGGTTAGTTGTTGTTGTTGTTGTTGTTGTTAAGTACCATGGAATCAGTTCCAACTCATAGTGACTCTGCACAGGGTTTCCAAGGTTGCAGTTAGTAGTCCAGTGTTTATCCTACAGCACCACGGCAGGACCTCATTACTATGTTGTTATTGTTAAGTGCCATCAACCCATAGTGACCCTGTCTAGGATTTCCAAAGAGCAGCTGGTGAGCTTGAACTTCCAACCTTGCAGTTCAAACAGCTTTGCAGTCTGGCGCATTAACCCACAGCGCCACACCTGGACTCCCCCATTACTATAGTTGTCATCATATTTATATGGTTAGTGGTATCAATAACAATGATTATTTAAATATCTATATGCATAATGCTAAATAATTATATTCCTATTCTCACTGAGTTCAGAACCATGAGAGTAAGATTTTAAACTTAAGTTTATTTCTAACTGTATGTGAAACTATCTAATGCATTAATGTGTCCATATAGAAATGTATCTATCTAATAAATAGATATAAATATTTAACTGCTAAGTATATCTGTAGAGTTCTGTTGTATCAATGTAGAATAAACACTGGGCTGCTAGACACACTTTCAGCGGTTCAAATCCACCAGTCAATCCTCGGAAAGTCTATACATGGTAGCTATGAGTCAGAACCAACTTGACAGCACTTAACAACAAGTATATCTATACACATATATATATGCATACTATTTTCATGTATATATATATATGTGTGTGTGTGTGTGTGTGTATAGACACACATATATAGATATATGGAGTCCTGGTATGGTGCTCTAGGATAAGCACCAGACAGCTAACCAAAAGGTTGGCAATTCAAACCCAGTAGCTGCTTCTTGAAAACTATTTAGAGGGTCACTATGATTCAGAATTGGAGTTCTGGTGTGGTGCTGTGGGCTAATGCATCAGATTGCAAAGTTGTTTGAACTACAAGGTCGGTGGTTCAAGCTCACCAGCTACCCCTTGGTCATTATGAGTTGGAATTGAATCGATGGCACTTAACAACAACAATGATTTGGAATTAGTTCAATGGCAGTGGCTTTGGGGGTATCCATAAATATTTAGGTTGGATAAGATTCTAAGATAATGATATCTGCTCATTATCTCAATTTACAGGTGAAGCAACTGAGGGTCATAGAATTTAAACAACCAGCTAGTCAGTGGCAAACTGGGCAAGTATCCGCATTCCTGGCTCCTAGGCTGGGTCTCTTCCCACTCGCCATAATTTTTCTTTACAACTGTATGTTTCCACTAAATTCAGATAAGAGATAAGATAAAGTTCACATTTATTTTAACACAGGTAGACACTGAGTGATGTTCTTCCAGCACTGAGTAACCTTAGTTTCACCTACCATCATTTCAAATGTTCCCAAATACAAAAAGTTGGTGTTGAGGTTAAAACTATCATATATCGAACTTCCTTTCAGCATTGAGAGTACAAAACATTCTCCTTTTTAAGAATTCCCAGAGATCATTAGGGCTCATGTAGGCATAGAGAAAATGGGGCTTTTATTACCTTTATCATCTGCCCCAAGCTTCACTAAGGCTTTGCCAACCCACTGGCTAAATACCAGAGAATCACGTTGAAGGGATGAGCCTCACTGATTCGCTATCAGTCAGGAAAGCACAAGTATGAAATGGAAGCCAAATTCACCTAGTTCCTTTTACAAAGTGTCAGCTCCACTAAAAAACAGTCTTCCCTGCCAGTGATGGAGAAGAAACTGCTTTGTCCCACTCACTCCATCACATAAAACCATATGATGAATTTGACAGTCACTGCTTGTTAATTATGGGGCAAACTTCTCAGCATGTAACAGGTCCTGGAACAATCAATCTAGCAATTGTTAGGGGGAAGCTTGGGCTTTCAGGCTTGAGCACTTTGTGGACAATTATCCCCAATGGTTGTCATGACCCAGAGCTGCTCTAGTGTGTTGAAGAGAACAAAGTAATGAGCCATGCTAAGGCTGATGTCCGATGAGAGCAGACCTGTTGTATCTATGCTTCTGGCTGTTGAAGCTATAATAGGCGTGGACAGCATCCACCACCCACTAACTGCTCCAGAAAAGCACCAAAACATCTGCCATTTTTGAGAATTTCGAATTTAAATAGGAAAGATTCATTACCTATAGAAATGTAATTTTTTCCAACCTGAGATATACATCTGGGTATTTGTCATTTTTGAAACACTATTAAAAAGGCTTCCATTCTTAAAGGAAGTTTTTGAAATTAGAGAAAGAGAGCAAAAACAATACACTCCTTTGATAAATATGGAGCCTTGGTGTTTGAAAGGAAAAAACCTCAGATGTAGAAATGTAGTGAAAAGTATTATCTGTCTATAAAAACCCATTTTTCCAGCCACAAGACCAGACAACATTTCCCAGTATTCCTTACACTTAGGGGCACCCTAGTCTAGTCAAGTGGAGTGTGAGCAAAAAGAGTGAGTTATACTTACAGGTCTGAACCCTCAGAAAGTGGGCATGCCTCCCCTCTGTGCTTTTCCCCTCCTTCACAAGCAGAAACTTGGATATGCCTGCAGCCTACCTTCAGCCTGGTGAGTAGAGATCAGGGTCAAGGAGAGGGGTAAGCACTGAGCAATGACTTGGAAGGAACCTATATCCTTAAGTACCAATAACTGTGGGACTGAGCACCTGGAATATTCACTTAATATTGTTATGTGACACCCTCGGAAACCCTGTACAGGGTTGCTATGGGTCAGAACTAGACTCGATGGCACTTAACAACAACAACAACATTGTTATGTGACAGAGAAATAAACTTTTTTTTAAAAGTTATCCATGGGGAATGGGGAGCTAATAGATGTTACTGTTTTTGCAATCATCCATTAACCATCATAGGCTTTATCCCCTGTTAAAGTTTTCAGAAGCTAGGCAAAGCATTGCAGTGCCTAGCCCTCAAACGTGCCATGTGCCTTTGCTCTCAGGTCAAGAATCACTGCGCAAACAGAAATTGTTACCTTTTTTTGCCCTGCCCATCATGTAAATCAAATGTCTAGGGACATTAGTCTCGCTCATATGAACCGAGAGTAAATAGACAAAGGCTCACAAAACAGACTAAATGCTTTAGAGAAAGGAAGACCGCTTAAGGGAAATAAGACCCAATATATCCAGACTACACTCCCAGCTAAGGTTACTCAAGGTATAAGTAGATTTGTGTTATCTTTCAGTAACCCAGAAATTAATTGGAACTTAATCCAACAGCATTTTAGGAGGTTGTGGAACAATATACACTTGTCTGGGGATATTCATCAGCTACATGCTCAAATTTATGATATAAGTAATTCTCAAAGTGAACACTGAGTGGCTACCAATTTGCTACCCATGCTAGAGAGTAAGATCCCCTAAGAACTGGACTGAACTTCAGCATAGTGATCCTGCTTGGTCACCTTAGAGCAGGTGGTGGACCGGCAACGTCGGGCGCATGGGGTCCCCAGCTGATCTCCTCCCTCCCTGCCTTCCTCGGATGGTGGCTGTTTATGCTGGACGTGTGGCCAGAGACGGGTAAGGATCACGTGGAACCTCGGCTACTTAAGACAGAGACATTGCCATGCTGCAATGAATCTCAATGACTGGTAAGACTGAGGAATTCGCACTGACCACCTAAGACAGGCAGCATCCCTTAAACAATCAATAAATAAGGAGGACTCAGATGCAGACAGTACAGACCCGGTCAGGAGGTCAAGCCCCTGTGGGCCCAAGCGTTGTTGACCGTCCAAACCATAGGCTCTGAGGATCAGACTCTAGCCACCTAGTAGACATAGCAAACTGTCCCTCATCTGATTATTCAGTAAGGCTTGTTAGTAATCTCATACATGAGCCCTGGATATCCACAGACAAATGTAAAAACCTTCCCTAAAAGCCAAGACTGTAAATTCCAAAAAGCCAAGTCCCACCCCCATCCAAAAAAAAAAAAAAAAAAGCTAAAGAGGATAGAGAGAAACACTGTAAACTGATGATATATGGTGGGGATAATAATCAATGTAATGAAACAAGCTATATGAATGGTTGAATGTGAAGCTGATGTTGTGCCCTGTAAACTTTCACTCAATGCAAAATAAAAACATTTAATTAAAAAAAAAAAGTTATCCAGATTGATATCACTGAAATGGTGAGTCTCTTTGTTATAGAGGCTTAGATTAACTAACACAGGAAGTACCCAGAATAGAAACAAAATCCATTCCTAACTGTGTCTTCTAGAATCTGTAGGTACATCGGAATAAGTACATACAGTTCTTAGTCAGTCTTACTTTATTCAAGAAAAGGCTTGAATGTGTTTCAATGATTTAAAAGATCATGTGCAGCAAGTAGAAATGATTGTAATAAAAAAAATTGTGACTGGTGGTGGTTGTGTGCCGTGAACATGGTTCTGACTCATAGTGATCCTGTATAGAGTTTTCAAGGCTGGAAGTCCTTACAGGAGAAAAACCTCATTTTTCTCTCTCAGAGTGGCTGATAGATTCAAACTACTGACCTTGCAATTAGCAGCCTAACTCCTAACCCACTATGCTACTAGGGATCCGTTATTGGTAGTAGAGAGAGCTTTGCTTTGTTTGTCAATGCATCTTGATTGCATGTTTGATCCATTTCAGGCTGCACAAACTGGTAGAATTCTTCACTTTCTTCATCTTTGGCTTTAGTGGTTGGTACATACATTTAAATAATAGTTGCATTAATCCTGTCACTGATATCGTGGTTCTTCAGGATTGATCTTAAACTGTTCTTTTTAACTATGATTATAGCACCATTTCTCTTTTATTTGTCATTCTGGGCAAGAAACTTGGATACAAAGAGGAGGGATCAGTAGTTGGAAAATATTGTCATGGTGATTGCAATAAATCTGGAGATCACATGATAGAATTTTGCAAGACCAATTAATTCTTTATCTCAAATACCGTTTTTCAACACCATAGCTGACAACTATACACTTTGACCTTCCCATATGGAATACACAGGAATCAAATTGACATCTTCTGTAGAAAGAGATGATATCATCAACAATATCATCAATGAGAAGGCCAGGGATTGACTGTGGAACAGAGCATCAATTGCTCCTATGCAAGTTCACGGTGAAGCTCAAGAAAATTAGAACAAGTCCATGAGATCCAAAGCCCAACCTTGAGTATATTCCTTCTGCATTTAGAGACCATCTCAAAAATAAATTTGATGCATTGAAACTAATGACAAAGACCAGAGAAGTTGAGGGATGACACCAAATTCATATATGAAGAAGATACAAGGTCATTAAGAAGACAGGAAAGAAAGAGAAAAAAAAAAAATGAGTACCAGAAGAGATTCTGAAACTTGCTCTTGAATGAAGAGAAGCTAAAGTGACTAGAAGAAATGAAGCAAAAGAGCTGAACACAAATTTCAAAAGGTGGCTCAAGAAGACAAAGTAAAGTATTATAATGGAATGTGCAAAGTCCTGGAGTTAGAAAACCAAAAGGAAAGGGCATGCTTATCATTTCTCAAACTGAAAGAACTGAAGAACAAAAATCAAACCTTGAGTTTCAATATAGAAATATTCTATAGGCAAAATAGGGAGTCCTGGTATGGCGCTGTGGGTTAATGTGCCAGACTGCAAAGCCGTTTGAGCTGCAAGGTCAGTGGTTCAAGCTCACCAGGCACTCCTCAAAAACCCTATACAGGGTCATTATGGGTCGGGATCAATTTGATGGCACTTAACAACAACAACAACGTAGCCAAAATATTGAATGATGTAGACAGCATCAAAAGAAGATGGAAGAAATATACAGTCACTGTACCAAAAATAACAGGTCAACATTCAAACATTTGAGGAAATAACTTGTGATCAAGAACAAATGATACTAAAGGAAGAAGTCCAAGCTGCACTAAGGCCTTGGTGAAAAACAAAACTCCAGGAATTGATGGACTACAAATTGAAATGTTTCAACAAACAGATATAGCACTGGAAAGAAATTTGGAAGATAGGTACCTGGCCAACCAAGTGGAAGAAATCCATATTTTGTCCATTCCAAAGACAGGTGACAGGTGACCCAATACAATGCAAAAAATATCAAACAGTATCATTAACATCACACACAAGTAAAATTTTACTGAAGATAATACAAAAATGTTTACAGGAGTACATCGAGAAATCAGAAATTTGAGCGAGACTTAGAAAAGGACATGGAACAAGGGCTATTCTTGCTGACATCGGATGAATCTTGACTGAAGGCAGAGAATACCAGAAAGATGTTTACTTTACCGACTATGCAAAGGCATTCAACTGCATGGGTCATAACAATCTATGGATAACATTGAGAGGAATGGGTATTCCAGAACACTTAATTGTGCTCTAGCCAGAACCCATACATAGACCAAAACGCAGTTGTTCAAACTGAACTTGAGATACTTTGAGGTGTCATATCAGAGAAAGTGTGCACCACCATGACTGTACCCCTTCAACATACTTATTCAATATGTGTGCTTAGCAAATTACCAGAGAATCTGGACTATATGGCATCAAAATTAAATGAAGGGAGAGCAATTAGGCAGGTTTGCATGGGCTAAGTGGAACAAAGGTAAATAATGATGTATTCACAACCTTGAAACAACAGGGCTCTGGGATACAGGGATTGAGACATGTCTCAATCATTCCAACCATGGTTGGAATGGGGAAATGGGAGAAAATAATGTTAAGATGTTTGGCTGTCTTATGAATCTTGGTTTCCCTGGCATACCATTATAAAACAGTCACTTGAGGGGGAGAGAAAGGAATAGCCAGAAATACCACCATAGAAAGCTTGTAAATCCATCTTCTGCCTATAACTGATTAGAATACCTAAAATGGGGCTACAATGTGCCCAGTGAAGGAGGCTTCCGGCGGAGCCTCTGCGTTACATAAGACCATAGGTGGAATCCTGAACAGCATCCAGAATCTTCAGAGGAGGGAAATTTCCACTTGAAAGGACAAGCAGATCAGCCTGGAGTGGCT
Source organism: Chrysochloris asiatica (assembly GCF_000296735.1). NCBI lineage: Eukaryota > Metazoa > Chordata > Mammalia > Afrosoricida > Chrysochloridae > Chrysochloris > Chrysochloris asiatica. The sequence goes on along the minus strand of NW_006408690.1, from coordinate 6,162,358 downwards.
AGAAGAACAGAAGATACTTCTTGAAAGAAAAACTGACAGGAAAAATAAAAAATATATATAGGCAGACCAACTGATTATTACAAGCAAAAGCAAGTTGCTCACCCAGGAGACATCAAGGCAAGTGGTCAGGTCCCCTCAGAGTAAATCCCCTTCCAAGACTAAGACTCAGTGAGAATGCATGCTTTGATTAGTGACCACATTCGGCACCAGTAAGGGGAAGTGAGGAAACAACAACAGCAATGAAGCTGCAAGCTAAGCCCTACAACGTTCAATAGACTCCTGTGAACCCGGGTGGAGACCTGATCAGCCAGCAGTGTAGCAAGACCTGGGGACTCTTGGCTATGTCAGTGACATAGCCACAAAGGACTAGAGTGGAGAGTGAAGCATACAGCTGATAAGAAGAGAGGGCATATGCCAAAGAACACCCACAATTGCAGATAATACCCACTTGACCTGGCTTCAATGACTGGATGATCCACTAGAAGAAGAAATAAGAGGGAAAAAAGAGTAATCTGATACAATTTGATGAACTTGACCTACACCTATGGATGCAGTAGCTCAAAAGAGGGAACAAATCTTTCCAGCAAGGATCACTCCCACGCCCTCCATACACAGAGTAGACAGGGATGGGCAACTTGGACATTGGCTACCCAAAATGGGGGGGTGAGGGGTGGCGGGGACTTCAAAGGCAAGAAGTGACTGGCTTACAAGATTTCAAGAGGGAATCTAGATCCAGAGGGCGTGGAGGAAGATAGAATCTCCACTGAGTAGTGTCCAATCTGTCTGAGTGGGGCTGATGAAATGAAATGCGGATGGGTCTCTTGTGATACAATAGTGAGTAATTGTTATCAGGACTGATTGTGAGGGTTGGAAATGTAAAGGTAGATGTTTTATAGCAAGGAGGGGAGTGATTAATTTTGCAGTCTAGGAGCGGAGGTCCCTGGGACCATCAAGGGAGAAGAGCGGAGAGTGGGACCCTACCCAGAGAAGCAGTGATGTCAGAGATGGAGGCAGAGATGTTGATGTGGAGAGATGGAGCAGCTGGGGAGTTTAGACCCAGAGAGGGAGAGGGGCTGTGTGCTGATGACTGGGGGGGGGGGGGGGGGGGCACAGGCTTGCAGGGTATACCCTTTGGTTGGTTGATGACACATGGAGGGGATTGTAACCATGGCAATGAAACTATATACGATAGGATGAATGTAAAGCTAATGTTCTCCCAAGTAAATTATCACATAATTCACAATAAAACATTAAAAAAATTTAAATGAAGACTTGTTAACAACCTGCAATATGCAGATGATATAACAAGCCTCCAATATCTTTCCCCAGGGAAGCAGTTCTCTCACAGAAGCAGTGATGGCTCTTCAGCACTCTATTTGGAACAATGTGCTGCTCTCATCTGGCCTCAGCAGCTAAGGGTTCTTTAGCTTGCAATGCTGAGTGATGGTCCATCTGAGCAAAGAAATCCATCCTGCAGCAGAGAGAGTCAAGAATCTCCTAACAAAGCATCAGGAAGGAATTCTGAATGCAGGAGTCAAAGGAAATGTCTGGACATTGTTACAACACCTATAACTTTTAGATTTATATATGTGAAGATAGTAATCAGTTTTACAAATTAGGTCATAGATCTACTGGAGAAAATTCTAGATGGACTGCTATTCATAAAATAAGATATACCCTAATGTACACAGACAGAGAATATCTTTGATTCCCTCAGATGATTTTTATCTTGGGTTAAACAAAGTGATAGAGATCAAAGAACTTGATATGTAGCACTGTGAGTGGATTAATATAAATGAATTTATTTCTCCAGACCTGCACTGTCCAATAGAACTTTCCGCAGCGATGAAAGTATTCTATATCTGTACTGTCCAGTATGCTAGCCACTAACCACATGTGCCTCTCGTAGAATAGTGATTACAAATCAGGCTGCTAATCTCACGGTCAGCAATTCAAAACTCCCAGCTGTTCCGTGGGAGAAAGATGAGGTTTTCTGCTCCCATAAAGATTTACAGCCTTGGAAACCCTGCGCAGGGTCCCTATGAGTCGGAACCGACTCCACGGTACATAACACCAACAACCACATATGCCTAATGAACATGTAAACTGTGGCTAGTGCAAATGAGAAACTGGGTTTTTCATTCCATTTAATTTTAGCATTTAAATAGCTGCTTGCAGCTAGTGGCTAACATATGGGACAACACAACTTTGGACCAAAGATCAGCACAGTTTTTCTGTAAATGGTCTTTAATAAATATTTTAGGCTCTGTGGGCCATACAATATCTGTTACAATTACTCAACTCTGCTATTGTGAAAAGCAGCCACTGATAATTCATAAGCTAGTGGGCATGCCTATGTTCCATTAAACATGTATTTCAAAAACAAGGGCTGCTCTAGGATAGTGGCAGATTTGTCAGTCCTTTCCTTGGTGTGTCACTGAAGGATCAGCATTGAACTGCAAACCACAAGGTCAGCCATCCAAACTCACCAGCTGCTCCTTGGAAGTCCTATATAGGTTCGCTATGAGGCAGAATCAACTCTACGGCACTCAACAACAAGGGTTAATAAATTCACACCAAAGTGTTGGTGATTTAATATCTGGAATTTTTTTTCTTTCCGTGGGTGGGGGGAGCTTTGGTAAGAACCCAGGGAAAGAGATACATTAGACTAAAAGAGTTCATCTCAAATTTCAGTATTATGGGCCCAGTGGGATTTGGTAGGAGAAAACTTTGAGGCAGAATGGTTCCCCTTCTTCATGGCTTTCTACGATAAACCACACTCCAGGACAGAATGGCCTCTTCCCTGGCTCCTCCCTGTGACCCCACTCTCAGCCAAAGGACACCCTCACCAGTTTGTCCTGCAGAACCCAAACTGTCATTTGAAAGTCTCATTTTTCTGGCCATCTTGGTTTCATGCCAAGATTTGAAGATTCAAAAGGTAAATAAACCAAAGCCTTTTTATCACATGGTAAAGAGGAATCAATATACTGTTTCTAGAGTCTATGAAAATCTGTTGTTATGTACTGAAGAGTCAGTTCCGACCCATAGTGATCCTGCACAGGGTTTCTGAGGTTACAAATCTTTACAGGAGCAGAATGTCTCATCTTTCTCCTGAAGAACTGCTGGTAGTTTTGAATTGCTGACCTTGAAGTTGGCAGCCCAACTTGTAACCACTACACTACCAGAGTTGACTGTGATGACGCGAATGGAGTAAAGCCCATGGGAGAAAAGCCCATGGGACCTTCATTTGCTGATGGGGCACAACTCAAAATGAAGAGAAACAGCTATAAAAATCCATTGAAAATAGGAACATGGAATATACGAAGTATGAATCTGGGAAAATTGGATTGGAAGTTGTCAAAAATGAAATGGAACACATAAACATCTTAGGCATTAGTGAGCTGAAATACGATGTATCGCATTAGGAAAATCTGCAACACAAGACCTTTTAAAGTGTTGAAAAGCTTGAAGACCTGAACCAAGCCACGGTATTTTCAATAACCTCATATGCATGTGAAAGTTGGACAGTAAATAAGGAAGACCACAGAAGAATTGATGCTTTTGAGTTATGGTGTTGGAGGAGAATATTGAAAGTGCCATGGGCTGCCTATAGAACCAACTGATCTGTGTTGGAAGAAGTGTAGCCAGAGTGCTCCTTGTAGGCCAAGATGGCCAAATTTCTTCTCTCATACTTCGGACATATTGTCAGGAGGGAGCAGTCATTGGAGAAGGATATCATGTTTCGTAAGGTGGAGGGTCAGAGAAAAAGAGGAACAACCCCAGTGAGACAGATTGGCCTAGTGGCAGCATCGATGAACTCAAGCATGGCAACAATAGTGAGGTTGGTCTAGGATCAGGCAGTATTTCGTTCTGCTATGCATAAGGTAGCTATGAGGCGGCACTGACTCGATGGCACCTAACAACAACAACAACAACTATGAAAATCTATGTTTCATGTGTATATTTTACCCTAAAAGCCAAAACGGATAAATGCAGGATGCATATTAAAGCTCAATAGGAAGAGAAAGGGGGTTCAGCGGCCAAAGAACATCAGCATTTGGACTCTGTAATGAAGACTCCAGAGCACTCTCAAAAGGAAATACTTGATGCACTCAGCCTTTAGTTTTAATATTAAAGAAACATTTCATGTTAGTTCACATTTGTACCATAAAACAGTGCTGTGGGCTTTAATGAAAGGCCCTCTTTCCTGCCTAAAATTGGCGGAGATAATGATCGCCTGGAAAGTAATACTGATCATCAGGAAAGCATGCTGAGAATGTAGAAAATCCTCAAAGTAGCATCATTAATAGCTTCCTTTTGAGGTTATTCTGAGAGGAAATGGGTTTTTCTGTGGTGCTATCATACTTGAATAGAACATTGAATAGAAAATACTCACGTACATACGACACGCAGTAAAGATTTAAAAGCATAGATCTTGGAGAAAACTGCATATATTCTTTTTTTTTTCTTCTTGAGGATTGTTCTAAACTTGACATTAAGAGTTGTTCACAAAGCATTGTCCTAGTTGTGGTGCTTCTGAGAAGCCATGCAGAGGAAGCCTGAAGATTCCAGAACAAAGTTTCAATGAGGAACTTCAGCAGCGTTTAATTCCTACTATTCCTGTCTCAGTAGCTGTTGCCTACCAACGCTTCATACCAGCAATAGCAAAAGGTGCACCACATCACGTTCTAACACGTGGCTAATTAGCGGGTGTGTCTTATTGGAACAGGCTACTTCTTGGTGCTGAGCCAGCCAGGATGTACCACAAGTCAGTGATGTAATTTCCAGCGTGACTCAGCAGATACAGGTAGGCTGGAGGTGGTAAGAAAAAAGTGAGCCTCAAAGATACCACATCCTTTTAATACTTCGATAGAAAGGAAAGAGGAGAGACATAGAGAAAGGGACAAATTTAGGAATAGGAGAACCCAGTGCGTGAAGGAGACGTAGAATTTTTCTGCCTCACCTTCCCAGGTTCCCACTTAAGCCCTGAGCTACAGACCTGCTTGGGGAGGTATCTAGGAATATGGTCTCCACTGTAGGCCAGAGATCAGAGCAGACTGGAATGTTCACAAAGATTTTGAATATACAGTTAAAATCATCATCTCACAAATACTCAGTTTGATGCACAAAAGACCATACCCTGTCTCCCTAGGTAAAGAAGAATGCATAGAATTTTTCCTCAGAGCCATAGTGTACAACACCCAAGAGAGGAGCCACAAAAATCCCTTTCCAGAGAAACCATACTCCCCACTTCAGGTCCAGCTGGAGCTCTTGAAACCTTTCCATGGTTGTCTTGGGTAGAAAAGTCTCATGATCCCCCTGATTCAAAGGGTGTGAGAAGGGAGAGAGACAATATGAAGTGATATTATCAAAACGTCACTGTAAACCAGATTTGGTCCATCTGACTTTAGACACAATCAGCCAAGTACACTCTCCAGTACCCACCAACACTCCTTTAAGAATCCTGTACTCTGGTCAGGGTTTACAGCGTATTATGGTCCCTAGAAATCCCCTAGCCCAAGCCCACCACTGCCAACCTGCCAAACACACAAAAATAACATCAAAATAATAATAATAATTGAGACTGTATAGACAATTTACTCACTATTAGCCTGAAGAACTTGAATAGCCTTCTGCCCTTGAGTAGCCTAATGTATGCATTAACTGGCCACCAAATTCAGACACAGAAAAAGAGGTCACCATTGGTGGTATGAAACAGCACTAAACTTGCTATGAGTTCTAGGCCATTACTGGAAGGCCCATGTAACCACTCAGTTTCTTTATTTAAGTTAAGTTGAAGAATGCCCAGCCCTCAAATTCTACGATTCTCTTAAAAATAAAAAGATCTAGGCTGCTACAATGTTTTTAAGGTAGTTTGGAAAATTCCTAATATTGTTAAGTGCCATCAAGTCAGTTTCAATTTATAGTTCAAGGCTGTAAATCTTAGCAGAGCAAAGACTCTCATCTTTCTCCTATGGAGCAGCAGTTGGTGGCCTTGAACCGCTGACCTTGAAGTTTGCAATACAGTGCAAATCCCTGAGGAGTAGAATAAAAGCAAATGAAACTTTGCTAATTAAAAAGAGAGGGGCAATGGCTAAATTAAATCATTTTAAGAGAATTGTTGGTATTGGTACATTGTTGTTGTTGTTAAGTACTGTCGAGTAGATTCTGACCCATAACGATTCTGTATAAAGTTTCCAAGAAGCAGCTGGTGAGCTTGAACCATCGGCCTTGAAATTCAAATGACTTTGCAGTCTGACACATTAGCCCACAGCACCACACCAGGACTCCTGTAATTGGTGATAATTAAAGAGGTGCAAGCCAAGGGTCTTAATAAGGAGTAACGGATAATTAAAAATTAGGATGTTAGCCTGCACAGTTAACTCAGATCTACAATGTAAAGGAGTTCTGTTTCTCTTTTATATTGATGTAGGGAAAATGCTTCAGAAACTTGCTTTAGTAAGTAGTCAATGTTCACTGGGTGAGAGAGAACATTTTAGTGAAAAGCAACATTTTGGAGAACTTTGGGTGTGAAGATGGAATGTGGGAACACATGATGATCCATGGAAATGTGATTTCTAAGGAAGCCAAGAGTTGTACACACATTTCAGGAAAACTATAGGCAGCAAATATGCTGGTAGCGCTACTGAGCCTTCTGAATTCATCACTGGATGAAAATGTTTAGAAACCATCTTACCTTTCATCATGTAAAATATACACAAAGGTTCTCCTTTGATTTTTGAAGAAGTTCATACAGGAGAAAGATCACTGACAAAGAGTCAGGAAAGACTCAAACTGACGTGTTATTGTTGTTAAGTGCTGTCAAGCCGATTCTGACTCATAGCCATCCTATATAACGTTTCCAAGGAGTGCCTAGTGAGTTTGAACCACCAGCCTTACTGTTCAAATCAACCTTGAGGTTCCATGCTTATCCTACAGTGCCATACCAAGACTCTATCCTATAATAGGGGTTAGGATTTCAAAACGTATTTTTTGGGGGAAACAATACAATCCATAACTCTCTTCCAAAAAGAAGAAACCAGTAAGTGTGTGGCCAAGGGAGAGGAATGGACCTTGACTATATCAATGCAGCAAGACTGTTGTGAACTCCAGCATAGTTAGGAGCAATAAAGTTCTTAGAAAACAAAAACACTATGCATGAAATTTTCTAAAATACTAATTGTGACTCTCTAATCTTGGAGGAAAAGAAAAGGTCAAATAGATGTTAATCAGCACTCCAGAATGCTAGTATCATTTCTGTTCTGTTATGGCCATGAGAAGTGTATGTAAAAAATCATATTACAAAAAGTCAAATCACCATCCATCAATAGGGAAATAATGAAATGTTCTAGGTCATATCCAGGATTCCTGGTGTGGCACTTTAGGATAAGCACTGAACTGCTAACCACAAGGTTGGCAGTTCAAACCCACCATCTGCTTCTCAGAAACCCTATACAGGGTCATTATTAATTTGAATCAACTTGATGGCACTTAACAACAACAAGGATACATCCATAATATTGGAGTCCTGGTGTGACACTATAGGATAAGCAATGGACTGCTAATTGCAAGATCATCAGTTCAAACCTACCAGTTACTTCTTGGAAACCATATACAGGGTCCCTATGAGTCAGAATCAATTCAAAAGCACTTAATAACAACATGCAATTGTTTTACTGCCTTTGTACTGAACTAGAAAATCTGTAAAATGTTGCTGCATTACAAAAAAAAAAAGTTAAAAATTAAGAAATATTATATGCTATGGCTTGTATTTTTTTAAATTACCACAAAAGGATATAATGCTATATACACACATATACTGGAGTCCTGGTGTGACACTGTGGATTTATGCGCCAAACTGCAAAGCCATTTGAACTGCAAGGTTGGCAGTTCAAACTCGCCAGTTGCTCCTCAGAAACCCTATACAGGGTCACTATGGGTCAGAATCGACTCAATGGCACTTAACAACAACAACAACATGCATGTATTACAAATGCATGAGAACAAAGATCTGGAAAATTCACAAGAGCGCTGACCTCTGGGTCAGGGGGAAACTAATACAAGATGGAAGAGTCAGAGAGGTTTCAATTACAGCTCTGCTGTATGAAATTATTTTTTAAAAAAGAATGGACTGCATGTTACATAAGACAAAATGGTTGAGATCAGTAGTTTTCGAGCAGGATTAACTTTTCTTCAAATTTCAGCTTCACATCTTGGTAACAGAGAAATGATTTAACCTCTTTGTACCTCAGTTCCCTCACAATAAAATAGGGATGATAATAGTCCCTAACGTGCAGAATTGTTACAAGAATTAAATGATTGAAGGAAACTCAAGACACAGAGAAGAAACTTGTTGAAAGAACTAAGTGTAAACGCAGTGTATGACCTCAACTCTCCTGAGACCAGAGAACTAGATGGTGCCCAACTCCATACAGAAGTGATTACCTTGTTCATAGCTACAATAGAAGGATTGCTAGAATGGTGGGAAATGTGGAACAGAACCTCAAATTATTTTAAAAAGTCTAGAATTCCTAGACCAGTTGAAACTATGGTGTTGTTATTGTTGTTAAATGTCAACATATAGTGACCCAAGGAGCTCTGGTAGCGTAGTGGTTACGAATTGGGCTGCGAACCATAAGGTCAGCAGTTCGAAACTACCAGCTGCTCCGCAGGAGAAAGATGAGGCTTTCTACTCCCATAAGGATTTACACCCTCGGAAACCCTATACAGGGTCGCTATGGGTCGGAACCGACTCGATGGCACTTAACAACAACAACAACAACTCTGCTTATCTTTGTGAGAACAAAAAAAGCCTCATCTTTCTCCCAAATCTGAGACTATTGCTGTTGTTATTGTTAAGTGTCAGTTCCAACTCATGGTGACTTTCTATAGGGTTTCCGAGGAGCAGCTGGTGAGTTTGAACCACCAACCCTGGGTTCAAACTGACCTTGCAATTCAGTACGTATCTATAGAACTCCCCCAAATTATTGTCCTGACATATTTGTTAAACTTTGATCCAAAACTATCCCCAGGTCACCTTTTAGCAAAATAAGAGACTAGACCACAAAATAAAGAGTACCACTCATAAGTATGGAGCTCCTTTTAAAAACTGTCTTTATGACAGAACCCATAGCGGTAGGAGTCATGTCGACTCGGCAAGCTCTGCATTTCTTATTCAAAGTGGGAAACCGCTTCCAGACGGCACATTTCTATCTCAATGTCCTTGGGATGAAGATTCTGTGGCATGAGGTATTTGAAGAAGTCTGCAAAGCTGCCTGTAATGGGCGTTATAGTGGGAAATGGAGTCAAACAATGGTGGGGTTTGGACCTGAGGATGATCACTTTGTTGCAGAACTGACTTACAATTATGGCATCGGAGACTACAAACTTGGCAATGACTTCATGGGCATCACGCTTGCCTCTAGCCAGGCTATCAGCAATGCCAGGAACATGGAGTGGCCACTCAGAGAAGTTGCCGAAGGTGTTTTTGAAACTGAGGCCCCAGGAGGATATAAGTTCTATTTGCAGAATTGCAATCTACCTGAGTCAGATTGTGTTTTAAAAGTTACTCTAACAGTGTCTGATCTTCAGAAGTCCTTGAACTACAGGTCTAATCTACTGGGAATGAAAATCTATGAAAAAGATGAACAGAAGCAAAGGGCTTTGCTGGGCTATGCTGACAACCAATGTAAGATGGAGCAATTCAGTACATATCTGATCATGCCACAGCTTTTGGAGGAATTGCCTTTTCATGCCCCAAGAAAGAGCTGCCAGACATAGAAGACTTAATGAAAAGGGAGAACTAGAAAATTCTGACTCCTCTGGTGAGTCCAGATAACCCAGGGAAAACAACAGTACAAGTGGTCATTCTGACTGACCCTGATGGGCATGAAATTTGCTCTGTGGGGGATGAAGCATTTTGAGAACTTTCCAAGATGGATCCAGAAGGAAACAAACTATTGGATGAGGCAATGGCAGCAGATAAAAGTGATGAGTGGTTTGCCAAACAAAATAAACCCAAGGCTTCAGGTTAACAGGGACATCATTTGGAATGAGCAGTTGTGACTCCGGTTCAGGCCCTGTGAGCCTGATGTGTCTATCCATGATAAAAGCCCCTACAACAGCATTCTGTCCTGGACAGGCCAGGAGGCCAACGTGTTGAAGATTGGTGATTTCCAATTTTTGAAGCTCTGACACATTACAGATATGAAATCCTGTGATTATTGGT
>NW_006408690.1:6124721-6151435 GCF_000296735.1 Chrysochloris asiatica | reverse complement strand
TATTTGTAAACATTTGCTATCAAGTTGCTTCTGCCTTATGGCAACTCCATGTGTGTCAGACTGTGCCCCAATGACTGGGTTTCCAGAAGTACACCATCAGGCCTTCCTTCTTCTGAGATACTCTTGGTTCTGAACTGAGTATACTTGGCTATTAGCACCACAGAGGGACCACAGTACTTAAGAAAAACCAATCATTCCATGCATATTTGCTATTGTTATTGCAATTACTACTGCTTCTAAGGTAAGTGGAGTTCACCAATAGTGATTAGCAACTCATTCCCCTTATTGGAAATGAGCCAACAAAAGATCAGCCCCATCTCTGATGCAACAGGCTTCAGATGACTGCAGCATCAGGAACAGGCCTCCTTTGATTCAGAACAGCAAGATGTGAGTGGAGAGGAAGGAGATCCAGAAAACTCAAAGACAGCAGAGCCCCCTCATCCAGGGGAAGGCCACTTTGATGCATACCTTGAATGCTCAGTAGAATCTTAAGACCCAAACCAATTCTGACAATTTTTCTTATCAGAACAAGGACACCAAAAATATGGATGCTCAGGACAAACAAGTCATTGCCCAGGGGACTTGAACAGCACAGGTTCATAAGCCACGGCCACCCCAAGGAAGACAGCTCTGGTACCAAGAACACACAGGAGGGGAGAGTGGCTCTACTTTGAGATTCTTCCCGCTTTTATCTTCTAAAACAACCTCATTTCTTATCTGAGAGACCTAGAGTTATGTTTAATTAGATTACATAAATGAATCAATAAAAGAGAGTAATAGAACTCTTTTTAGACTTGTTAAAGGCTACCTTTGTGCTATAGTAAAGGTCCTATACTTGAGTATTGTTTGGTTTTTGAGTCTCCAGATACATCCTTGAGATTTGTTGTTGTTATTAAATCGATCAGTTAGGACCCAGAGCAACGCTGCATAGGGTTTCCAAGGAGTGACTGGTGGATTTGAACTTCTGACCTTGCTGTCAACAGTCTGTGCTTATCCTACAGCCCCACACCAGGACTTCAAGCAAGGAAATGCTATAATTGTTGTTGTTGTTATTAGGTGCCATCAAGTCAGTACCAACTCATAGCGACCTTATGCATAGCAGAACAAAGCACTACTGCCCGATCCTGGGCCAACCTCACTGTTGTTGTCACGCTTGAGTCTATCGATGCTGCCACTTGGCCAATCCATCTTGTTGGGGGTCTTCCTCTTTTTCTCTGACCCTCCACCTTACCAAACATGATATCTTTCTCCAGTGACTGCTCCCTCCTGACAATATGTCCAAGTATGAGAGACAAAGTTTGGCCATCCTGGCCTCCAAGGAGCACTCTGGCTCCACTTCTTCCAAAACAGATCTATTGGTTCTTTTGGCAGCCAATGGCACTTTCAATATTCTCCTCCAACACCATAACTCAAATGCATCAATTCTTCTACGGTCTTCTTTATTCACTGTCCAGCTTTCACATGCATATGAGGTTAGTGAAAATACCATGGCTTGGGTCAGGCGCACCTTAGTCCTCAAGCTGACATCTTTGCTCTTCAACACTTTCATAAAAGAGGTCTTGTGCAGCAGATTTGCCTAATGCAATACGTCGTCTGATCTCTTGACTGCTGCTTCCGTGAGTGTTGATAGTTGATCCAAGAAGAATGAAGTCCTTGACAACTTCAATCTGTTCTCTGTTGATAAGAATGCTGTTTATTGGTCCAGTGGTGAGGATTTTTGTTTTCTTGACATTGAGATGCAATCCATACCAAAGGCTGTGCTCTTTGATCTTCATTAGTAAAAGTTATGTAATTAAATTACTAATATAATAACAGTAATAGTATAATTGTATTTTATACACAATACATGAGTAAGTGTTGACCAATAGAATTAAGTTCTCTGAGCAATAGTAGCGTGTCCTATTTTCTCCTTAGTCTGCAGGGAGAACCTCTAATAACAAAGGATTTGCTGTTTATTTTGTATTTAGTATGTACTACTATTAATGAGCTTTCAAAGGGAATGAGGATTGAGGACATTTGACTGAACTTTTTCAGAACAGTTCAATATACACAAACTGTTCATTAATAAGAGTAGATATATCCCTTGAGGTAAAGTTTGGGTTTCAGAAATGTATTTTTATTATATTTGGCGCCAAAGCACAGTAGGAACACATATCAAATTATAATAGAGAGATGGGATTTGAAATTCAAGTACTTGCCACAAACAGTTCATAGTATACTCTTCAAGAATATATCAAATGAATAATGATGACAACACAGACTCCTGTCATTATCGGAATAGGACAGCTGAGGAACTTTCTGCTTTAACTGAAAAATTTCATGGAAGACTAATCATTACAAATATAAGTAACTGTAGGTTCCATGTTTAACATGACCATGAGCCTATAATTAAAGATACCTTATAGGTACAATCCATTTTTTTTTTTTTTCTCTTACACATTTAAGTGATATTTTTTATTGCTGTGTGGTTGTTGTTAGGTGGCATCAAACTGATTTCAACTTATAGTGACCTTATGCACAGCAACAACACAAAACACTACCCGGTCCTACACCAACTTCACAATCATTGGTACACTTGAACCCATTGTTGCTTCCACTGTGCCAATTCATCTCGTTGGGGGTCAGCCTCTTTTACTGACCCTCCACTTTACCAAGTATGATGTCCTTCTTCAGGGAGTGAACCCTCCTGATAATACATCCAAAATATGAGACATGAAATCTGGTCATTCTGGCATCTAAGGAACACTCTAGCTGTACTTCTTCAAACAACAATTTGTTTGTTCTTTTGGTAGTCCACTTGTTTGTTGTTGTTAGGTGCCTTCAAGTCATACTAACCCATAGCAACCTTATGCACAGCAGAACGAAACACTGCCTGATCCTGGGCCAACCTCACTATTGTTGCCATGCTTGAGTCCATCAATGCTGCCACTTGGTCAATCCATCTCGTTGGGGGTCTTCCTCTTTTTCTCTAACCCTCCACCTTACCAAACATGATATCCTTCTCCAGCGACTGCTCCCTCCTGACAATATGTCTGAAGTATGAGAGATAAAATTTGACCATCCTGGCCTCCAAGGAGCACTCTGGCTCCACTTCTTCCAAAACAGATCTATTGGTTCTTTTGGCAGCCAATGGCACTTTCAATATTCTCCTCCAACACCATAACTCAAATGCATCAATTCTTCTACGGTCTTCTTTATTCACTGTCCAGCTTTCACATGCATATGAGACCATTGAAAATACCATGCTTGGGTCAGGCGCACCTTAGTCCTCAAGCTGACATCTTTGCTCTTCAGCACTTTAAAGAGGTCTTGAGCAGCATATTTGCCTAATGCAATACATCATTTGATTTCTTGACTGCTGTTTCCATGAGTGTTGATGGCTGATCTGAGGCAAATGAAGTCTTTGACAACTTTCGTCTTTTCTCCATTTATATGGATGTTGTTTATTGCCAATGGTGAGGATTTTTGTTTTCTGTACATTGAGGTGCAACCTATACTGAAGGCTATGGTCTTTGACCTTCCTCAGTAAGTTTACATCCTCTTTGTGAACTTCCGGTAAGTATGGCTGTATCATCTGCACATCTCAGGTGGTTAATGAGTCTTCTTCCAATCCTGATGCCACATTCTTCTTCATATAATCCAGCTTCTCTGATTATTTGCTTATCACACATACTGAAGTATGGTGAAAGAATACAACCCTGGTGCACACCTTTCCTGATTTCAAGCCATTCAGTGTTCCTCATGGTCTATGTACCTTATGAGCATAATCAAGTGTTCTGGAATACTCATTCTCTGCAATGTTGTCCATAAATCACCAAGATATACACAATCAAAAGCTTTTGCATAGTCAATAAAGCACATGTAAACTTCTTTCTGGTATTCTCTGCTTTCAGTTAAGATCCATCTGATGTCAGCAATGATATCCTTCATTCCACTTCCTTGTCTGAATCCTGCTTGAACCTCTGGCAGTTCTGTCTGTGTACTGTTGCAACCATTTTTGAATTATCTTTAGCAAAATTTTACTTGCATGTAATATCAATGATATTGTCCTATGATTCCTGAATTCTGGTGGGTGACCCCTCTTTTGAATGGGCACAAGTATGGATCTCTTCTACTCAGTTGGCCAGGTAGCTGCCTTCCAATTTCTTGGCATAGATAACTGAGTGCCTCCAGTGCTGCATCAGTTTGTTGAAATATATCAATTTGCATTTCATCAATTCCCAGAGACTTTCTTTGCCAGTGCCTTCATCCTTCAGTACCATTGGCTCTTGATCATATGCTACCTCTTGAAATGTTTGAATGTTAATCATTTGTTTTTGGTAGTGACTCTGTGTATTCCTTCCTTCCATCTTCTTTTGAAGTTTTCTGCATTGTTCAATATTTTGACCATAAAATCCTTCAATAGTTCAACTTGAGATTTGTTTTTTTTCTTCAGTTCCCTCAGCTTGAGAAATGCTAAGCATGTTTTTTCCCTTTTGATAGAAAATCAAATTCCTGGTCTTTTGCACATTCCATTATAATTTTTTACTTTCCCTTCTTGAGCTGCCCTTTGAAACTTTCTTTTCAGTTCTTTTACCTCCTCATTTCTTCCTGTAGCTTTAGCATCTCTACACTGGAGAACAAGTTTCAGAATCTCTTCTAACACCCATTTTGGACTTTTCCTTCTTTCTTGTCTTCTTAATGACTTTCTGCTGTCTTCCTGTATGATGTTCTCTATGGCATCCACAACGCTTCTGGGTTTTGGTCATTAGTGTGTAATTCATCAAATCTTTTCTTCAGATGATCTCTAAATTCAGGTGGGATATGTCCAAGGTCATATTTTGACTCTTGTGGACTTTTTAATTTTTTCTTCAGCTTCAGCCTGAACTTGAATATAAGCAATTGATCATCTGTGTATAGATTGCCCCTGGCCTTGTTTTGGCTGATGATATGGAGCTTTTCCACTGTGTCTTTCCACATATATAGTTAATTTGATTTCTGTGTATTTCATCTGATGAGGTCCTTCTGTCATTTAAAAAAGGTATTTCCAATGAACAAGTCATTGCTCTTAAAAAATTCAATCACGTGATCTCCAGCATCGTTTCTCTCACCGGTGCCATATTTTCCCATAACTGATTCTTCCTCTTTGTTTCTAACCTTTGCATTTCAATCACCAGTAACTATCAATACATCTTGATTGCATGTTTGATCAATTTCAGACTGAAGTAGTTGGTAGAATTCTGCTGTTTCATCATCACTATAGTGGTTAGTGTGTAAATTTGAATAATAGTTGTATTAAATGGTCTCCGTGTAAGTGTATGGATATTATCCTATCACAGACAGCATTGTACTTCAAGATAGATCTTGAAACTGAGTATATATTTGCCATTCCAACATTTCTTTTACAAGTATATTGCTATTAGTTGTCATCAAGTGAATTGACAACTTATGGCAACTTGTTTGTGCAGGAAGGTGTTTTTTAGGCTGTGTATTTGCAATGAAGAAGTCATTCATCTTGCAATGACTTCAGAATGATATCAGAAGTAAATTGTCAGAACTGTCTTCCAAGGCACCTCTGAGTGGGTTTGAACTGCCAACTTTTCAGCTAATAATCACATGTATATTCATTTGCACCACCCAAGAACTCCTTTTATACATGTATAATTCAGGATATTAATTAAACTCATCAAAATTTGCAACCATCACATTTATCTGTTTCTAAACTTTTCCATCACCCTTCACATGATCCATCCAGAATGAAGAATAAATCAGGATTTCCATTCCTTTAAGGCAATCCATTTCTGATATTTACCAAACACCCCTTTGTATAAACATTGTATAAAGCATTCAAGGCATAAGAAGCCTTGTATATCATACATTCAAGGAGTCTGTATTTCCTAATGAAAGACAAGACAAATAGACACAATAGTTGATACCAAAGTAGGTGACTGATGCATGAGTACTGCTACAGAACCATAGAAACCTTTACTAAACGAAAGCATCAAAATATGAAGCTATTGTTTCTCAACATATCCTCTCTCTAGATCTAAACTCTTCTGAAGACAATGTTTCCATCTCTCTAACCCTGGAGCCCTGGTGTGGTGCTGTAGGATAAGCACTTGATTGAAATGTCGGTTTGAACAGAAAAGTCGGTGGTTCAAACCCACCAGCCACCACCTGGGGACCCTATACAGAGTCACTATGAGTTGGAACTGACTCAAAGGCACTTGACAACACAACAACAACCCTTCCCCAAAGAATTCTGTGACATCAAATGGCGTTCATATGGCATCAAATGGAAGTTTTGGCATCCCCAAGGGACTCAAATCCTTTTCAATGCCCTTTGAGTTTGGGGAACAAATAGAAATATGAAAGGGCTCAAAGATGGATGGGGTATTCTTATCTACCATAAAGCCAACACTAGTCTGCCCCCCTTTTGGATATTCTTGTCTAATACAAGTGTATTGTATATGAGTTTAATAACCTCCTTTTATAAATGAAGGGACAGAAAACTAGGGGGGTTAAGCAAGCTTTAATAGCTAAAGCAATGTGGGATTAGAGAGCAGACCCTGGTTCCTTTACCCATTCCACTGGTCTTCCCCCATACCACGCAGGTGTGATTAATTACCAGGTCCAAGTCCCTGGATAACAATGCAGACATCACGCATGTCTAAGTTCAAAGGAGAAATAGCATGGTACATCTTCCCAAGAAAGCTGGAGGCTGAACTAGGATATAAGGAAAACATAAACCCAAAGGTGTACTTGAAGAATAAAAGTTATCAGTAGGTGAGATTGTCTCTATGCAAAGCTTGTCATTCCTACCCTTAAAAAGATAAATAACCTCCTCAAAGATTTGTTCTCCAAGCCATTTTTAACGCACAGCACAACATCTGAATCACAGTACGCTCAAGAAATATGGACTAGCAAATGCTGGTGAGAACTCGGTGTGAGTTGGTTTAGGAATTTGATGTTGTTGTTAAGGGCCGTTGAGTTGGTTCCGACCCACAGCGACCCTGTACAGGGTTTCCGAGGGTGTAAATCTTTACGGGAGTAGAAAGCCTCATCTTTCTCCAGAGGAGCGGCTGGTAGTTTCGAACCGCTGACCTTAAGGTTCGCAGCCCAATTCGTAACCACTAAGCTACCATTACCAGTGCACAGTTAGCCTGAATGAACAACTAGGAAATTGGGATATGAAAATTTGAGAGAATTATCTAATCAAGACTTCCCTTCTCCTACTTGGAGAATCAACCTCTGAACTTGGCAAGAAGAATGCTCTCTCTATGACTAAATCTCTGGTGAATAACCATCATGCCCTTAGCCCAAAACTTGAGGATATATCGTCTGGCCCAAAGTCCTAAGAATGTTAGAGTGAAGGAGGAGGACTCAGGACCTGGTGTCCACAGACAGCAGTGGATGGGAGCAGAAAAACACCACTGACCCACTAATTACCCACAATCCCTCCAGTGGTAAAAAATTGGCTGGAAATAGTCTCCAGAGGCAGACAGAAAGGTGCTAGTCAGTGGCTTATCTTCTATTTTAATTTGGGCAACCATATGGACAGAGTCACATTAATAACTTGGGAGGTTAGTTAAGCACAAATTTAAAACTGAAAAAACAATGTATTAAGTGTAGGAAGATTCTAATTCCCAGTATTAGGATTTAAGAATCCAAAAGATTTGTTCACCTCATAACATATCCAGGAAAAAAGAAAGGACACAGAAGAAGCACATCCGAAGCCACTCCTTAAATTTTGTCCATGAATTGTAGCCATAGAGTTTCTTTTTCTGTGGCTGGTGGGGGACTGCTTATAGAGTCGTGAAGGTTTCTTAGTGTCTGAGTCCATCTTTTTGTCACTGGCCAGGACTGGACACAAATGGTCCCTCCCACCTTGAGAAAAGAGAACTTCTTAAAACTTCAAAGATAAATATATACCCAACTTGCTTAATAATTCTGCAGTGTTTCAAAACAGAAAGCTCTTTCCTTATTCTTTTAACACTATACTCAAAGTATTAACAGCTGTCAAAAATAACTCTTAAAATTATATTGAGAATGTGGTTGTGGTGGGTGACTTTTATCTGCCATCCTTGTTAATGCTGGCAATAAGATCATTCCTTGCCAGTTTGGGCTTTGACGGTGCAAGAATTAATCAAAAATGAAACTGGATTGATCAAGTAGGTCAATTATGAAAACAGACTTGTATCTGGAACTAAAAGATCTTCTACTTCAGAAGTACAGTCTCTTTGAGCTTCAGTTTCCTTGTCTAAATGAGAATAATGCCTCAGAGAGCTGTTCTGAGGATTCAATGAAATATCTTAGGAGGCAGACTCTCTAGACTCTCACTGGGTAAATGAGGGTCTCATTAAGCCACTGTGCTAGCTGAATCCTCCAATGCCCACCCAGACTCAGGAGTGGAATCTGTGAAGGTCACACACTAAATAGGGAGGCCCGATAACAACAGTCCTAAGAAGTTAAAGGAGAAAGCTGAAGTCTAGTGGATCCATCTGAGATTACAACAGTAATCTGTGAGCATGCTGAGGTAACTCTGAAACTCTTGTCTCTTGTTTGTTTATAAGTCCCAGTGGCTCTTTTCATTGTTAGGGGGTTTCTGTTCATGTCTGCAAAGAAACAGATAAAAATTATTTTAAAAGGTCAGTTTTCTTGAACCTTGTTAATTTAGATAGACCTTAAATTACTTGGCTCTTGAGTCAGTTAAAGAGAGGAAGTAGGGGAAGAGAGCCAATTGAGACACACAAAGAAAAGCAAAGTTTATTGTGTTAGCTGGTGACAGGAAATAGGAATAAAGCAAATCTATATAAATACAAATGTAACAGGGTCTCAAAGGCTGAAAATTGGAGCTACTACAGCACACTGGAATATAATGAACATAAAAATTAGGGAGGAAGGAAGGGAGAGGGAAGCAGGGAGACCATTGTACAAACACAATGAGAAAGTTACCTGGGACTTCATTGAGAAGCACAAATTGAGATGAAAGCACCAGGTGGAAGGAATGAGAAGGGTCCCAAGCTGTGGCCACTGCCTGCTGCAGCCCACAAAAAAACAAACCAAGCCAGTTGCCATCTAGTTGATGTCAATTTATGGTGCTCCTATGTGTGTCCTACTAGATGTGGCGTCCTAGTGTGGTGCTGTGGGTTAATGCGCCAGACTGCAAAGCTGTTTGAATGGCAAGATCAGTGGTTCAAGCTCACCAGATGCTCCTTGTAAACCCTACACAGGATCACTATGGGTCGGAACTGACTCGATGGCACTTAACAACAACGTGTGTCAGAGCAGAACTTTGTTCCCTAAGGTTGTCAATGGTTGGTTTTTTGGAAATGGATCCTCGGGACTTTTTTCTGAGGCATCTCTAGGTGGACTGACACCACCAACATTTTCTTTAGCAGCCCAGCATGCTGACAGTTTGTGACACACAAAGGGGCTGGCTTTCCCCTGATAATCCATTAAGAGGTGGGGACTATTTCTAATTCATATGCCAACAGCATGAAAACTAGCTATAGTCTAGCCTAAATATCACTTATCTAGAATGGGCAAATCCAGAAAGGTAGAAAATAGATTTTGATTATCAGGGACTTGAGGGAGGTAGAGGTGAATGAGGAATGACTGCTGATGGGTATGAAGCTTCTTTCTGGGAAGGATGAAAATACTCTGTAATTGTAGTGATGACTACACAATTCTGTATTATTATTGTTGTTAAGTGCCGTGAAGTTGGTTTCAACTTAGAGCGACCATGTAAAAGATTTCCGAGGAGTGACTGGTGAGTTTGAACCGCTGACCTTGTGACTCAAACTGACCTTGTGGTCCAGTGCTATACCAAAAATCAATGAACTGTATACTTTAAAATGAGTAAGTTCTGTGATATGTGAATTATATCTCTACAAACCTATTAAACATTTTCTTAACTTCAAGCAATGTGAACTCCTAGTGTGGTGCTGTGAGATCACCACTGGACTGTGAATCACAAGGTCAGCAGTTCAAACCCATCAACTGCTCCTCAGAAACCCTATACAGGGTCACTATGAGTCGGAACCAATTCAACAGCACTTAACAACAACAGCAAGCAATGTGTAAGTAACATTTTATACATTTGTAAATGTACAAATTTGGTGAACTACATTAAAATATTTCTAATGTCAAATCACCCTGAATCATGATTGGGATGAGGATAAACACAAATTGCTTAGAAAGTATTTTTTAAAATAGGACAGATGTGTTTTGCTACTATTTTATTTAAGATCATTTTATTCATATTGGCATTGGTCTGTAATTTTGCTTTGTCTTACTGTACTAGCTCAGATACATGATCAAAATTATACTAACCTCATAAAATGTCTTGGAGAGTTTCCCTCTTTTTCTATTCTTTGAAAAAGTTTACACAAAATAAAGTCTATCTGTGCTTTGAAGATCTTATAAACTTGGCTATGCCTGGGCTTGTTTTTGGGGGGTGAGGCATGGGAAGGTTGTAAGATCATTAATTTGATTCACTCCTTTTGCTTGTTATAGATGCATTCAAACTTTGTTTCACCAATTTCTATTTTTCTAGAAAATAGTCCAATTATCTCTAATTTTTCAAATATAGTGTCATTAACTTGTCCCTGGTATTCTCTTAGGGTTTTTACCTCTCCACAGTATTATGTCCTTTTCTCTGGTCTGCTTCCCTCTCTCTGTCCTTGGCCATTCCTGCTACAGACAAGGTTTTCACACCTGTCAAGAAGGCAGTTTTTAGTGTGATGAAGTTTCTGTATTATTACTTTGTTTTCTAGCTCATTTATTGCTCTTTTTATCTTTATTATGTCCTTCCTCCTGCTGCCTTTAAGCTTGCCCTGTGGTTGTTTTCCTGTTGTATGTTGTATTGAGCATTTTGTTCATGATTCTGACTCTCACATTTTCTAATAAGAACAAATGAAACTATAACTTTTCCTTGAAAGTATCACTGAGGCTGCACGCTACAGGTTAAGGTGTGGTCACTTTAAAAGAAAAAAAAAAAAATCCTATTTATTTTTAACTACATTTTTTTTTGTTGTTGTTTTGCTGTTAACATTTTTTTTTCATTGTGAAGAATTTCAAGCATATACAAAAGTAAACATTCCTTCTGTAATGTACCTATATATGTTGTTGTTGTTAAGTGCCATCTTCTGACCCATAGCGACCCTACATAGGACTTCCTAGGAAGCTAGTGAGCTTGAACCACCTACCTTGCAGTTCAAAGTGAAGGTTTGCACCTCTTTCCCTGCGGTTACCAGTCCCAAGCTTATGCTAAAGTGCCATTTCATATTAAAAGCAGCTTATCTTAGCCAAAATGTAACCTGAGCTTCCCTGACAGTTCAAAATCATTTTGCAGATACACTCAGCAATTTTTATTATTAGTGTTTCTGTATTCGCACTTCTATAGAAGTGC
This sequence comes from Chrysochloris asiatica, assembly GCF_000296735.1. Taxonomy (NCBI): domain Eukaryota; kingdom Metazoa; phylum Chordata; class Mammalia; order Afrosoricida; family Chrysochloridae; genus Chrysochloris; species Chrysochloris asiatica. The sequence goes on along the minus strand of NW_006408690.1, from coordinate 6,140,043 downwards.
ATAATTATTGGACAAATACCACTTTAGGAGGTATACATAGTGCAACTGCCCATGGAATCTCAGTGCTGCCTTTTCTTCTTTTGCCTACTGCTGACCCCCATCTTCCAGCTTCTTTTCCAAAAGCTTCCATACATGTACTCCTGGGAATAAGCAACCCAAGCCGCATGGCAACACTGGTGAGCCCAAGAAAAGCACCGCTGAGCCTCTACAGGAAAAATAAGTTGTTGCCAATTGAAGGAAAAGATTCCAGCTCCTTCAGACTCCACCACCACTGGCTCAACTGTTTCTAAGAATAGAGGGAGCTGTGGAAAAAATATATATATACTGGCACCAGACATTGGGCTGTAATTGTCTCCAGGCTTTAAAATAGAAACAAGCTGAAACGGAAGTGCCTCTGGAAACCCTCTCCAGCCCTCATTGGGTGAGCGTACCAGGATGCGGAATGTTGATACTGCTGCCTGAGACACTGACTCAAGTGGGCAAACACTTGGCACATTGCGTCACCACGGAGCCGTGTGTTCCCACGACGGAAGCGTCACTTCCAAAGCAGGAGGCCTAGAGCAGTAGGGTTGATCCTGAGGAGGGACCAGGCAATCAGTATTCTAGAAGATTCACCCTCAGTTTCTGGAAAAGTCTCACTGGGCCTCTGATGGGGGCAGGGGAAGGGGTGGATGGGATGGGAAAGGTCTCCCCTCCCAAAAGTTAAACAAAGTTGTTTGCCAAATGTCTCTTTCCATTTCATTTTCAAAACCTTAAATTTAGCTTGTTGGTTCTTAAATCAGATTTTGCTCATAGTTCCCTGTCCTCAAAAACAATGTCTACCTTCTACCAGAGCCTCTAAGTCCAGAAGTGTCAGTGTAGTTGGAGCCTCTGTTTCATAGATGGACTAACCTTCCACAGATATATAGAGAGGTAAAGAAAATCATTCTTTCATTCCAGTTAGCACACAATTGTGTTCTTTTGAAAAAAGGGTATCCAATATTAGTCTATTAGGTTTCTTACTAGAAATAAACAAACTCTCCAAACTTTGGGAAATGTTCCGGAAAAATAAGATCTGCAAACAAAAATTTTAAGTAATCCAATTCTAGTCCTGGTGTGGTGCTGTAGGAGAGCAGTGAAATGCTAACCACAAGGTTAGCAGTTCAAACCCACCAGCTGCTCATCAGAAACACTATACAGAGTTGCTATGAGTTGGAACCAACTGGACGACACCTAACAATAATAGTCTCCATTCAAGGAGCTCTGGGGATACAATGGCTAAGCCCTGGGCTGCTAACCAAAAGATTGGCAATTCAAACCCATGAGTCACTCCACAGGAGAAAAGCCCTAGAGATCTGCTCCAGTAAAGATTAAAACCTAGGAAACCCCATAAGGCAGTTCTACTGTGGTCTACAAAGTCCCGGTATGACGCTTCTTCTAAGCACTTGACTGCTAACCACAAGGTTGGCAGATCAAACCCAGCAGTGGCTCCTGGGAAACCCTATACAGGGTCGCTATGAGTCAGAAATGGCTCCGTGGCACTCAACAACAACAGTTATGTCCTACAGGATTTGCTATGAATTGGAATCAACTCAACAGGCACATAACTGCAACAGCCACCATTCATTCAAATATCTCTTGCTTACTAGAGTAACTAGTGCTGTAGGATAAGCACTGGACTGGCAAACAGCAAGGTCAAACAATTCAAACCAGCCACTCACGGAAACCCTATACAAGGTCACTATAAGTCAAAATATCTCAACAGAACATAACAATTAGATTAACAATTTAGAAAAAATGGCTTTCTTCCCCTTACAAAATTACTAGCATTAAGGAAGCTACAATTAGTTGGGAAAATAAGATAAACCACATTCAAGCTTCTCTCGCCCCAATTCCTAAACACACATGCTATATAAAAGAAGTAGTTAGATCTGGAGTTGCCAGAAACCTAAATGTCAATTTTTCATGGCATTCTTTCAACTCTATACTTATTTAAAGTGATTAAATTTTTATCTCATTAGAAAACACAAGTTTTTTTTTTCTCCTCCATGTGCATAGTATTCCAGAATGTGTGAAAATCAATGGTTGTTTCACAAGAAAGGTCCAGGGAAAACACAGTCAAAAGAATGGAACTTTGTAATATGGATTTCACCCTATAACAGAATGATTTTCTAACCCAAACTCTAATTGAAGGCTTCAGATGAGTAGGGTACCGTTTAGGAACATATAAAAGACCAGCTTTTGGTGAGTCCACTCCAACTCCACCTGGCAACCTATGTGTGTCACACTAGAACTGTGCTCCATAAGGTTTTCCAGGACTGCTTTTTCAGAAGTAGATTGCCAGACCTTTCTTCTGAGGTGCCTATGGATGAATTCAAACTTGGTGGATTGAAGGAAATCACTCTTCACAGCTGATTTTCATTGCTCATCTGTTTCCTAACACTTTGAATGATTTATAGCACAAACCACCTTCTCTTACCCATGTTTTGGCAAAGCTTCTGTCTCAGGACATCAACCCATCTTCCCTCCCAGGCTCTGAACTTACCCATGTTCTCCTTTCTAACACCTCAGAACACCTCATCTCTGACTCACAACTTACCTAGCTCTACCACCTCACATCTATAGTTACCCTTAACCAAGCTGTGTCCTTTAGAAGCGGTACCAAGGAAGGAAGAACAGGGAAGGAAGAGGAATAAACTTTGTTTTTCCCCTGTTGGTGTTGCATTGTAGGATAGACATTGGGCTACAAGTCACCAGGTCGGCAGTTCAAATCCACCAGCTGCTCCTTGGAAACCTTATACAGGATCGCTATGAGTCGGAGCCAACTCAATGGAATTTAATCACAACAGCAACGTATGTCAGATCAGGAGCCCTGGTTGCACAACAGTTAAGCACTTGGCTACTAACTGAAAGGCTGGCAGTTCAAACCCACCCAGCAAACCTGACAGACTGCTTCTGTCATTATGCTAACTTAGGAAACCCTACGACGCAGTTCTTCTTGAACAGAACCTACAGCACACAATAATGACAACTGTCAAACACAATGTTGTCTCTTTTAACTCTGTTTTTAAAGAACACTGGAGATAAGGGAGATTGTACTTCCACTTTTTGAGTCTCTGGGTGGGGAAACTAACTCAGCCCTCAAGATCCCAAGTGTCTTCACAAGTGGAAACACTGAATCATTCAAGTCAGTGATTTTCAACTGTCTGAGAATTGATCAGTATCCACAGTGAACTTTTGACCTATCCTAACCAAAATTTTTTTCAAAAGGCAATAAAATGTGTTTTCTTTGTGGCTGAAATATTCTATGTAAAGGACTGTCATTTGTTCTGAGATTATAGTGAAACCATGTCTTAAGGTACAGCTAACTTTTACAGCAAAAATTGCTTATCATCAAAATTATCCTGAAAGATTATCTTTTAGAAGAAGGTACCAAAATGAAGTCAAACATACCATTTCTTAACAAAGCTAATCAAGCCTATTTTTCCTACAGCATTGGAATAAATTACTAATGCTACGGTCAAATATAAATACCAAAAAGTCAAACCAGTTGTTGTTGGGTTGATTCCAATTCATGGAACCCCTGAGTAGTGCAAGAGTGAACATGCTCAGTTACTAACTGGAAGGTTGGAGGTTAGAATCCAGCCACAGGTTATCTCAGAAGAAAGACCTAGCAAACGATTTCTGAAAAGTCAGCTATTGAAAACCCTATGGCGCCCACTTCTCTTCTGACACGGGTGGGGTAACCATGGTTCCATGTATCTGATCAAGTATTTGGCTTAACCTTGAGTGCCATATTTTGCTTTGGGTTTTGTTTTATTGGGATTTATTTTATTTTGTATGTATGTATGTATGTATGTATTTATTTTGCTCTCCTTATTGTTTTTTAACTTACCTTAAAGATTAAAATCACTACCAACTGAGGTCCATGGAACTGGAGACTACGGGAGCAGACAATCACCTGCACACTGATCCCGAATAGCAAAAGGGTAGATTCACACCTTCCATCTCATCCTGCTGCAAAGCACACAATCTGAGCAGAGAATGGAATAGCAATCACTCTTATTTACCATGTGAGCATCTAGGCTTGAAGTGGAGCCACAGGGGTTAAATGCATGTATGACATTTTGCTTCTCCATATTCTTGCTCCTTTTTAAGAGTGGAAAAAATCATCTCCTTCCTTTTATGAAATAATTGTCATTGTTGATGCTAGATGCTGTCAAGTTGGTTCCACGCACAACAAAATCAACCACTGCCCCATCCTGTGTCATTCTCACAATTGTTATGCTTGAGCCCTATTGTTGTTGCCACTGTGTCAATCCGTCTCATTGGAGGTCTTCCTATTTTTCATTGACCTTCCACTTTACCACGTATGATGTCCTTCTTCTCCAGGAACTGGTCCCTCCTGACCTGTCCAAAGTACAAGAGACAAAGTCTCACATCCTGGCTTCTAAGGACCACTGTGGCTCTACTTCTGACAAGACAGATTTGTTTGTTCTTCTGGGAGTGCTTTTAATATTCTTCCCCGACACCATAATTCAAATGCGTCAAATCTTCTACTGTTTTAGTCATTGTTACAAAATGATGATGATTTCAAATTATTTTGGGGGGTAGAAGAATAGATGAGGGAATGAAATATTGGGTAATCTTATACAGTGAAGCCTGTGAAAGTTGGAATTCAATAGCACTGCCTTGTTTTTCCAGGATTCACATATTTTCTGTGGAAAACATTTCTATTTTCTTTCTCTGACAGATTTATGCCTTACACAGGTTCTAGCTTTCATGGGCTTTCACTGTATCAATCTCCAAGTTCTGTAAGAATACTTCTCTATGAAATTCAGAAATCTGAAATGATAGTCATAAATTTAATATTAGAATAATTTGCAGGTGTCATATAAAACAGGAAAAAGAAAGTTGCAGTCCATATCCTCAAGGCCAAATCTGGATTCCTAAATAAATCATTGAAAATTTGATTTTCCCAAAGTGCTGACTTTAAATACAAAATAAATAAAAAATGATCAGCACTCTAGTTGTAGAATTTATTTTAATCAACTTTTAGAAAAGACAAATACACCATTTTTTGGTATCATCTCTTTGCTTTTCAATACACTCTGTCCATCTGTTAACAAGCATTCATATTCCCTATTAAAAACATGTTTTGGGCTGAGCTGCAGATCATGAATGCATCACTGTCTTCACTTCTACATCAGAGGTGAATCTTCATCCTCAAAGGGCTGCTTTCGGGGAACAAACATGTAAAAGTCCAGTGGAGCAAGATCAGGACTGTAGGAAGGATGCTTTAATACCTTAACACCTCTAAACAAAGTTTTTGTAAAGTGTCAACAGTGTGGGCAGAGGTGTGTGGACGTGCATTGTCATACAAGATCACAAAGCCCTTAGATAGCAGTCCTCTGCATTCAATCTGAAGCCTAGGCTTCAGCTCTTCAGGGAGCATCTCACTGTAAGAAGCACTGTTGATTGCTGAGCCTTTTTCCTGACAGTGTTCCAATAGTGTCCCTTGAGAATCCCAGAAAACTGTGTGGTTGTTAAGTGCAGTTCAGTCAGTTCCAACTTAAAATAACCCTGTGTAGGGTTTCTAAGGAGTGGCTGGTGAGTTTGAACCCATAACCTTGAGGTCCAGTGCTTTGTCCCACAGCACCACACTAAAAAACTGTAAGCATCAAATTTTCAGCTGATGACAGACTTTAGAACATTTTCTTGGTCAGTGATTGAGGAAGTTTCCATTACACTCTGCTGTTTACTCTCAGGCTCATAGTGATGAATTCAAGACTCTTCACCAGTAACGATTTTTTTAGAGAAATTTGTACCTTCCTTCTAGTATTGCTCCAAACTTTGTTTTCAGGTGTCCAACCACTTCTGTTTATGTTCTTCAGTGAGTTGTTTCAGTACACATCTCGCACAAACTTTTCGAAACCCCATTCTCTTGTGAATTCTTTCATAGACAGAGCCATGGCTAATTTGCAAATGATTTGCCACATAATCTACTGTCACTCGTATATTAGAATAATTTCATGTGCATAGTCAATGTTGCTATCAGCCATGGACGTGGATGAGTATTTTAATATAACCAAAATGCAGGTAATTTTTTACTCACCCTCGTGTGTGTGTGTGTGTGTGTGTAATATATTTGACAATCTTTCTTTTATCTTATTTTCTCTATTGTTTCAGTGGGCTGCATTATAGCACACATCATTATAGTAAACACATATCTAATGATTCTAAAATTTCCATTCATGTGCCTGGTCTTCCTCACATTGAAGAAGTCGTTTAAAGCATTGCAACAAAACTATAGCATCAATCTTGTAAACTTAAGCACCTCCATTGAACAGGGGATACTTTTCATGTCTTCTAAAGCTGTCTATGAAATCCCTCATCATAAACTGTTAAATAAACTCATGTTGGGTGTCCATGCCATCAAAGAGATCACATGACTACAAAGAAATATAAACTGTTTAATCACTGTTTCATGTCCATTTTGACCTCCTGTTTTGCTTCATTATTCTTGCAGCCACCTCAAGGCCGGAACACTCCAACAAAATCACTCTGGCAACATGTGAATGCCTTCCACTCAAATAAGAATATTGTTTATCCCCCTGTGCTTTCTTTTACTCCTCTGTTTAACAAACAGCAGGGTGACTGGGCATGGGCTTGAAAGGAGTTTAGTAGGAACCTAGAGCACCAGGGTATTCCATTTACACCACTGATGTGTGGTGGATTTGCAAATCTCCTGTGAGCCCCAGTGGACACCCACTGAGCTCATGAATAGGTTGCTAAGGACTTGACAATGTTCTGCACAGCCACTACTAATACTAAAGAGGCAACCACAGGCTGGATCCCAGAGGAAAGAAAGTGCTAACAGTTTGAGTCACAGTCAGGACTGGGCTGCTTCATTTAATAACTTCAGACAGTTCTGTCTGGGCTTAAACTCCCCACAGTCCACTGACAATATCCCAAAGATTCAAAGATAAGTCTGATACCTTCAGTATGCATTTCCTTTTATTCGTAATATAGTGTAACTTTTCTCCCTCATGTGTATTAACTCTTAGCAATGACGTGCTCATTCATGTGGCATATCAAGTCTGAATGAAGGAAATTTTTTTTTATTTTTTTGTAAGTCAAAAGGGGAGGAGAAAAATGAGCTCCATATTAGCATATGTGAAACAGCAAATACAAAATTGGAAGACCATGGAGCTCAGAGACTGTGTGGAAGTGTGGCCCTCCACCTCCCCAATGGAAGATTGGATGCTGGCCACTGTCCACCACCCCTCCCAAAGGGGGAGAAAGACTTGAAAATAGATTTCATGAATGAGCCATTGACTTCAATAAGTGGATCTGAGAATATTATTAAGCCCTGGAAGAAGCCGTTCTTAGTTTGGTTACTGTGGTGGCTAATTTTATGTGTCAGATTGGGTGAAGCTCTGTTACAGTGATGGTATTTTGTAGATGTGATGAACTTTTGCAATCAGTTAAATCTAAGGAAAGGAGGTTAGCCTCAATAATGTGGGTGGTCTCATTCAATCAGTTCAAGGCAAAAACCAGGGTATCTGGGAAAGAAGGATTCTGTCTCCACACTACAAAAAGACAACCTGATGGGATTTGCAGCCTGATGCCCACCCTATTGATTTGGGACTTGTCAGTCCCCACAATAAGATGAACCAATTCCTTCCAAGAAGTAAATACACACAAACATATTGCATATTATACTCATATGTATGTGTGTGTGCATGTGTATGTATCTACCCTATCAGTTCTGTTTCTCTGGAGAATGTTGACTAATGCACTAATGCAGTTACTGACTGGACACAAATTCAGCCACAGTATGCTGATAGTCACAAAATCTGGGAAAAAGTGACAAAAAAAAAACCTTAACATCTACCTCTCTACAAAACATTGAGCATTAAAGAAAATAAAGAACTTTCATAGTACACCCTTTCCTCATTTACCAGCTATCTTGATGTCTGACAATAGTGGAAAAAAAAAAGCATGTATGACAATAGTAAACAATCTACTATCTATTTACACATTAGCACAATTTGTTTGGCAATAATGAATGCCAAGGTACTAAGTGAGAGTAACACTGGCTGTGATAATTAAGGTTGTGTGTCATCTTGACTGAGCCACAATTCTCATTGGTTTGGCAGTTATAATGATATAATTTGATGTAATCATCATCCATTTTGTGATCTGATGTGCTCATCCTTCATTTTTATAAAATGATTATTCACATAATGCCCTGGTCTTTGGAACCTAACCATGTAGATAAGTGAGGAGAATGTATTTATTTCCACTAATGTAATCTTCCTTTACTCTAAGATGCCTAGCCTATAGCAACACCATTTGCCCCACAGAATATACTAATGTTTGACAGAGAGAAAATAATGGTTTTAGAAAGTGTCTAGTCAATGATTCTCCACATTGAGCAGAAGAAGATTGGTAGATTGTCCTAGAATCAATGGTTCATAACTGGATCTTGAAGACAAAGAGTGACACTCTGCTCCACAGAAAGACCAATCTTGGCAACATCATCTCACCTGGTTCACACCACAAGCCACAATTATATAGATGCCAATTTCTCAAGGAGCTATCTCACCTTCTGCCATGGGGTCTTCTTAGCCTGTAACTACTGTGCTTTTAGGGTCATGTTTACATGAATTGTAACTTGTCCTGTCCAGGCCACTGAGCCCTTGTCTTGGTATTCCCCAGGTCTCATCAACCATCTCACAAGAGAAAGCAGAAATAAATTTAGAAACCAAAAAGAGCATGCACCACAGTCAAAAATAATGGATCCAAGGGAACCTAGATCCAAAGGGCGTGGAGGAAGGTAGAGTCTCCAGTGAATAGTATCCAACCTGTCCAGGAAGGGCTGATGAAATGAAATGCAGATGTGTCTCTTGTGATGCAATAGTGAAGAATTGTTATCAGAACTGATTGTGAGGATTGGAAAGGTAAAGGTAGACATTTTATAGCAAGGAGGGGCGTGATTAACTTTTCAGTCTAGGAGCGGAGGACCCTGGGACCATCAATGGAGAAAAGCGGAGAGCGGGACCCTACCCAGAAGCAGTGAGGCCTGAGATGGAGGCAGAGAAGATGACATGAAGAGATGGAGCAGCTGGGGACTGTGGGGGGCGGGGGGCAGGCTTGCAGGGTATACCCTTCAGTTGGGTGATGATGCATGGATGGGATGGTAACCATGGCAATGAAACGATGTATGATAGAATGAATGTAAAACTAATGTTCTCCTATGTAAACTATCACACAATTCACAATAAAACATTTATTTAAAAAAAAGAAAGAAATTGAATTATACACTTACAATTAAACAAATAATTTAGAAAAAAAAAATAACTAAGTCAAAAGGCATAGTACATAATATGAGACATAAGGTTTTGTTGGAGCAAATAATTGTTATAAACTTCCAGTGGCCACTGAATCAATTCTAACTCATAGCTCTGGTAGCGTAGAGGAGCTCTGGTAGCGTAGTGGTTACGAATCGGGCTGCGAACCTTAAGGTCAGCGGTTCGAAACTACCAGCCGCTCCGCGGGAGAAAGATGAGGCTTTCTACTCCCGTAAAGATTTACACCCTCGGAAACCCTGTACAGGGTCGCTATGGGTCGGAACCGACTCGACGGCACTTAACAACAACAAGTGATCCCGTGTGTGTCAGAACAGCACTGTGTTCCATAGGACTTTCAGTGGCATTTTCTAAATGACATTTTAGAAAGCAGGTAACCAGATCTGTCTTCCAATGAGCCTCTCAATGGTTCTGAATCACCCACCAAGCATTTAATCTTATGGTGTCACTCAGGAGCTCCATATGATGATAGTTTAGATCCTTCAGCTGGTAGATTTTATATATGTATAAAATCAGACATATTTCAGAATAAACTCAATATGATCACAGACAATCAAAGACCTCACAGATGAGATCTAGGGAATTGTATTTAATGAAACTGTGCCACTTATCTAGACAGCTACCTGGCCAACCAATTGTAAGAGATCCATATTTGTGCCCATTCTAAAGAGTGGTGGCCAAGAGAATAAGGAAACCATCAAACAATATCATGAATAGTAGTATCACATGCAAGTAAATTTTTCTAAGAATAATTTAAAAGTGGCTGCAATAGTACATCAACGAAAACTCAAGCTGGATTCAGAAGAGGATGTGGAGCTGGTGATATAATTGCTGATGTCAGATGGATCTTGGCTAAAAGCAGAGAGTACCAGAAAGATGTTTTCTTGTATTTTATTGACTATGCAAAGACTTTTGACTGTGTGGATCATGACAAGCTATGGATAACATTGTGAAGAATGGATATTCCAGAACAGTTGGTTAAGCTCATGATGAACCTGTACATAGGCCAAGAGGCAGTTGTTTGAAAAAAGCAAGAGGATACTGAGTGGTTTAAAATCAGGAAAGGTGTGCACCAGGGTGTATTCTTTCACCATAATTAGTCAATCTGTATGCTGAGCAAATCATCTAAGAAGCTGGATTATATGAAGGAGAACATGGCATCAGGACTGGAAGAACACAACACTCATTGACAACCTTCAACATGCAAATGATACAACCTTGCTTGCTGACAGTGAAGAGAACTTAAAATATGTATTGACGAAGATCAAAGACCATAGCCTTCAGTATGGATTGCACTTCAGTAAAGAAAATAAATCTCCTCACAACTGGACAATAAATACCAACATGATAAAAGAAGAAAAGGTTGAAGTTGTCAAAGACTTCATTTTGCTTGGATTCACAATCGACACTCATGGATCAAGAGATCAAATGACATATGGCACTAGACAAATCTGCTGCACAAGACTTTGTTAAAGTATTCAAGAGCAAAGCTATTGGTTTGAGGACTGAAGTTTACCTGGCTCAAGCCTTGGTGTTTTCAATAGCATCATATGCATGTGAAAGGTGCATAGTGGAGAACTGATGCATTTGAGTTATGCTGTTGGAGAAGAATATTAAAAGTACAGTGGACTGCCAGAAGAACAAACAAATTTGTGTTAGAAAAAGTACAGCCAGAATGCTCCTTATAAACCAAGATGGCCGAACTTTTTCTCTCGTACTTCAGACATATTAACAGAAGACCCCCCAATGAAATGGATTACCACAGTGGCAGCAACAGTGGGTTCAAGGGTCACAGCGGTTGTGAGAATGGTAAAGGAAGGGGCAGTGTTTCTTTCTGTTGTGCAGTATTTCATTCTGTTGGCCACTATGAGTCAGAAACAACTCAAAGGCACCAAACAACAACAACAAAAATCACATATCCAAATGATAAGCACTGGACTTCTAACCTCAACATCAACAGGAGCTCTGGTAGCGTAGTGGTTACGAATCGGGCTGTGAACCACAAGGTCAGCAGTTCGAAACTACCAGCTGTTCCATAGGAGAAAGATGAGGCTTTCTGCTCCCATAAAGATTTACAGCCTCGGAAGCCCTGTACAGGGTCGCTATGAGTCGGAACCAACTCCACGGCACACAACAACAAATGAGACAGAACAGACTTAACAGTATACAATAACAACAACATGCCACATACCATGTAAGCACATTGAAGCACGTAATAAATACTTAATGTTATTTTGTATCAATGCCAAAATTCTAGACCCACCTATAAATGGGGGGAAACATTATAACATAAAACACTAAATATTAGAGAATAAACATAACTCAAGCTTTTTATTTAACCCCAAAATAAAATACAAATTTTCATTCCACATTCACTCCCATAAATATTAATGATAAATAAAAATCATAATAAATCAAAATTTCTATTGATCTTCAAGTAACAGTATAGCATAGTCATATAGGAGCATAAGTTAAAATACTGTCTAGTGAAAGCAAAGGAATGAGTGAGGCAAACACTCTGTGGAAAAGATCCTAAAGGATTATCTATTCCTACAACAGGGCTTCCTTTCAAATTCTCTTCCAGCTTGTGCATCTGCAGTATCTTCTACTAAGAAGTAAATAAGCACTGTCTCATAACACTTACGGAGCACAGTGACTCCTTACAATAAGCACTGGACTGTACAAAGGTTGGTGGTTTGAGCCCACTAGCCGCTCTGTGGGAGAAATTTGAGACTATCTTCTCCCCCAAAGATTTAAAGCCTAGGAAACCCTATACAGGGTTGCTATGAGTCAGAACCAACTCAGTGACACTTACCAATAACAGCAGCAACATAACATTTATGGGATTTTCACAATGTGCAGTGAAGACTTCTGATCCATTTTTTTCCTATCCATTTTTTTCCCCATAATCTACAGCATCATCCATTGTTCCCAATTGCTCTGACCTATAGCAAACCATCATTCAGTTCTTAAATTGCTGTTGTTGTTGATAAGTTTCGTGGAGTCGGTTCCAGTTCATAGCAACCCTGCGTAGGGTTTCCAAGGAATGACTGCTGGGCTTGACCCATGGACCTTGCAGTTAACAGTCCAGCACTTATCCTACAGTGCCACACCAGGACTCCAATTCTTAAACAGATGTCTATATATAAAGAAACCTTTGGGCAACTATTCTGTTATTTATATACGGCTAGCATTTAAATCATCTTATTGGTGGTGGCTCCATATGATAAGCACTGGACTGCTTTTCCATAGTTCAAGTCCACCAGATGTTCCATGGGCTTTCTGCTCCCGCAAATATTTAAACTCTATACACGGTCGCTATGAGTTAGAACTGATTCTAAGGCACTTAACAACAACAATGTTTAAATAACTTGGGAAGTGACCTTCTCTATAGTTCTGTGGAAGAGGGAAATAAGGGACTCTTGGTCCTGGAAGTCATTCCTGGTATCTTGACATTGTTGATTCAGTAGAGCTGACTTTGAAGAGGTTATTCCAACTACAGTGAGATTCTCCCAGCCCCCAGGGGCCTCTGGTATATGCAGACTTAGACACATTTATCACAAGGAGGCCATTCTTGAAGCTGTATGGCAAGTAAAGCTCTATTTGTTAAAGGTTAATCCAAGGCTGAAGCAAAAATACTCAATAAGGAGGTTATTAAATTTTCTTATTAACTCTAATCAGGGAGCTTTGTTGCTTGAATGTCAGGTTAAAGCCACAACTGTGCAAAACCAATCAGAAGACAAAAAAGCACAGTGTTATTACTATAATCATATATCAACATACTCCATCACTTGTTCTTGAGAGTTCTTTAATCTTAATGAAAAGTATCGAGTGTTGAGTGTACATTTGACAGCTTATGCAGAACCATAAGCCAAGGGAGTTTGTCCAGCCTTTCAGAAATTCCCGTCACCGCTAAGTCATTGAGTTGGTGCTACGGTTTGGCAAAGAGTGGCAGACCATTATTCCTTGTGTCAGTTCTGAATCCCTCAACTGGAGGGCACAAAACATCAGACACATTTCAAAATTAAGGCACCATGACCACAGACAAAGAACTCACAGATTACCTATCCTCTCAAATTCTTTCCTAAGGACCCTGACTCTCAGAAACATAAGATGAAGGTTCAGAATAAGGCTGAGTTCAAACCAGGAGCCAGCTTTCAAATTTATGGCCTTTGACAGCTGCCACTGAGTCAGCTCTGACTCTTGGCAATTCCAGGTTCCACGGCAGGAAACGTGCTCTGCCCTGCACCGTCCTCATGATTGTTGCCATGTTGAGACCATGTTGTCCATTGTTGAGACCACTGTGTATTTTGAGTCCCTTGAGCTAAATCAAGGGAGCTCATCTTCCAGCACAATATCAAGCAATATTTTGTTGTGATCCACAAGATTTTCATTGGCTAGCTTTCAGAAGTAAATTACCTGGTCAATTTTCCTAGTCTGTCTTAGTCTCAAAGTTCTGCTAGTACCTGTTCACCGTGAATGACCTACTGGTATTTGAAATCTCAGCGGCGTAGCTTTCAGCATCACAGCAACATGCAAGCCATGATAGTAGCACAAGCTGACAAACAAGTGGTGGTTTGCAGCATGAGAAGAGGAAGTATGTGGGCAACAGAAGAGGGTAGTCCTATGATGCAGCCTTTGTTCCCCACACTGCGGCACTAGTGTCCTTTGACACATTCCACAGAGGCCTCAGGTTTGTTGTTGTTGTTACGTGCCATGGAGTCGGTTCCAGCTTAAGAGCACATAAAAACAAGGAATTTGAAGTTCTAGAGAGTTCTTAAAGCTATGCACACCAAATAGGTAACAAGCGACACACTGAGGAATTCATCAAACTGCTTTCGCAAAAATTACAGCTTTGGCAACCCTATGGGACAGTTCTACTCTGTCCTAAGGGTCGCTATGAATTGAAATGGACTAAACAACAGGTCTAGTTTAGTATCTATTGGGTCACTCCTATGAACATGGAGGTGGTGGTGTACCATGGAGTCGGTTCTGATTCATAGCGACCCTGCATAGGGTTTCTGAGGCTGTAAGGGAGCAAAAAGCCTCATCTTTCTCCATGGAACGGCTGGTAGTTTTGAACTACTGACTATGAGATTAGCAGTCAGACTTGTAACCACTACACTGCCAGAGCTCCTATGAATACAGAAGCAAGTTATAAATTTTGTCATCTTAAAACAAATTCCCTTAGTTTAATCTCCATTCATTTACCTCCCCAAGCTCCCCATTCTTCTGTTGTCCTTTATAACAAAATTTCTCTGAAGAGTGGTCCATTTTCTCCCTTCTCACCCTCTCCTGAATTTATTCTATTTAGATTTCTATTCTCCACCTCTCTGCAAATGCTGTCCTTGTGAAGATCCACAACAGCCTCCACATGACAAAATGTATGGTCAGTGTTCTCATCTTACTGGATATATCAACATTGCTTGGCATACTTTCTGAAACACGTCTACATTTAGCTACATCATTCTCCTTTTTCCCTCCTACTAACTCTGCTGTTGCTGCTGTAAGCTGTTGAGTTGGTTCTGACTCATGTTGTTGTTGTTGTCAGGTGTCATCCAGTCAGAACCGACTCATAGAGACCCCATGCACAACAGAACGAAACAATGTCGGATCCTGGGCCAATCTCACTATCACTGCCACACTTGACGCCATCAATGATGCCACCTGGCTGATCCATCTGGTTGGGGGTCTTCCTCTTCCTCTCTGACCCTCCATCTCATCCAGCATGACATCCTTCTCCAGCGACTGTTCCCTCCTGACAATATACCAAAGTAGGAGAGACGGAGCTTAGCCATCCTGGCCTCCAAGAAGCACTCTGGCTGCACTTCTTCCAAAACAGATCTATTGGTTCTTTTGTCAGTCCATTCAGTGTTCTCCTCCAACACCACAACTCAAAGGCATCAATTCTTCTACGATCTTCCTTATTCACTGTCCAGCTTTCGCATCCATATGAGGTTATTGAAAAT
>NW_006408690.1:6107959-6123446 GCF_000296735.1 Chrysochloris asiatica | reverse complement strand
ACCCCATATAGGGTTTCTGGGGCTATCTTTACAGGGGCAGAAAGCCTCATCTTTCTCCCTCAGAGCTGTTGACCTTGTGGTGAGCAGCACCATGCATAAATCTCTAGGCTACCATGATTCCTATCACTCAGTCTCTGTAAAATCTAGGTAGTAGTAGCAACAGTAGTGTGACAGTGTAGGCTTTGTATCAACTTGGCTAGGCCAGGATTCTTGTTGGCTTAGCAATTAAGATGCCTTTATCATGTCCACAGAGTCCTGGTGTGGCACAGTGGGATAAGCACTGGACCGTAAGATTGGTTTGAACCACAAGGTCAGTTGTTCAAACTCACCAGCCGCTCCTAGGATACCCTAAACATGGTCACTATGAGTCTGAGTTGGAACTGACTCCATGGTATTTAACAACAATGATGTTAATGAGGTCAGATGCAATCTATAGGATTAGGTTTTATCTTGAGCAAATCTCTTTTGAGATTAAAAAAAAAAAAGGAGAGATAAGTGTACCGAGCATGAGGGACCTACTGTCCTATGCACTAGGAGTGGCATATGTCCTTTGGACCTAAAGTTCCCACACTGTGAAACTTCCAGATCCAGGGAAAATATTGAAGCCAAGACACATGGAGATCTCCAAAGAATGCTGAACTCACAGATGCTGAAAGGAGAAAAGGACCTTTTCCAGAGGCAGTAGTCTGATGGCACTGTAGGAGAAGCATTGGATTTCTAGCTGCAATGTCAGGGGTTCAAACCCACCAGCTGCTCCTTAGAAACCCTATTCAAGGTTACCATGATTCCCAACCAACTTGACAGCACTTAGCTACAACAACAACAGAATAAATTTCTGTGAGTTAAAGCCATCCACTTGTGGTATTTCTGTTATAGCAGCACTGCATCACTAAGACAAGTAACAACGCCATCACCTGTCCAGTGTCATGGGGATACTGAGAATCACCATTAGCTGTGTGCTATGAGGTAGTGGTCAGATCTGTCCCCCAAGCTCCATGCTTAGATAAGTCCCCTATCAGACAAAGTGTCTTTAAAAATAAATAACTCCCACACAGCCCTTTCAAAGTAAGAATTCTCATTACTCTAAAATCTCTTTAAGTACCTCATGTTCATTTTCAGTTCTTTGCCAACTTTTCGTGTTTCCGATATGCTCTTGTTATGCTCCGTTGAGTCTATTCCAACATATAGCAACCCTGTCCAGGGTTTCTGAGGATGTAAACCTTTTCGGGTAACAAAAGTCTTATCTTTCTCCCATGGAGTGGCTAGTGGGCTTGAACCGCCAACTTTGTGGTATGCAGTGCAGTGTTATTCTACATAGTCACCCTGCTATCTGTTTTCATCATATGCCCAATAAATGCTAGTTGTTGTTGTTGTTGTTAGATGCCATCAGGTCAGTACCAACTTATAGCAACAGGAAAAAAAAAACAATGCCCAATCCAGGGCCAACCTCAGAATCATTGCTGTTTGAGCCCATTGTTACTACCACTGTGCTAATCTACTTCGTTGGGGGTCTTACTGTTTTTCGATGACCGTCCACTTTACCAAACATACTATCCTTGTCCAGAGACTGGTCCCTCCTGATAATAACTCCGAAGTATGAGAGACGAAATCTGACCACTCTGGTTTCTAAGGAGCCTTCTGGATGTACTTCTTCCAACACAGGTTTGTTCGTCCTTTTGGCAGTTCATGGTAATATTAATATTCTCTCCCAACACCATAATTCAAATACATCAATTCTATTGTCTTCCTTATTCACTGTCCACCTTTCCCATGCATATGCGATTATTGAAAATACCGTGACTTGGGTCAGGCACACCTTAGTCCTCAAACTGACATCTTTGCTCTTCAATACTTTAAAGAGGTCTTGAGCATTTTAAAGAGGTCTTGAGATGTGCCTAATGCAACACATCATTTAATTTCTTAACTGCTACTTCCGTGAGTGTTGATGGTTAATCTGAGCAAAATGAAGTCTTTCACAGCTTGAATCTTTTCTCCATTTTAATGGATTTTGTTTATTGGTCCAATGGTAAGGATTTTGTTTTGTTTTGTTTTGTTTGTTTTTTACATGTTGGTGCAGCCCATATCAAAAACTGTGGTCTTTGCTCTTCATCAGTATTTTAAGTCTTCTTTAGTGTCAGCAAGTAAAGTCGTATCATCTGCATATTGCAGATTGTTAATGAGTCTTCCTCCACTCCTGATGTCACGTTTTTCTTCATATAACCCAGCTTCTCAGATTATTTGCTCAGCATACAGGTTGAATAAGTATGGTGAAGGAATACAACCCTGGCACATACCTTTCCTAATTATAAACTACTCGGCATTCCCTTGTTTTTTTCAAACTGCCTCTTGGTCTATGTACAGGTTCCTTATAAGCACAATTAAGTGTTCTGGAATACTCATTTGCTGCAATGTTGTCCTTAGCTTGTCACGATCCACACAGTTGAAAGCTTTTGCATAGTCAATAAACCACAGGTAAAACATCTTTCTGGTATTCTCTGCTTTCAACCAAGAGCCATCTGACATCAGGAATTATATCCATTTTTCTACATCCTCTTCTATCCGGCTTGAACCTCTGGAAGTTCTCTGTCAATGTACGGTAGCAGCCATTTTTGAATAATCTTTAGCAAAATTTTACTTACATATGATATTAATGATATTGTCTGATGATTTTGTCCACATTGCATTGGGTGACCTCTCTTTGTAATGAGCACAAGTGTGGATCCCTTCCAGTTAGTTGGCCAGATACTTGTCTTCCAAATTTCGTGGCATAGATGAGTGAGTGACTTCAGTGCTACATCAGTTTTTTTTATTATTATTATTGAAAGATTTAAATTTGTATTCCATCAATTTCCAGAGCCAATGCCTTCAGTGCACCTTGGACTTCTTCCTTCAATATCATTGTCTCCCTGATCATATGCTTCATCTTGAAATGGCTGAATAGCTATCCTTTCTTTTGGCAGAGTGACTCTGTGTATTCCTTTCATCCTCCTTTGATACTCTCTGCATCATTCAATAGTGTATCCATAGAATCCTTCAATATTTCAAGTTAAGACTTGAATATTTTTTAAGTTCTTTCAGCTTGAGAAATGCTGAATATGTTCCTCCATTTTGGCTTTCTAATTCCACGTCTTTGCACAGTTCCTTATATTTGACTTTATCTTCTTGAGCTGCCCTTTCAAATTTTCTGCTCAACTCTTTTACCTCCTCAGTTCTTCCATTTGTTTTAGCATCTCTATACTGGAGAGTAAGTTTCAGAGTCTCTTCTGACATCCATTTTGGTCTTTTCCTTCTTTTTTGTTTTCTTAATGACTGTGCTCTCTTCCTGTATGATGTTCTTGATGTCATCCCACAGCTCTTCTGGTCTTCAGTCTTTAGTGTCTAATGCATCAAATCTGTTCTTCAGATGATCTCTAAATTAAGGGGAGATATGTTCAAGGTCCTATTTTGGCTCTTGTAGACTTGTTTTAATTTTCTTCAGTTTCTGCCCCAGGACTTGTTTTGGCTGATGATAGGGAGTTTTTCCACCATCTCTTTCCACATCTGCAGTCAATTTGATTTCTGTGTATTCAATCTGGTGCTGCTAAGTTGTTTTAAAAAGGTATCTGTAATGAAGAAGTCATTGTTCTTGACAAATTCTATCAGGAGACCTCCAGTATCATTTCTATAGCCAAAGCTATATTTTCAACTACTGAGCCTTCTTCCTCTTTGTTTTCAACCTTTACATTCCAATCACCAGTAATGATCAATACATCTTGATTGTATGTTTGATCAATTTCAGACCGATGAAGTTGATGGAATTTTTCAATTTCATCTTCACTTCATCTTTACATGTTTGGTGCATAAATTTTAATAGTAGTGGTATTAACTGGTCTTCCTTGTAGGCATATAGACACTATCTTATCACAGACAGCATTGTACTTCAAGACAGACCTTGATATGTTCTTTTAGATTACAAATGTGATGCCATTCCTCTTCAATTTGTCATTCCTAGTATAGTAAACAATGTGACTGTCAGATTCAAAATGGCCAATACCAAATCCATTTCAATAATACCTAGGATATTGATGTTTATGTGTTCCATTTCATTTTTGATAATTCCCAAGTTTCCTAGATTCATACTTTGTATATTCCATGTTCTGACTATTTTGAGTTGTGCCCCATAAGCAAATGAAGGCCCGAAAGGCTTTACTCCATTCACATCATTACTATCAACTCTACTTTGAGGAGTCACCTCTTCCTCAGTCGCATTTTGAGTGTCTTCCAACCTGAGGGGCTCATCGTCCAGCACTGTATCTGACAATATTCTGACATTCTTCATCATGTTTTAATATTCTGATCTGACAGTGTTCCACTCTTATTTATAAGGTTTTTAGGGACTAAATATTCAGAAATAGTCTGTCTCTCCTTCTTCCTATTCTGTCTTCATCTGGAAGCTCAGCTGAAACCTGTCCACCATGGATTATCCTGCTGGTATAGCTTACAGAATCACATCAATATGCAAGCCACTGCCACACAACAAACAGACAGAGGAGTGGTGGCAATAAATGGTGGTGACTAGTAAATTCTTTTCATTATTCATAGAAGACTGAAATCTAACATCAGTGAAATGAACCAGACAATTTCACAGATGGAACACAAAATAGTAACTACCATTTCTGTATTAAAGTGAAGAATTAGATGGCATTCATTTACCAAAGAATGATAAGGAATAATCATGTGTTAGCTGGCAAATTATAACTGTTGTTGTTAGGTGCCATTAAATTGATTCCAACTCATAGTGAACAGAATTGAAACAAAGTCTGGTCCTGTGTCATCCTCACAATTGCTTCTATTTTAGAGCCCACTGTTGCAGCCATTGTGTCAATATGTCTCATTAAGGATCTTCCTCTTTTTCACTGGCCCTCTACTTTACTATATATGATATCATTTTTCAGGTACTGGTTCCTCTTGATAAAGTGTCCAAGTATATGATACAAGCGTCACCATCCTCACGTCTAAGGAGTATTCTGGATGTACTTCTTCCAAGACAAATTTGTCCATTCTTTTAATTGTTATTGTGGTTGTTAAGTGCCATTGAGTTGGTTATGACTCATAATGACCCTGTAAAGGTTTTCCGAGAAGCAGCTGGTGAACTTGAACCACTGACCTTGTGGTTCAAACCGACCTTGCAATCCAGCGCATTAACCTGCAGCCGCACACCAGAACTCCATTCTTCTAATAATCCATTATTTAATATTTATATATTCTTTGCCAATCCTATAATCTAAATGCAACAATTCTTCTTTGGTCTTCTTTATTCATTGTTCAGTTTTCACATGCATATAGTTGTCAAAATAACTCTTGGCTTTTTAAAACTTCAATGAGGTCTTGTGTGACAGATTTGCTTAATAAAATATGTCATTTGATTTCTTGACTGCTGCTTCCATGAGCATTGATTGTGTATCCAAACAAAATGAAGTCTTTGACAACTTGAATCTTTTCTCCATTTATCATGTTGTTATGTATTTGTCCAGTTGTTAGGAGGAGGGACCTGGGCTAATTTACTTAACTGCTAAAGGGTAGGAGGTTCGAGTTTATTCAGAGGTGTCTCCAAAGAAAGGTCTAATGATTTATTTTGAAAAATCAGTCATTAAAAGCCTCATGGAGAACAGTTCTACTCATTGAAGTGCAATCCATCCTGAAGTCTGTAGTCTTTGATCTTCATTAGTATTGGTAAGTATTTTTAAGTCATCTTTCTCTTCCAGCAAACTAAGTTGTGCCGTCTACATATCACAGATTTTTAATGAGTCTTCCTCCAATCCTAATGCCATGTTCTTCTTCATATAATCCAGCTTCTGGGATTATTTGTTACGCATACAGATTGAATAAATATGGTGAAACAATACAACCCTGATGCACACCTTTTCTGATTTTCAACCACTCAGTATCCCCATGTTCTGTTCCAATGCTGCCATTTGATCCGTGTATAGGTTCCTCATGAGCACAGTTATATGTTCTGGAATGCCCATTCTTTGCAATTATCCATAGTTTTTTTATGATCCACAATACTGTAAAAAAACAAAAAAAATTTTATTCCAAGACATTGCGAAAGCTTGAAAGACACCTGTTTTCATTGTGTTGTTGTTGCTAAGTGCCAATATTTGTTCTCAGGCAAGTATTACTTGATTCCAATTATGTTCCACACTGGTTCCCATTTTAAATTACATATCCTGTTAACTTCATGCTCTAATTATGGGTAACAGCACGAGTTCTAAAAATAAACCGTTGTCAGTTCTACGCAATAAGCAGTTGCTTGTATGCAAACACATTTGAGATTGACCACATTTGAAAAACATCTGAATCTTTTTAAAAAGAGAAATAAAATATGTCACTAAATCTACTTGATGACTCGATATTTGCCAAGTCCTGGTGTGGCGCTGTGGAATAGTGCAATAGACTGTAAGGTCAGAATGATTCGCAAGGTCAGTAGTTCAAATTCACCAGCCACTCCTCATAAACCTTATACAGAGTCGCTATGAGTCAGTACCAACTCAACAGCACTACACAATGACAACAACCTCCAAAATAATCCTAACATTTTAACATGGTTTCAAGATTTTAAAGTATTGGCCAGAAGAATGAACAGATTACTTTAACTTCTGTCCAAAGTCTCCTCATACACTGGAGCTTCACTTTTATAATAGAAGCATTGAAAGCTTTTGTTTGATCTCCTTGCATTGCAGTTCCACAGGGAGTCCCCATATTTCAAACTTGTCTGGCTTCATGAATTTTGTTTTTATTATTACTACAATCTGTTTTGGTGTCAAGTTTACTCCAGCGTTAAGGGCTTTGTTGTTCTTTCTGCAAGCATCAGACACTGAGTTTCTGGACATGTTGAATGGAGAGTACAAAACAATTGGTCCGAATAAATCTAGAATACCACCATGCTATAATAAACAACATTAAACTTTAAAAACAACTCCTTTCTCCTTGTGATCAGTGAAGCAACAGCAGCCTCATATTTTTAAGTATATTTTTATTATCTTTAGGTCAACTGAAAACCAATGCCCACCATCTTGAGAACAGACCTCCCCAGAACTTCCCAGGTCAGGGGCAGCTAGAGTCTCATCATTATGTTTTAGTGCTGAGCTTAGGGCTTGTTGGCATGCTTTCATCATTTATCAAGAAGCCAATCAACTGAGACGCAACTTCACCAGGGAAGATCTCAACTGTCTTCTCAGAGAGTCTGAGACTCTCAGTAACCCCTCTTGACAAGATCATCTATAAAACTTACCACATGAAAAGGGCAAACTGATTATGATGCTAGGAAATATAAAGTCAGGCATACACACACAGAGTAAGCAATATAATAAGTTCTCTATCTCATGATTGCTAATTTAAAAAAATCTATACCAACCATTCTGGAAACTAGGAAAGGTCTGTATTACAACACAAATCCCTTTCTTCTAATATAGGTGTGTACCATTTCAGTTCTATCTTGGAGTTTTATGCTTGCCCTACTGAGGACGCAGGGCAAGCCAAAAATCTGAGTGGGCTTTTCCCTGAGGGGAGTGGACATTCCAAACTGAAGAGGAAGAGGGTGCTGGGTACAAAGGATTAGTACACTTGACTGCTAACTAAAAGTTTGGAGTCCATTGAAGAAAGGCCTGGTGATCTCCTTCTGAAAGTCAGCCATTGAAAACCCTATGGAGTTAGTTCTACTAACATACATGGGTCACCTTGAGTCAGAGTCCATTCCACAACAATGGGTATATAAGGAGAGAAGAAGGAGCAGAAGGCCCGAACCTAAGGTGGGGTGAGAAGGGCAGCAGCAGATTAATGAGGAATCCCAGAACTCATAGATCAAGCCCGCACATTTGACCACTCTGGCCTCGAGAGACTCTCCCTCTTTAGAAACTCAGAAATATCTGGAGGTGGGTGGTAGGGGACAAGTGTATTATTAAAATATTATATTTATATTAATAAATTGTATGTCTGTATTCAATTTAGTTTGTATTTAATTGAATCTAATAAATATGCATGCATTCTATTTATACCTACTTTTTGTATATTATTAGAATAGAGTTCAGTCTATTCTATTCTGTCACTTTTGCCAAAACAAAGGTGGGGAGAAGCACAAGTAAAAAGAATACTGCTTAGATTCAATTTCACCGCTGTGAATGCAGAAAGCACCAAAATAGGATGGACGTCACTGTACCGAAAGGAAATGGTTGATGTCCAACCATTTCAAGAGGTAGCATATGATCAAGAGCCAATGATACTGAAGGAGGAAGTCCAAGGTGCATTGAAGGAATTGGCAAAGAAAAAGGCACCAGGAATTGATGGAATAAAAATTGAAATTTTTCAAGAAAGTGAGGTGGCACTGGAGGCACTCACTCATCAATGCAAAGAAATTTGGAAGACAACTATCTGGCCAACTGATTGGAAGAGATCTGTATTTGTGCCCATTCCAAAGAGAGTAGTGACCCAAAGGAATACGGAAATCATTGGACAATCTCTTTGATATCCCATGTGAATAAAGTTTAATTCAAGGTAATACAGAAACAGTTGCAAGCATACAATCACAGAGAACTTCCAGAGGTTCAAGCTGGATTCAGAAGAGGCCATGGAACAAGAGATATCATTGTTGATTTCCAATAGATCTTGGCTGAAAGCAGAGAATACCAGAAAGATGTTTACCTGTGCTTCATTGACTACGCAAAGGCCTTCAATTGTGTGGATCATGACAAACTATGGACAACATTGTAAAGTATGAGTATTCCAGAACAATTACTTGTGCTCATGAGGAATCTATACCTGGACCAAGCAGCAGTTGTTCGAACAGAACATGGGAACATTGAATGGTTTTAAATTAAGAAAGGTATGCGGCAGGGTTGTATTCTTTCACCATACTTATTCAACCTGTATGCTGAGCAAATAATTTGAGAAGCTGGGTTATATGAAGAAGAACATGGCATCAGAATTGCAGGAAGACTCACTAACAACCTGCAATATGCACAAGATACAACCTTGCTTACTGAAAGTGAAGAAGACTTAAAATATTTACTGATGAAGATCAAAGAGTACAGCCTTCAGTATGGATCTCATCTCAATGTAAAGAAAATAAAAATCCTCACCACTGGACCAATAAACAGCATTCTTATCAACGGAGAAAAGATTGGAGTTGTCAAGGACTTCATTCTTCTTGGATCAACTATCAACACTCATGGAAGCAGCAGCCATGAAATCAAACAATGTATTGAATTAGGCAAATCTGCTGCACAAGCCCTTTTTAAAGTGTTGAAGAGCAAAGATGTCAGCTTGAGGACTAAGGTGAGCCTGACCCAAGCCATGGTATTTTCAATAACCTCATATGCATGTGAAAGCTGGACAGTGAATAAGGAAGATCATAGAAGAATTGATGCTTTTGAGTTATGGTTTTGTAGGAGAATATTGAAAGTGCCATGGGCTGCCAAAAGAACCAGCAGATCTGTGTTGGACGAAGTGCAGCCAGAGTGCTCCTTGGAGGCCAGGATGGCCCAACTTCATCTCTCCTACTTCGGACATATTGTCAGGAGGGACCAGTCACTGGAGAAGGATACCATGTTTGTTAAGGTGGAGGGTCAGAGAAAAAGAGGAAGACCTCCAGCGAGATGGATTGGCAAAATGGCAGCATCAATGGGCTCAAGTGTGGCAACAATAGTGAGGTTGGCCCAGGATCAGGCAGTGTTTCGTTCTGCTGTTCATAAGGTCACTATAAGTCAGTACCAACTTGATGACACCTAACAATAACAACAACATTACTATGAAGTCCATTCCAGCTCATAGCAACCCTACAGGACAGAGAACTGCCTCAAATTGTCTCCTAGGCTATGAGTAGGAATCAACTTGACAGCAACAGGTTTGGGTTTGTTTCTTTCTTTGTTCATATTTTTTTAACTTTTACAGAAACAAACTGCTATGTCTCTCTTCCACAGAGTGGCTAGTAGTTTCAAGCGGCCGAGTGCTTAACTACTGCATCACAAGGAATCCTTTTCACCTCTGTAGATCAGACATATCTGTAAACAACATTAACTGGAAAGCCCCAAAGTTTGTAAGGAAGCATCTCCAGATAGAAAGCCCATGGATGGAACCATTTATTTCTGAAATGTGAAAGTCAAAAGAAAAATATTGGCGTGGAGCATGAGCCAAACTGAGAGTCAGATATAGAAAGATGCCTCAAGCTCATTAGATTCACAAACACAAAGAAGAAAAAGCAAAAGCCAACTTTCATAGTTAGGGCTACCCAGCCAGTTTCTTGGCATCTAGACAGGAGCTCAGGTAACATCGTGGGTTATGAGCAAGGTCAGCAGTTCGAAACTACTAGTCACTCTTTGGGAGAAAGATGAGGCTTTGGGGTCCTGTAAAGATTTATAGCCTTGGAAACCCTATAAAGGGTTGCTATGAGTCAGAAATGACTCCACAGCACACAACCACCACCAGACAGTTAATGTGTATCCACACCTGCCTGGAGTGGGAAGGTGGTTACCACTGAAGAAAAAGGATTTCAAAGGGATAGAAACATCCCCTTCCCTCACATTCTGATAGATTGAGATTTTTTTGTATGCAAAGTATACATTATTTTTTTAATTAAAAAAATAATAGTAATTAAAGAGGGCGATAGAAAGAAGAGCAGGGGATGAGGAAGGATGTAGGAAGGAAAGGAGCAGCTTACGATATTGCTGGTCTTCTGCTCAGTTTCTCCATAAGCATCTGTAACCCCTTTCCTGGGGCATCCAGCTGACCCAGACACAATCCTGGACCACAGACTTCAAGGCACTTCCAAGCATACACACGAAAGGCTGAGGGCACGTCCTGGCCAGTGAAGTCACCCAGTGCTTCCCTGTAAGCTGACTGGTGTTCATCTGGAGCTAGAGACAGGAATTGAAGAGATCTTTTATTACCATATGTGGACAGAACAGGATTTTGTCCATTCCACACTATGCCATCTAGAGTACTCTAGCATGCCACCTATTCCCAGTAAAGGCCTGGGTGCTCTCTCATCCAGCTTTCTCCTTTCTCCTTGTCACAGTCATAGAAACATGTCAGGGACAGGGGACTCGGGGCTCCCAGATGGTGACAGCAGCCATGTGGATATCTATCACAAGCACTTCAGGAAGATGGAACAAAGTCGCATCTGTTTCACATGAAGAAGGGGCAGTCAACTCATGAGACTAATGAAGGTTGGGTAGTTCACTGGTAGACACATAATTACCTCATGTCCTGTTCCTGGAAGACAGGACAGATATTTGCAAAAGAAGATGTCCTTCCCATGACCACCTGCTCCTACCTACCTATCCCTTGCCATAGGCAAATGATCCTTTTCAAATCCAACAGAGAAAAGACAAACAATTGAGTTTCACTTAAATGGTCTTTAAGGGAAAAAAATGGAGTCCTGGTGTGGCGCTGTGGAGTAACACGGCGGACTGCAAAGTCTTGAATTGCAAGGTCAGCAGTTCAAGCTCACCAGATGCTCCTTGGAAACCTATACAGGGTCACTATGAATTGGAACTGACTCAATGGCTCTTAACAACAACAACAAGGAAAAAAATAAGACAAACATAAAATCCACAATGCAAATGTTCATATCTTGAAGATGACAGTAAAAACATACCCTTACCCTTTAACATTCCCCTTATCCCTAGGTTTTAAAATAAATTTAAATTTAAAATCTTATGAAGTTCACTGGTATGACACAAGGTACTAAATATAGTGGAAACAAACAGGAGAAAAAAATTACTTACATGTGTCTGAAATTTTAGGATGATTTTCTACACTGAGACTCATTCTCTATTCCTATATTTTTTTTAAACAGGATTCACCTTCTTAAATGTAGTCCAACCTCTGCTCACTATGTAAACTTGGCTGTCGTTTAAGACAAGCATCTTTGAAAGCTCAGGAACATACACATACATGTGTGCACATTACATACACACATATAAATGAATATATATATTCATGTAAACTCCCTTTCTCAAGGTCCCCTTGCCTTCTCCACTTCAATACCCTTTAGTGAAAACAATGTGGGCAGTGTCCATCCCACACAGCAAAAGAAAACAAAAACTAAATGTCAACTATGTGTCTTGGTTGTCTCACTGTTTTGATTTATCCGGGTTTTAATTACAAGTAGGTGACCAACCATCCCCATTTTCCCAGGACTGAAGGGTTTTCCAGGACTTGGGATGTTCCCTTTTAAAACTAGGACAAACCCAACAGAAACAAAGCTAGAACCCACTGGTCACTCTAAGTCATTGGGCAAGTGGTGGTTAGACACATGCCACTTCTGTAAAGAAGCTTCTATGAATTCATGGTTTCAAAAGCTCATGTCATTGTTTAATTAAGTCAGGTTCTTGGCCACAGGAGGACAAAGTAGTAATCTTGTACCCTCCCTCAGCCCCTGCTTTTACCCCCTTTTGACATTTTTTATTATACCTAAAGGGGGAAAAAAATCAAATTCCAAGCCCAATTCTAACATAATTCTAAATTAATCAGACCTTACTTAAATCTCTCAAACAACAACTATTAAAACAAAGAAGCAGACAGACCCTTAGGTTAAGAATTAGATGCAAGAGGAGTAAACACCCCCTGTTATTGGTGGGCAATCTGGATCAAAAGAGCTATGGGAAGGTGGCTTAAGAAGAATGGACCAGGGAACACCTCCTTTTGGCTAAGTCCTTTTAACTGTCTCCTGTTTTAAATTAAATATGAAATCATGATTCCTATAGGTTTTGTTGTTTTCAGTGTTTTAAAATTCAACAGTACACCTCATTTATTGCCTTTGTGGGAGTGAAAAGTCCCTTTAACGAGACAAAATATACCTGAAAGCTCAAATGGTAAAATAACTTTGGTTGTGGAGTTCTGTCTTAGTTATCCAGGGCTTCTGTAACAGAAATATGACAAATGGATGGCTTTAACAAACACATGTATTCTCTCACAGTCTAGGATGCTGGAAGTCCAAATCCAGAGTGCCGGTTCTAGGGGAAGACTTCCTTTCTGTGTCAGCTTTGATGGAAGGTCCTTGTCTCCTCTCCACATCTGTGGGCCCAGCGTTTCTTGGAAATCCCCAAGTGTCTTTATATCAGTACAGGTTCTCAGTGCAGGGACCCCACATCCCAAAAGATACTGTCTGCTCTTCTTTCTTGGTGGTAGTGGTTCCTTCCTTCTCTGCTCAAGTCTCTCTCTTATCTCTTTTAAAACAAAGGTGATGCTATCTACACCCCAAGAAGATTCCCCTTACATTTGTTCTGGGTTGTGATGGGCTTAAGGGTATTGCGTCCCACCCTGATCCCCTTATAACTGATTTGGCTGATCACATCAGATAACATGGTAGTGAATTACATCAATTTGTAACTGCCAAATCATTAATAACCATGGTCCAGCCAAGTTGAAACCTATTTTGTACGACACAATTCAACCCATGACAGGTATGATTCTTATTTTCAGTCATTGTCTACTGTGTTGGAATAAGAGTATATCATTCAGTGATATTGCACCAATAGCTTGTATTTCTCATAAGCATTTACTGCTTTTGTTATCTGTTGTTCAAACAGGTCCCAATTCATGGAACAACTCAACGAAATGCTATCCTATATCATCTCCATGATCCACACACTGACTGTTGTGATCCATAGAGTTTTCATTGGCTGATTTTGGAAGTAGATTCCTAGGTTTTTCTTCCTAATTTGTCTTAATCTGGAAGCTTCACTGAAACCTATTCAGCATCAGAGCAACATACAAGCCTCCACTGGCAGATGGGTAGGAAATAGGAGTGAAGTGCATTGGCCAAGAATTGAACCCAATCTCCTGCATTAAGAAGAGAGCTCTCTACCACTTAGCCATTGCTGCCTACCATAGCATTTAAGGGGGTCCAAGTACAGAGCTCTCAGCAAATGTTCCATCTTCAGGACTTTTAAAATAAGAAAGAAGCAGCTATGTGAGCAAAGAGGAGGTCAGAAAGCTGTGAATCCCCACATACTAAAGGGTTTGTCAGTCAGTATAGCCCGATTGCTCTCTTCTTCTTCCCACTACTAGGTTGGGATTGAGGGTTGCAAGTCAGGACAATTGGAAACACTAAAGCTTGTCATGAGGAACATGGAAAATTCTCAATTTCAAGAGAGTGTTAAATGGGAATAATCCCGTCAGGGAGCGAGAACAAAAGGAGGAGGTATAAGTCTTGGTAAGATCTGTGTGACCTACATCATTATTACACAAGGGTTGACTAGGATAAACAAAAAAGCTGAGTTGGAGAGGGATCAGAGATTGAAAGCAGTTTATCCCACAATAGTTCCTGCATTCTGAATACTTCATTCAAAAACATGGAAATACCATTACAGAAAAAGTAGTAGTTTCTATATTTCTGCATTCTATACCATAAGATGAGGCTTTCTGCTCCCGTAAAGATTTACAGCCTCAGCAAGGTCGCTATGAGTCAGAACCGACTCCACGGCACATAACAACAACAACATACCATAAGAGTCGCATTGTTGAATAAAAAATTGTCACTAGCTGGTATTCTTATTTTTTTACACTTTCAAATTCTCCTGCACTCCCTAGACTATAGTCTCTCTCAGGACATGTGCTGTGAATGAACACTCCCACTCCAGCTGCCCCAACAAGTGAAGAGGTCATCTGCCCAGAGAGAGACCTCACCTGCTGATGTTGCCTGAATTAGGGGCTAATTAGTACACTAGGTCCTCAAATTTTCTGTAGTGTATGTTGGCCAATTTGTGGATTTTCCATTCAATCTTTCTTTTTTCCCTCTTCCCATTTTTCACACTGTACTAAAATTACTCTCCAGAAAAGCATGTATCTTTCCGACTGCTGATTCACAGCCTGTCCCCATTAAAGAACTTTCAGGAAGGACTAGCTGGTACCTGTAAAAAAATCCACTGACTTTTACAAGTGGAACATCACAAGAAAATCCTATTTTCTTTCCACCTCCTTGCCTCCCAAGGCAACCTTTGCCTGCTACCCACTCAACTCATGAACTGAGTGAAAGCATTTCAACATTTTTTACCCTTTTGCTTATTTTTTTTAATTTTTGCCTCTACTTTTTTTTCCCCTTGCTTTGGGAAGATTTATCACTAGGAGTCACATTATTTCTAGTACCAGTACCTAGCACCAGAAATAAATGAGAAAACTCACAGTGAGACCTCCTAGTCCTTACTGTTTTAAGTGCCACTATGTTGGAGTTCTGGATTGGCGCTGTGGGTTAATGCGCCAGACTGCAAAGCCGTTTGAACTGCAATGTCAAGGGTTCAAGCTCACCAGCTGCCCCTCGTAAACCCCATACAGGGTCGCTATGGGTTGTAATCGACTCGACGGCACTTGACCAACAGCAACAATGTGTGCATAGTGTGCGGAGTCCTGGTGTGTGCAGATTTCTGGTGTGTGTGGAGTCCTGATGTGTGCAGAGTCCAAGGTGTCGCGCTGTGGGTTAATGCGCCAGACTGCAAAGCTGTTTGAACTG
>NW_006408690.1:6088802-6107104 GCF_000296735.1 Chrysochloris asiatica | reverse complement strand
GTACTTAACAACAAGGGTCATTGTATCAGAGGTTCCACCAGCCTTCATCAGACCAATAAGTCTGGTCATTTTAATGAGATTGAGACTTGTTCTACATTTTCCTCCCACTCTGTCTAAGACCTCTTATTGGGATCTCAGAGTGGTCAGTGGTTATAGCCAGGCACTATCCAGTTCTTCTGGTCTCGGGGTACTGGAGGCTGTGGGTAATGTAGTCTATTAGTTCTTTGGATTCATTGTTCCCATGAAACTTTGATTTTTTTTTTTTTTTTCACTCTTTTTTGTTCTGAACGGGAAGACACCAATAGTTTCACCTTAGATAGCTGTTCACAAGCTTTTCAGATCTCAGTTGCTACTCACCATAGCAGGCTGTGGAACATTGTCTTTGTGAACAATGTTATGCCAATTAACCTGGATGTCCCCTGAGACTACTGTGCTAAGTCCCCAAGTCCAATGACTCATTCCCTCAAGGTATTTGGTTACGCCTAAGAAGTTTTCATAATTTTGCCCATGGGTTAATGCCTGAACTGCAAAGTCAGTTTGAACTGCAAGATTGGAGGTTCAAGCTCACCAGTTACTCATCAGAAACTCTATACAACGTCGCTATGGGTTGGAATCGACTCGACAGCACTTAACAACAACAATTAATGTTCTACTATATTCATGGATATATTTGTAGCACATATACATATGTAAGTAGAATAGCCTCTGCCAAACCTATATATACTTTGAATGTACACCTCTTCACCAACCCGTATCTGTTGAGTTTGCACATCTAGCTCTGTATCTGCTCATCAATTGTTTTTTATTACTGTTATTTCAGTCATGTCTGGAATAGTATTTATCACTGTTGTCTGTTACTCTTGTGCATCAGTAGTGTCATCCTTTGCCTTGGTCATATTGCAGTGACCTCCCTTTATTATATACTGCTTTTCCAGTCACCAAGTTAATACATGTCTACCCTCTAGTTAGTGATTTTCCTTCCCTCTCTCAACCCTGGTAATCTTCAAAGAACATTTCTTGTTGTGTGTAAATCTTTTATTGGCTTTTTACAATAGTGCTATCATATAATATTTGTCCTTTTGTGATTGACTTTATTTTGTTCAGCATAATGTCCTCCAGGTTCATCCGTGTTATATTTCACAGACGTCACCATTATTCTTTAACACTGTATAGTATTCTACTGTGTGTGTGTGCCATAGTTTGTTTAGCCATTCATCAGTTAATGGGCACTTACGTTGTTTCATCTTTATGCCATTATGAATAATGCTGCAGTGAATGTGGGTGTGCATGCATCTACTTATGTCATGGTTCTTATTTCTTTAGGATATTCAAAAGGCTTCAAAATATTTTTGTGGAAAAATTCCATTATCTTTTAATTCCATTTTCCATGAACTTGATGAAACCCCCCATACACCTAGTAGTTGGACTGTTGGATCATATGGTATCTCTAGTCTAGCTTTTTTCAGGAAGTGCCAGACCATTTTCCATAGTGGTTGTACCATTTCACATTCCTACCAACAGTATATAAGAATTCTAGTTCCTTATGACCTTGCCAGCATTTTATTATTTTCTGGTTGGTTTGGCTCTTTTGTAATTAATGACATTATTGTCAGGGTAGACTCCTCATTTGACACTGTAGGATCAGCTCTGAACTGCTAACCACAAGATCAACAGTTCAAACCCACCAGTGACTCCTTGGGAACCCTATATAGGCAGGGTTGGGGAACCTTTTTCTGCCAAAATTTATAACATCTTTCATGGGCCATACAAATTTATCAACTTAAAAATTAGCCTGTTATATTTGGTCAAACATTTAGTTAACCTACGCCTAATGGGATGGCTGGAACTGCAATGGCCTTGGCAGAGCCAGGTCAAATGACTTCTCAGCCCTTATATGGCCGTCAGACCAGACATTCCCCACCCCTGCTATACAGGATCACTATGAGTCAGAATGGACTAGATAGCATTTAACAACTAACCTCGTTGTCGGGGTAAGATGGTATCTCATTGTAACTTTGATTGGCATCTGTCTAATGGCTAAATTTCGCTTTAGTTGTTTTAAGATTTTTTTTCACATACAAAGTAATAATTTCATGATGGAGTATAAAAAAATATCAAAATAGAAAAATAACTTGTACAAACTATAAGCAAGAGGCCACCACTACTAATATTTTAGTATATCTTCTATTTTTCTGCTTCTAGAGGTTGTTGTTTTTATATATTAGCACGATAGAAAGTTTCACCAATTCATTTCAAATGTGCTTACATTTTTGTCAAACCTTTCCTAATCCTCCCCTAGTTACTAGAGTTAGTGTCCCCTCACAATCACAGCTATCACAATGAGCATAAATACTTCCTGAGTGCATGCTTGTGTCACTAACAAGCTTTCACTTACAAGTGCTGCCATAACAAAAACCACCCAAAGTGGGTGGTTTTAAAGAACAGAAATGTATTGTCTCACAGTTCTGGAGGCTAGAAGTCCAAAGTCAGGATGTGGTTCTAGGGGAAGGTTTTCCTTTGTCTCTTTCAGCTTCTGGTTGTTCTTGTTGTTAAGTGTTGTCGAGTTGGTTCCGACTCATAGCAGCTGGTGGGCTTGAACCACCAACTTTGTGGTTCCCAGACCAGAGCTTCTCCTACAGCACCAGGAGCTGACTTCTAGCAGGCACTGGCAATGTGGTGCTCCTGGACTTGTAGGTCCATCTGTGTCCATCTTCACAGGGCATTTCCCCCCTTGTGTGTATGGCTCTGTGCCTGTGCTCTCCTTTATGAGATACCATTTAGAAGAGATTGTGTTTAGGACTCACCCTAATAATAATGAGGGTTGTGCCTTCATTAACATAACAAAAGAAAACTTTTCACAGGATTCCAGCACACATTTGGGGCAAGGGAAACACAGTGCGAACCACAATAGATGATAAGTGAAAAGAAAAATTAAGCAAGGCATCTCAGTTTCTAGAAAGAGCAACAGTGTGGATGAAGGTGTGATTTATTGAGATGAGAAATAAAGGAGAGAAAGAGTTTATTCTAGGACATATTAGACTTGAGATATTTGTGAAACACTACATGGAAATGGATAGGGGGCAGTTGGATACAAGTGTGGTGTCCAGAGAAGCAGTCTGAGCTGAGGCTATAAATTCAGGAATCACCAGCAAATAAATGTTCTTTAAAGCCCAGGGTCAAGTTGAGACCACCTATGGAGAGTGTGCAGAGGAGTAGAAGCCCAGTAGGTAGGGGAGAGGAGGAATCTGAGAGGAGCAGAACAAGGTCAGTATGGTGGTCACTGCTGCAAGGGGAGTAAAGAAGAGGGTAGAAAGTTGGCCCCTGAGTGTGACAAGGCAGGAATCACATGCACCTTGAATAGGAAGTGGCTAAGAGGTAAGGCAGTAAGACTGCAGAGCCTGACAACTTCCCCAAGGATTTCAGAGAAAGGACCTGGCAGTTGTAGATCCTTGAAGGATCAAAGAGTTCTGAATGTTTATATAAGAACCAGTCAACTGGAAAGGAGATATCCACAAGGTTTCAGATAAAGGCAATCATGAAAGAAATGAAATCCTTGAGAAGGAGAGAGCAAAAGCAGAGGGGTTGGCCTTTGATAGGAAATAGTGACAATTATAACAGGAGAAAAGAGAAGAAGAGGGGGACATAGATTCCAGATTGAGTGGGTAGTTGAGAAAGTGTCCATTCTTCAAAGAAGGATGAGGTGAAGTTGTCAGGATGAGGTGAAGAGGCAAACGGGATGAGAGTTCAGAGGGTTCATAGGAGCAACTCAGCCAGCCTTGGAAAAGCAGGAAGCCTGAGTTTGATATCAAATGATGAGTGGAATTAAGCACAGCAGGGCAGAGACAAGCAAGCCTGGCATCAGGATGACCTGAACTTGGACTGGGAGGAGTAGGGAATCACCATGATAAAGAACTTTGGCTTGATCCTGAAGGGAAGGGGAAAGAGTGGAGAATGTTACACAGGCAAGTGACATTACCAGGCTGGAGATTTAGAGAAGCACTCGGGATGGACCTTAACAGAAATTGCAAGGAAATATTTGACACTGAAGCAAAAGACACTAAGTAGGAAGTTGATGTGATCAGAGAACTAAGAGGTCGGAAATAATGTGGTAGTGATGGAGATGGAGGGAAGCGAAGAGATTGATGAGATAGGTTGGGGTTTCATGACAGATCCTTTGGATAGATCACCGGGCTGTTCCTCCAAAACACTGCATTGCTGGGTGAATTCAAATCTCCATCTTTTCAGTTAACAGCTAAGCATATTTACTATTCATGTTTTACCACCCAGAGATTCCCTGAGAACCTCAGTAACCTTGTAACTGGGTCATACATAATACTAAAACCTCAATGATACCCTATACCTAACAACAGGATTTCACTGGAATAGTTTGATCCTTACCACCCTAAACAGGAAGAATTAGTTCTGTACTATAGATAAGATGCTGAGAGCTTAGAGAGGCTCTAAGTGACTGTCCAATGATGACAAAGCCAACAGAAAGGTCTAAAGCAAAGCCCAGGATCTTTGACTTATAGTTGTGCACATCTTATCTTAGAAGAGTATATTGCAAAGAAAAAGGTTCTTTATTTTTAGAACCAGACCCTTTAGAGTCTTCCCCTACAGTGAAAGCATGTGAGCATGTGGATTCTCAGAGCATGTGTTCTTATTTACGTACTCTTAAACCATATGGCTGGGAAGGGCCTCGAGACCTCAGTGGCTCCTAGCCAGCACCCATATCATCAGACAGTACTGATCCAGTGTCTTCCTGTGTCTTTCACTATTATCCAAAGAGTTTATCTTCAAGAGATAAATTGAAAATGCTCCCAGACTTACCCAGTAGATTGGGTAAACTAGGGTAAATTTTATAATTTTCATAGCACAAGTTCCACCTATTGGTTGTTGGCTCTGTACAATAAGCACTGGACTACAAACCCCAAGTTCGGTGTTTCAAGTTCACCAGCTGCTCCATGGGAGAAAGATGAGGCTTTCTGCTCCTGTAAAGATTTACATCAGGGGTAATTGATTGGTGTGATTATGTGCCGTGGAGTCAGTTCCGACTCATAGCTACCCTATACAGGGTTTCTGAGGCTGTAAATCCTTATAGGAGCAGAAAGCCTCATCTTTCTCCGGTGGAACAGCTGATAGTTTCGAACTGCTGACCTTAAGGTTCACAGCCTGATATGCTAGGGAAATTTATTTCTACAAAGAGTCATTTGGAAATTTATAACATCATTCGTGGGCCATACAAAATTAGCAACTTAAAACAGCCTGCTATATTTTGTTGAACATTTAATTGACTCACCCCTAATGTGATGGCTGGAGTCCTGTTGTGACATTGCAGGAAAATGCACAAGACCACAAGGTCAGTTTGAATCACAAGGTTGGCGGTTCAAACCCACCAGCAGCTTCTTGGAAACCCTATACAGAATCGCTATGTAACTCCATGGCACTTAACAACGACAACAAAATGTGATGGCTGGAGTCCTGGTGTGATGCTGTTGGATCAACACTGGACTATGGACCACAAAGCCAGCAGTTCAAACCTACTGTGTATTTCTTGGAAACTCTATACAGGGTCACTATGAGTCAGGAACACTTGGTAACAACAATAATGTGATGGCTGGAACTGCAGTTGCCTTGGCACTGCAAGTTAATGAGCTGGACTGCAAGGTCAAGGTGAACTGCAAGGTCAGCAGTTCAAGTTCACCAGCCGCTTCTTGGAAACCCTATACAGGGTCACTTTGAGTCAGAATTGACTCAACGTCACTTAACAACAACAATAATATAGCCCTCAGGCCAGACATTCCCCACCCCGGTCTTACAGGATCACTATGAGTCAGAACCAACTCAACAGCATGTAACAATAACAGCAATGTGTTGTTGTCATTGTTGTTTGCTGTCAAGTCCATTCCAACTCACCGGTGATCCTATAGGGCAGAATAGAACTGCCCCATAGAGATTCTAAGGATCCCTGGTAGTGTAGTGGTTACAAGTTGGGCTGCTAACCTCAGGGTCAGCAGTTCAAAACTACCAGCCATTCCGCAGGAGAAAGATGAGGCTTTCTGCTCCTGTAAAGATTTACAGCCTCGGGAACCCTGTACAGGGTCACTATGGGTCGGAATCGACTCAACAGCACTTAACAACCACATAGAGATTCTAAGGCTGTAAATCTTTATGGGAGCAACTATGGCAGAGGGCTCCAAAAGTCAACATCACTCATGCAAACAGTTCACCCAAGAAGAAACAGCAAACTCTGCCCTTTCTGGCGTGACATTAGCAGGGTCACTAACACACAAAGCCACAGAAAACCCCATTCTTACCTTGATTCGCTCCACTTTCATCAGGAAATGATCACTTTGGCCTCTCTTTCTCTGCATATCTTCCATTTCTCCTTCCCACTTTCCTTTCTGAGTGTTGATAGGGAAAGGATTGAGGGTGTCAGAATTGAGGACACACCATCCAAAACGAGAGCTAGAGGAGAACGTGCCAGACAGAAGATATGCCTGTAGCCAGGAGACAGAGACTAGAGGGAGAAGAGTAAGAAATAGCCTGACCTTTCCCTCCTTCCAACCTTTCATCTCCTAGCAGCTTCTCTGATAGCCAAACTCAGTGGAAAGCCATGAAAGAAGGAAGTCTTGGCGATGCAGCCTCTAGAGGGCAATCTCCTGTGGTGGTGTTGATGATTATGTGCCGTGGAGTCGGTTCTGACTCATAGCAACCCTGTACAGGGTTTCTGAGGCTGTAAATCTTTACAAGAGCAGAAAGCCTCATCTTTCTCCTGCGGAACAGCTGGTAGTTTCGAGCTGCTGACCCTGAGGTGAGCAGTTCAATACGTAGCCACTACGCTACCAGGTAGTGGTGGTTATATGCCCTGGAGTGTGTTCCAACTCATAGCAAGCCTGCATAGGGTTTCCGGGGCTGTAAGTCTTTATGGGAGCAGAAAGCCTCATCTTTCTGCTGTGGAACGGCTAGTAGTTTTGAACTTCTGACCTTGAGGTTAGCAACCCGACTTATAATCACTATACTACCAGAGCTCCTTAAAGGGCAATCTCCTAGGATACAGAAAAAGACAGACTGGTTCTGGATGGAAAGGGACAAATGGGAATACGTAACATGTTCCCCTGATCGACTTCCCTGAGCACATCATTGTCCAATACGTGATCACAGCAAACTAAACCTAGCCTACCACCATAGAATTGGTTGTGACTCATAGTGATCTTACAGGACAGAACAGAACTTCTCTAGAATGTTTCCAAGGCTGTAAATCTTTATAGAAAAGGACCGCCACATCTTTCCTCTGTGAAGCAGCTGGTGGGTTTAAGTTAGCAGTGAACTGCTTGACCAATGCACTACCAGGTGCCTACCCTTAAATCAATTACTGTCACGGATACTGACTTAAAGCTTTGAGTCTAGACAAGTAGAGTTTTTAACTTTAGCTCACGTGGGGGACGAATAGATATCCAATCAAAATTGCAACTTTACCAACAAGGAAGGGGGAGGTAAAAACCTCCCACATAAATATTTCTAGGGGAAAAAAAATTAGATGTGACTTTCTTTTTCTTTTTTAAACTGTACTTACCTGGCAAAATAAAAAATCGACAATGTTCAAAAGCTTTTAGGGTATTTCCTAGTCTATGAAATCTAAAAGTACTGGATGGAATAGCTTCCATAGCCTTATAAAAACAAAAGACCTTTTATCTATTCTCATTAGATTCTTGGGCAGGGTCGGGGGTGGTGGTGATGCTGAACATTCAGACTTCTCATTGAAATAGGTCAGTGGATGAAACCCACCAGCCTCTCCTCAGAAACCTTAAAGAAGATCTCTACGGCACTTAACAATAACTAGCTGCAACAGTGGTGATCCGAACCCACCCGGAGGCTCCTCAGAAGATAGGCTTGGCAATTTATCTCTGAAAGGCCACAGCCTTGAAAATCCTATGAAGCAATCCCACTTTGCAGGCATGACGTAGCCAGTGTCGAATTAACTTGACAGCAACTAACAACAACAAGGATTTGGGGATGAGGATTAAAAGAGGCCTGGAGCTTTCAGAATCTAGAAGTTAAGGAGGCAGATTGACAATCAAAAGTCCTTAATGGGATGTCCCCTGGTGCTGTGTCTACTAGAGTTCAAGTGGCTCCAAAAATGGTGAGTCTGGGGAAACCAAATCATTTCCTCCCCTGCTCTGTAACACATCACAACACTCACATTTCCTTTAATCCAATCATATGCCGTTGCTAAAGCCCTTCTTGATTATCACAATAGACAAAAAGGTGAGGATAACAGCTGCACACTTGATACTTATAGGCAGCCTGCTGGTGGCCTCTGTATTGAAAGAAGAACAAACCAAGGAAAGAAACTTGTGAATTGCAGTCATACAGCAGCTGGCTCAGAGCCTTCATCACTTTACTGTCTCATGAATAACTGATCATTCCATTTAATTTCAGTTGACAGAACATTCAAAAGTCTTGCCTTCTGCTCCAGAAATGCAGATGTTAGAACTATGAGTACTATACTGGGATTTACATTTTTTGCATTACTGCTAAACCTCCAGTTGACTTGCAGACAATTCTAGTGTTGGAACTAGAGAGTATCTCATGAAGCAGAGGCCAAAAATTAAAACCAAGAAACAAACATTTATTATATGTTGACAGTACTTGGGACTAGAAGCAAAAAGGCAACAAATAAGATACTAGGGTTCTGGCTTTATTGAAAAGATAAATAAATAGTAAGTGTGAAAAGCACGGTATACATTACATTTCAGAGGTTTCCTTATGCATGTCCTCATATGTGTGTTCTAACTAAAGAGAAAACAGCAGCTAGCACTTAGGTATTAACAAACCATACTTACAGTATGGTTATTTGTTGGCTTAGGAGTTCCTGGGTGACACAAATGGCTAAGCACTAAATTGGATGATTACACAGTGAAAAGTTGACAGTTGAAGGTTCGAACCAACCCAGAGGTGCCTTGGAAGTAAGGCCTGGCAACCCGCTT
Organism: Chrysochloris asiatica; assembly: GCF_000296735.1. NCBI lineage: Eukaryota > Metazoa > Chordata > Mammalia > Afrosoricida > Chrysochloridae > Chrysochloris > Chrysochloris asiatica. The sequence goes on along the minus strand of NW_006408690.1, from coordinate 6,098,114 downwards.
TCAAAAGGCCACAGCTTTGGGAACCCTGTGGAGCAGTTTTACATTGCACACTTAAGGTCACCGTGAGTTGGAATCAGTTCAACGACAACAGACAACATTTTTTAAAAAAAATTTTTTTTTTGTGAATTCAGTTAAGATTTACAGAGCAGATCAGTTTTCCATTCACAATTCCTACACATTTTGTTTCATGTCATTGACTGCAATCACCACAATGTAATTAACATCTCTTATCCCACTTCCTCCCTGTGTTTATTCCCTTCTGAACTTTGTCCTAGGGTAAATGCTAAACTTTTGATCTCAAATGGTTGATTATTTAAGGTGTGCACACTGCACTGGTGTTATTTTTCCCCTTACTATGTTGTTGTTAAGCGCCCTCCAGTTAGTTTTGACTCAAAGGACCCTATTATGGTTTCTAAGGCTGTAAATCTTTAGAGGAGTCAAGAGCCTCATCTCACTCCCTCAGAACAGCTGGTGGACCTGCACCGCTAACCTTGTGATTAGCTGTCCAGTGCTTATCCTACAGAGCCACTGTGCTCCCATTCCCTTGATAGACCTGTCTATTGTTTGGCTGAAATGAGGGTGAGTTCATTTCCAGACCTGAACAGTGACCAAGGACCATAGCCTCAAGGGTTCCAACAATCTTTATCAGAATCGTAAGTCTAGTCTTTTTTATGATTCTGAGTTTTGTTCCACATTTTTCTTCCATTCTAATGTCCAGGATGCTTTTAGAGCAATTGGTAGTAGTAGCTGGGCACCATTTAGTTCTTCTGGTCTCTGGGTCATGAAGGTATTTTAGTCCTTTGGACCACTTGTTTCTATGTGTCTTCAATTGTCTTCATTGTTCTTTCCTTTACATACACAGACACCAATAGTTGACCTTAGAAGGCCACTCATGAGATTCTAAGACCCCAGTCACAACTCACCAAAGTAGGATACAGAACATTGTCTTTGTTGCTGTTGTTGTTGTTAGGTGCCATCGAGTCGGTACCGACCCATAGCAACCCTATGCACAACAGAACGAAACACTGCCCGATCCTGGGCCAATCTCACTGTTGTTACCACACTTGAGCCCATTCATGCTGCCATTTTGCCAATCCATTTCACTGGGGATCTTCCTCTTTTTCTCTGACCCTCCACCTTATCAAACATTATATCCTTCTCCAGCAACTGGTCCCTCCTGACAATATGTCCAAAGTATGAGAGACAAAGTTTGGCCATCCTGGCCTCCAAGGAGCACTCTGGCTTCACTTCTTCCAACACAGATCTGTTGGTTCTTTTGGCAGCCCGTGGCACTTTCAATATTCTTCTCCAACACCATAACTCAAAAGCATCAATTCTTCTATGGTCTTCTTTATTCACTGTCCAGCTTTCACATACATATGAGGTTATTGAAAATACCATGGCTTGGGTCAGGAGCACCTTAGTCCTCAAGCTGACAGCTTTGCTCTTCAACACCCCAAAATGTCTTGTGCAGCAGATTTGCCTAATGCAATATGGTGTTTGGTTTCTTGACTGCTGCTTATCTTTGTCAACTATGTTATATAGCAGTTGACCTTGGTGTCACCTAAGACCATTGTCCTGAGCCTCATGACCATAGGCTCATTCCCTCAAAGTGTTGGGTATGTCCAAGAAGTTTTCATAGCTTTGCCCCCTTTTTGCTAGACCACATTTGTGAATCTATTTGCATCAAAGGTAAATATAAATATAATAAATATATAAATGTTGTTATTGTTATGGTTGTTAAGTGACATCAGGTCAGTTCCAACTCATAGCAACCCTGTGTAGGGTTTCCAAGGAGTGGCTAGTGAGTTTGAACCACTGACCTTGCAGCTCAAACCAACCTTTTGGTCCAGTGCATTTTCCCGCAGTGCCACACCAGGACTCCCAAATATATAAATATCCTTTGTCAAACAATATAAATGTGTGGGCATACCCCCACTCCCCCTCCCATACTTGTCCAGGCTGTACTCCTTCATTAACATTATTGCAGCACCAAGTATATAACAGTATTTACCTCTGTTGCCTTGAGCCCTTGCACTCATCTAAGTGTCTTCCCCTGACTCCATAATTTTTTTGGTGACCTCCCTTTTACTGTACATTGCATTCTCCATTCATCCAAATTAACATGTGTCAACCCTCTAAACAGTAATTTACCCTCCCTTCCCATCCCACCAATGGTAACCATCAAATAATATTTCTTTTAAAACAACAGCAACATTTGGCAACTTAAATAATCCCCTTAGTTCTGACAATAAACAACTATACGCAGTTCCCAGTGTATGAACTAGATCCACTCTGTGTCTTTAAGATTTGGTAGGTAAGTCATAACAGTTGCATACAGCTCCTGTTTCACTTTAGTATAAGAAACAAGGAGCCCTAGTGGCACTGTAGGATAAGTACTAGTTTACTAACCATAAAACTGACAGTTCAAACCCACCAGATACTCTCCAGGAGAAAGATGAGGCTTTCTACTCCTGTAAAGATTTACAGCCTCAGAAATCCCATACAGTCACTATGAGTCTGAATCAACTACATTCACAATCTTTTCAATGATTAAAACAACAACAACAACAAAGGGCAAGTAGGAGTTGTACATAAGTTGAACATTCAAAATGAGACTGTGGGTATATCAAAATTCACAAATAGACAAAATTGTTTACTCAATCCATAAATAAATGTGGTAAATTTAAAATTTATTCACACACACATTTTCATTGTAATGAAAGCAGGGACATTCGACCATAGCTACATAAAATGGTTGCAACAGTACATTGACAGGGAACTGACAAAGGTTCAAGTCAGATTCAGATGGGAACTTGGAACTAGGGATATCATTGCTGCCATGAGGTGGATCTTGGCTGAAAGCAGAGAATACCAGAAAGATGTTTACCTGTGGTTTTTTTTGACTATGCAAAGACTTCCAATTGTGTGGATCATGACAAGCTATAGACAACATTGCGAAGTATGAGCATTCCAGGACATTTAATTGTGCTCATGAGGAACCTGCACATAGACCAAAAGGCAGTCATTTGAACAGAACAAAGGAACACTGAATGATTTCAAATCAGGAAAGGTGTGTGCCAGGATTGTATTCTTTCCCCATACTTATTCAACCTGTATGCTGAGCAAATTATCCAAGAAACTGGATTATATAAATAATAATGTGGCATCAAGATTGGAGGAAGACAACCTGAAATATGAAGATAAAACAACTTTGCTTGCTGAAACTGAAGAAGATTTACTGATGAAGGTCAAAGGTCACAGCCTTCAGTATGAATTGTACTTCAATGTGAATAAAACAAAATTCCTAACCACTGGACCAATAAATAACATCCATATAAATGGAGAAAAGATGGAAGTTGTCGAAGACTTCATTTTGATTGGATCCACCATCAATACTAATGGAACCAGCAGTCAAGAAATCAATGATGTATTGCATTAGGCAAATCTGCTGTACAAGACCTCTAGTATTCAAGAGCAAAGATGTCAGTTTGAGGATTAAGGTGTACCTGATGCAAGCCATGGTATTTTCAATAATTTCATATGCATCTGAAAGTCGGACAACTGAATAAGGAAGACCATAGAAGAATTGGTACATTTGAGTTACGGTGTTGGAAAAGAATATTGAAAGTGCCATGGACTGCCAGAAGAACAGACAAATCTGTATTGAAAGAAGTAGAGCCAGAATGTTCCTTAGAAGCCAGGATGACCAAGCTTTGTCTCTCATACTTCAGACATATTATCAGGAGGGGCCATTCCCTCTACAAGGATACCATGTTTGTAAAGTGGAGGGTCATGCTTGGTAAAGTGGAGGGTTGGAGGAAAAGAGGAGGACCCCTAACAAGACAGATTGGCACCAGCAGCAATAGGCTCAAGCTTAACAAAGATCGTAAGGTTAGTGTAGGACTGGGCAGTGTTTTATTCTGTTGTGTGTGCATAAGGTCACTATGAGTTGGAACCAACTCAACAACACAACAACAACATCATAAAACAGAAAAACTGGAGAACTAGCCAGTTATTTCTCACAAAATAATTAATTAATTAATTAATTAATTAAGCATTTTGTTCCAACAATATATGTATCATTATACTTGTACAAACAAGCTAATGGATAAAGAAACATGGAGAAAAAGATGAAGAAATAAATTATTTGGAAGCAAATAGGATAGACCTTTAGGAGGAAACAGGTCTTAACAAGGAATGAAAATTGAAAGAGATGTTGATAAAACAAAGAGAACTTGAATATAGTCTGGGAGACGCTCAGCACCAGAGAGCATGTTGAAGAAGCTGGATTGGTCAAAAGGCACTATCTGAGAAGACTAATTAACAATGAAAAAGTAAGGGATTGGTAGATATAGATACAACATGCTTTAAGCTTTAAAAGAAAATAAAACTTGCTTTGCTGTTTTTGTTCAAGTTGGATCCAACTCATAGCGACCCTGTATAGGATTTCCGAAGAGCAGTTGGTGGGTTTGAATCTCCAACCTTGAGGTTAACAGTCCAGTGCTCATCATACAGGGTCACACCAGGAATTGCTTAGATGACAATAAATCATTTAAGGGATCTGAAGTAAAAGATTGTTTTTTATATACGTTTTGGAAAACTCTTCATCCAGTAAACACCAGAATAAAGAAGCAGAAAGAAAGTTTCATGCTTCTACTGTCTTCCCTCAGTGGAAGTAACTATTTATTCTAGGAGAAAAAGTAGAGAGAGAGAGAGAAGATGGATAGATGGACAGATGGATGAGTATCTGTTGTCAAGTCATCTCCAACTCATAACAGCCTAATGAACAACCATACTCATGATCTCTGACATGTTTGAGTTCAGCATTATGGTTATTGTGGCAGTTCATCTTATAGAGTCTCCTTCAGCCTCCCTGGCCTTCTACTTCTTCACCAAACATGATGTACTTTTCTAGTAATTGATCCATCATGGTGATATATGCAAAGTAAGTAAATCCAACAATATTCTGTCCTGCTCCATAGATTTTCATTGGCTAACTTTTGGACCATCACCCATCTGTCAACTAGTCACACACTGTGTTGGCTTGTCTGTTTCTGTGATGCTGGAAGCTATGCCACCAGTATTTTAAAAACAGCAATATCACCCATGGTAGACAAGTTTCAGTGGAGCTTCCAGACTAAGGCAGATTAGAAAGAAGGAAAGACAGATAACTTCTGAATAGTTAGCCACCAAAAACCTTATGATTATCATCAAAACATTATCTGATATATTACCAGGAGATGAGCAATTCCAATTGGAAAGCACTCAGAGTATGACTATGGATTAGCTGCCTCCTCAAAATAGAATTGGCCTTAATGACGTGAATGGAATGAAACTTTTAAGACCTTCATTTTCTGATATGGCACAACTGTAAATGAAAAGAGACAACTGCAAACAATTGTTAATAATCCGAACATGGAATATATGAAGGATAAATCTAGGAAAATTGAAAGTCATCACAAATGAAATGGAGCACATAAGGATGAATATCTTAAGCATTAGTGAGCTGAAATGGACTGGTATTGGTCATTTTGACTTGGACAATCATATGGTTTACTGTGCTGTGAACAACAAATTGAAGATGAATGGTGTACCAATCATCATCAAAAAGGACATTTCAAGATGCATAAAGTACAGCACTGACTGTAATAGAATTATATCCACATGCCTACAAGGAAGATCAGTCAATATGACTATTACTCAAATTTACTCTCCAACCACAAAACCCAATGATGCTGAAATTGAAGACTTCTACCTGGTTTGATGCTGTAGAGAAGCAATGGACCACAAGGTTGTTTGAATCCCAAGGCCAACAACCCAAACTCACCATCCATTCCTCAGAAATCCTATACAGGGTCACTATGAGTAAGAACTGACTGAAAAGCACTTAACAACAACAACCAACTTTTTCCATCTGAAACTGATTAATCATGTAGTCAAGGTACATTGATAAATACTTGTGATTGGAATGTGAAAGTTGGAAACAAAAAGGAAGGATCTGTAATTGGAAAATATGACCTTGGTCATAGAAATAATGCTGGAGATCACAAGATAGAATTTTGTAAGACCAATGACTAATCAATTGCTAATACCTTTTCAACAATATAAAAGACAACTATACGTAAACCTTGCCAGATGGAATATACAAGAACCAATTGACTACATCTGTGAGAAGGAATTATGAAGATGCCCAATACCATCAACGAAAGCAAGACTAAGGGCAAACTGTGGAACAGACACAAATTGCTCATATGCAAGTTCAAGCTGAAGCTGAAGAAAATTAAAATAAGTCCACAAGAGTCAAAATATGACCTTTAAATTAAAATAAGTCCACAAGAGTCAAAAATCATGAAATGTCCACTTGAATTTAGAGACCATTTCAGGGACAGATTTGACATAGTAGACACAATAACTGAAGACCAGAGGAGTTGTGGGATGACATAAAAAACATCATCCATGAAGAAGGCTAAAGGTCATTAAAAAGACAGAAAAGAAAGATGACTTGCAGTAAGGGGGTACTATTACTTCAAAGAATACTAAAAAGATGTTTACTTATGCTTTGTTAAATATGCAAAGACATTTGACTGTGTGGATCATAACAAACTAAGAATAACATTGCAAACAATGGGTATTTCAGAATACTTAATTGTGCTCATGAGGAACTTGGATATAGACTAAGAGGCAGTCAGTCACTCAAACAGAACAAAGAGATACCGAATGGTTTAAAATCAGAAAGTTTGTGCACCAAGGTTGAATCATTTCACCATACTTATTCAATCTGTATGCTGAGCAAATAATCTGAGAAGCTGCATTTTATGAAAAACAGCATGGCTTCAGGATTGGAGGAACACTCATTAACAACAACCTTCCATATGCAGATGACACAGCCATCCTTACTAGAAATGAGGAGGACTTGAAATACTTAATGATGAAAAATCAAAGACTTTAGTCATCAGTATGGATTGCAACTCAATGTAAAGAAAATGAAAACCCTCACAAATGGACCAACAAATAATAGCAATAAATGGAGAGAAGATTGAAGTTTCTTGGATCGACAGTCAGCACTCATGATAGCAGAAGTCAAGAAATCAAACGATGTATTTCACTGGGCAAATCTGCTACACAAGACCTCTTTAAAATGTTCAAGAGCAAAAGTATCAGTTTGGGGACTAAGGTGTGTCTGACCAAAGTCATGGTATTTTCAATAGCCTCATGTGCGTGTGAAAGTTGGACAATGAATAAGGACGACCAGAGAATAACCCATGCATTTGAATTAAAGTATTGGCTAAGAATATTGCAAATATCATGGACTGCCAAACAAACAAGCAATTCTGTGTTGGAAGAAATACAGCCAGAATGCTCCTTAGAAGTCAGGATAGCAAGACTTCATCTCTTATACTTTGAACATGTTGTCAAAAGGAGCCAGTCTCTGGAGAAGGTATCATGCTTGGTAAAAAGAAAGGTCGGTGAGAAAGAAAAAGACCCCAATGAGATGGATTGATACTGTGGAAGTAACAATGGTTTCAAACAAAACAACAATTCTGAAGATGTCGCAGAACTGGGCAGTGTTTTGTTCTGTTGTGCATAAGACAGTTATGAGTCACCAACAGATTGATGACACCTAACTACCACAACAACAACTTTTGGAAGTAGATCATCAAATCTTTCTTCCTAGTCTTGGTCCGGAAGTTCTGCTGAAACCTGTCCACCACAGTGACCCTGCTGGTGTTTAAAATACCGATGGCATAGCTCCCAGCATCACCGCAACATGCAAACCATCATAGCTTAGAGGACTAAGGATCAAGAAAGACCTGTCCAAAAATTCAACTATAGATCATGCTGTTGCCTGGACATTCTGTTGTGCAGAATGTGAGAAGCCACAGGAGAACTGAAAGCAGACAAGGCGTTCATCCATCACCATGTTTAATCTGGGGAGACAGTCAAACATTCAAAAGGCAGTGACTCCACAGCAGAAGGTGTTTCATCTAAATGTGTGACTAGTTGTTGTGTTGGTTCTGATTTAGCTGCTTTGGCAACATAAAAAGCAAAATCCATGATAAGCAAGATAAGTCTGTATGCAGTTCACAGAGCATGAACCCAACTCTGTGTAAAGGAAGTTGAGTAAATGCTTCCATTTAAAACAGAAATTTTGCATCTATAATTAACTTAGATTTAGCTTCAATTTTTTCATTTTCCTGTTCAACTCCCAGAATACTTTAACAGTAAAAGCCCCTGAATAAAAAAAAAAATAAAAAGTAAATTGTACTAAAATCTGGTACTACTTTGTGAATCAACTTCTTAAATGGGCATAAATATTCCCATGTGTTAGCCTGACTTTGCTAGACAGTCTCTGCATCTGTTGCCTTTATCTGTGGTTGGGCAGACTATAACCGGTTCTCTAGAGCATTATGTCATTTGGGTCCTCAGGAATGCAGACGGTGAGGCTGAGATGAAGTGAAAGAAAAGTGTGGGGAGAAAATTCAGGAAGATACTCACTGGTCATTTTGTTGTACTGTGGTGACTTGTGTGTTGCTATACTGCATACTGTACCACTAATATTTCAAATACTAGCAAGGTCAGCCATGGTGGGTAGGTTTCAGTCACTTTAAGACAGACAAAAAGAAAGGCTTGGTGATCTTGTGGTGCTGTGGGTTAATGCGCCAGACTGCAAAGCTGTTTAAACTGCAAGGTTGGCAGTTCAAGCTCACCAGAAGCTCTTCAGAAACCCTATACAGGGTCACTATGGGTCGGAACTGACTCAATAGCACTTAACAACAACAACAACAACATTCAATGAAAAGCCTGTGGAGTACAACCTAATATTGTGCTGGAAAATGAGTCCCCTAGGTTAGAAGTCCTCAAGAGTGGGCTCGAGCATGCCAACAATCGTAAAGACGGCACAAGAATAGGCATAATTCTGTTCTTTTATATGTGGAGTGGACATGAATTATGGCCAACTTGACAGCAACTAATGTGAAAAAGATGAGCAGGAATGAAAATTGGGCAGGGAAAGTCTTCAAACCATGGTGCAGATCTGACATCTGTAAATAGAAAGAAGATAGGAAACAAGATTGAGAGTAGAGAGCCTTAGACCATGGTACCCTTTGGAGGACTCTTTCCTTCAAAGCCCTCATGGTAATGACCAGCCCTGGGGATAAATTGTTGTTGTTCTTGTTAAGTGCCATCGAGTCGGCTCTGACCCATAGCAACCCTGTATAGGGTTTCCAAGGAGACGCTGGTGAGCTTGAACCACCGCACTTGCAATTCAAATGGCTTTGCAGTCTGGTGTATTAACCCACAGCGCCACAC
>NW_006408690.1:6083836-6087598 GCF_000296735.1 Chrysochloris asiatica | reverse complement strand
CCTCTGTGGCCATGTCACTGCCTCTGGGCCCAGGCGTCCCCGGGTCTTGCCATACTGCTGGCCAGCCATGTCTCCATCCGGGTTCACAGGAGTCTGTTGAATGTGGTCAGACTTAGGTCCCAACTTCATTGCTGTTTTTCCCCCCTCTTCACCTTATCAGTGACCAACATGGTCACCAGCCAGACCACATGCCTGCTCATATATTCCCCTTGAGTCTTAGTCTTGGAAGGGAGTTTGCTCTGAGGGGTACTGACTACTTGCCTTGATGGCTCCCGGGCAAACAGCTTACTTGTTCTTGTAGTAATCAATCAGACTGCTGTTATTGTTTCTGATTTTCCTGCCAGTCTTTCTTTCACAAAGTATCTTCTGTTCTTCTAGCCACTCCAGGCTGGTCTACTCATCCTTTCAAGTGGAAATTTCCCACCTCAGACAATTCTGGATGGGGTTCTGGATTCCACCTATGATCTTATGCAATGCAAAGTCTCCACAGGAAGCCTCTTTCACCGAGCAACTTCTAGCCCCCTATAAGGTATTCCAATCAGTTATAGGCTGAAGACGGACTTACAAGCTTTCTATTGTGATGTTTCTGGCTATTCCTATCTCCCCACCTCAAGTGTCTATTTTACAATGGTTGATAAGGGAAACCAAGATTTAAAAGGCAGCCAAGCATCTTAACATTATTCCCCCTCTTTTAGCCATTCAAACCCTGTATCCCAGAGCCCTGTTGTTCCAAAGTTATACATACATCCCTCCACCATACAAGTCACTCACTCCCACCACCATACCTACATCTTACCATTACCAATCACTGCAGTCTTTCACCCCTCTTGACTTCTAATCACTGGAAGACTCCAGGATCCAGTAATTGACCCTTTTCTCACCTCTGACTTTACTCACTCTCTTGGTGACCTCAATCAATTTTTGTAATAACATCCATGTACTGGTAGCTTCCAAATACTTAGCTCCAAACCTACCCTCTATGCTGATCTCCAGACTTGTTTATGTAACATTCTACTTGTCGTTTTCATTGTTAGGATATGTAGCAGACTTCTCCAACTCAACATGTCCACCCCTTGATTTTCCCTTCAAAACCAGCTGTACCCACAACTTTTCCATGTTAAATCACTTAAACCAGTTGCTGTCAAGTTGATTCCAACTTGTGGAGACCCCATGTACGTCCTGATGATTTTCTGGAAACAGCTCACTGGGCCCATCTTCTGAGATTTCTCTGAGTGGCCTTGAGCTAGCAAACATTCCGTTAGCAGCTGACTATATTAAATAAACATTTGCAACATCTAGGGACTCCTTTTTATATGCTTTTGTAGTTGTTGAGTGCTATCAAGTTGGTTCCAACTTATGGCCACTCTGTGTAGGGTTTCCTGGGCTGTAAAGCTTTTGCAGTAGCAGAAAGCCTCATCTTTCTCCCTCAGAGAGTTGGTGCGCTGAAATCACTGTGGTTCATAGGCCAGTGATTAGCCTACAGAGCTACCACATGCTAGTTGACGTAAATTCCATAAGTTAGTTGTTCTGGCCTCAAATGTATGTCTTCTGGGATCTATCCTTGCCTCCTCTCTTTCTGTTACACATCTAATCTAACAGGAATTTCCACTATTTCTTTCTTCAAAATACATTGAAAATCAGACAACTTCTATTGTTTTCATTCTGATCCAAATCCTGTCCTCTCAAGCCTGGGTTACTGTTCATCCTCCAATAAGATGTCCTTGTTTGCACCTTGTCCCTCATAGTCAGTTGTATGAGATCCCATGATTAGCATGTTTGGAGCTTCTGCTTCTGCTTTGAACATATCTCTTACTGGTCCCCCTCTCACTACACTTTGCCTCAGTGATTTCCTTCTGCTCTTTGAACCCACCATTAAATCTTCCTCCTTCCCTCTGTCTGAGCACCCCTCATTCAGAGAGTGACATTCCCTCTTTCCTGTCAAAACTTTTCTCAATTCTCACGTTCTATGGGCCAGTCATCGTCACCCTATTTAAATTTGCAAACTTCTTGCCCCCTATCTGCTTTCTGTTCTCCTTACCTTTCCCTACACTTATCCTTTTCTTTCTTTTCTGTGCATACCATTTATTGTTTTCTAATCTCTAAAATTTACTTATGTTTACTACTTATTGTATTATTTATTCCTCTTGTCCTCTTCACAGTAGAGATCTTGTCATTTAGCATAGCATTGGTTGCATCAAGGCTATTCTGCAGATTACTCATGTGGATAAAAGTCAAGGTCCTTGGTATTTTTTTTTTTTAAGATTGGAATATTTATTGATGGAGTTATGAACAAGCCTCAGCCCATAGGCACAGTGAGCAATACTCTGAAGAAGGACACTGGGAGAAGAAGAAAGGAGCAGAATCCAAGAGAGAAGGGACTTTGGAATGCCAGTCTAAAGTGGATTATGTTCAGAATAAAAAAATGACCTCATCAGAGCATAGAACAAACATTTGGCATCCTTCTATGGACTCCAAGTCCTAAGGAAGAATGAGTCTTTCTGTTAATGGACCAACTGTAACTACACCCTTCTCAGATGTTACAAGACATCAAGACAGCACAACTCTCTTAAAATACCTAAGAAGGAAGAAAGCCTACTAATGGTAGGCATCAATGTTTAACCAACTATTGTATTCAACAGAATTGCGGAGAATCTATATTGTGGCCATTCTATGAAAGATGTGATTGTAAATAAGAAATGGTGTCTGGCTGGAGGATGTTACAATATAGTCATTATTGGCAGCCCCTGACTCGTGTCAGCTGTATACACAATTGGACAAAACTCCACCCAGTCCTGTGCCATTTCCATGATTGGCTACAGATAGGTACAATGTAGTTGTTGTTGTTGTTAAGTGCTGTCAAGTCGGTTCTGACCCATTGTGACACTGCACAGGGTTTCCAAGGCTGTAAATCTTTACAGGAATAGAAAGCCTCATCATTCTCCCACAGAACTGCTGGTAGTTTCAAACTGCCGACCTTGAGGTTAACAGGCCGAATCATAACCACGTTACCAGAGCGCCTTACAATGTAGTTGTTGTTGTTGCTGTTGTTAAGTGCCATGGAGTTGGTTCTGACCCATAGCGACCCTGTACAGGGTTTCCAAGGCTGTAAATCTTTACGGGAGCAGAAAGCCTCATCTTTCTCCCACGGAACCGCTGGTAGTTTCGAACTACTGACCTTGCGGTTTGCAGCCCGATTCGTACGTAACCACTATGCTACCAGATTAATTATTACTATCAAGTAGAAATTGCTATGATTGAGGCAGAAGTCAATGTTGTAGAAGGGCAAAGGAAGGATTCATAAATTCTACAGGGGACTGAGTGAGCAACCCAGTTACAAAGAAGGGATCCAGCTGCAATTTTCCCTAAATTCAGGTAAAAGTCGTTGGAGGCTGTATCATCTCTTTGGCACTAGGAAAACCAGCTTTACAAAATGATAGGTAGGGACAAAGCAGAACATTCCTCACAGTGATCCTGCGGAAGTTCTGGTGAGTAAAGAAGAAACATGATCACATGAAATGTGTAAAGAAACCCTGCCTGTTCTTTGACATTGCAGCAGTAGGAGCAATTTGAGAGAAATGGCCAGTTAAAAAAAGAGATCTGGGAATTAGAATAAGGATTTCCAAGTCCAGTTGTACTTCCACAAATGTATTCCTCATTGCCCCTGTTGGAGAAAGTGGTCTCAATGTGATATGTTATAGTTTAAATTGCATTCCCCCAAAATATGTGTTAGAATCCTCAGGGGTTTCTTTGTTATATACATTA
>NW_006408690.1:6070747-6083469 GCF_000296735.1 Chrysochloris asiatica | reverse complement strand
CACAAGTGGATGTCTTTAACACAGAGAAATGTATTCTCTCACAGTTTAGAAAGCTGGAAGTATAAAGTTATGGCACTAGCCCTAGGTGAATTCTTTCTATCCGGGGGCAGGTCCTTGTATCATTTCAACATCTGTAGGACCAGTGTTCCTTGGAGACTGCATGTGTTTTGACATCAATCTTCCCCTGTGATGTAGATCACATCAAAAGTGATGTAGATCACATCCCAGGTAAATCCTCCTTATAGGGGATCAGGGCTGTGAGCTGAGTAAGGGTGTTTCACACTACACTAGTCCCTTTATAACTAATTGACTGATTATATCAGATCACATCACAAAAGATGATTATATCATTACATAATTGCCAAACCAATGAGATTCATAGCCCAGTCAAATTGATACATATTTTATAGAGAAACAATTCAATCCATGACAGTAAGTAAGATACTGTGTATCTTACAAAGGATGATTCTGTAGTCTACAATATGGCTCAGACTTTTGTAATTAACACTTAATGTAGAGGAGGCAATACTTTAATTCATATATATACATGTATATATTTTTAAGTATTAAAAATACATGTTATATATAACATTTTTAATATGGATAAAACTCCTCCCTGCCCTAAAACATAAAAATCTCATTCTAGAAATACAGATATTATATTACTAAGAGAAAAACAAAGCTTTTTTAATAGGAAAGCAGTAAGTGTGATTTTTGACGTTGTCTAATATCTTTCTAAAATCAGTTTGTTAAGCATTTTATATATCTTTGTCTAATAATCAACTACATTCATAAGCTATAAGCAAATAATGTACATGTTAGACACTTTTGCCACCTATACCCTCCCACCAGGCATTTTTATAAGCATGCAATGCTAAGTTTTATACATGTTACTACCAAAAAATTAGCATAACACACTTATGAAAATACTAGGGTAGGGATGGGCACCAACCAAAACCAAACCCATGGCCCATTGCGTCAATTCTAAATCACTTTGACCCTACAGGACAGACTAGAACTGTTTCACAGAGTTTCTAGGGCTGTAAAATCTTAAAAGACTGCCTCATCTTTCTCCTGAGGATCAGCTGGTGGGTTCAGATCACCAACAATTTGGTTAGCAGTCCAACACATAACCCACTGTGCCACTAATGTTCTTTGGTGGTGGGCACAGATAACCAAAATGGGTGTAATATGCATTGTTTGCATAAAAATTCACTTGAAACCAAATATTTGTACTTTATGAAGTTATATTCAGTACCTGGAGTCCTGGTGTGGTGCTATGGGTTAATGTGCCAGACTCCAAAGCCATTTGAACTGAAAGGTTGTCAGCTCAAGCTCACCAGCAGCTCCTTGGAAACCCTATACAGGCTTGCTATGGGTCAAAGACAACTGGGCACTTAACAACACAACAGTGCACTGACCAAATGAATGTAAATTTTTTTCATATTTGCATAAATACAAAGAGTTTCGATACAGTAATGTCTCTTTGTTGTGAACAACCATACAATGCATTTAAGTTGGGCAACAGGGAAGATCTTCCACCCTACATTGCATTATACAGGACAAATAAGAAGTAGTACAGAAGTCCTCTAATTCTTCTTAAACTTTTAAAAAATTCCCTACATGAGTATCAGTAACTAGTTATCTTGAAGGCTTTTGTCTGAAGGAATGTATTAGCAACAATTTTGACAAAAGATTTTCTAGTTTATATGTAATCATCTCAAGACTTCAGCAAAACAAAGCTAAGGTAGGTATATAAACAAGTAAGTCATGGGTTAACGTTTGTGGCTAAACCTAATGACTTCCTCTACCACTCAAAGACACACAAAGGCAGTAGGATAGACTACCAAGAAGTATATAAGATAAACATTTAACTACCCACAGCCAACTAATTTGAGACTTACAAGTGATGAAAATTATTTAAGCATGACAGCAAAATACACACACATACTAAATAAAGCAGTAAAATAATTCATCTTCATTTTAATCCCATGAACTCTTCCCAGACCCAACAGTAGAGATTACCACAGGAGTTGATCCTTTCCAACTATTGAAAGACAGTGCAATTATCACTTTACAAGTCGTTTTCTGAACTACAAATAATCTCCCAATGAACTTGTAAGAATCTATCCTGAAATGATAGTTCTCAAGTCCATTCATCATTAAGAATAAATTTACTGCATGCATACATCATACATGATTCAGAGGGTTTTTAAAAATCACTAAAATCTAAGGGAAAGGCACTCTGGTAGCATAGTGGTTACGAATCTGGCTGCCAACCGCAAGGTCAATAGTTCGAAAACTACCAGTGGTTCCACAGGAAAAAGATGAGGCGTTCTGCTCCCGTAAAGATTTACAGCCTCAGAAACCCTGTACAGGGTGGCTATGAATTGGAACCGACTCCACAGCACATAACACCAACAACAATATCTAAGGGAAGAGAACAGAGTCCTGTGTGGCTCTGTGGGTTAATGCGCCAGGCTGAAAAACCGTTTGAGCTGCAAGGTTGGCAGTTCAAGCTCACCAGCTGCTCCTCAGAAACCCTATGCAGGGTCGCTATGGGTCGGAACTGACTAAAGGCCACTAACAACAACAAGGGAAGGAAACACATTTCTCAGGGTAAACTTTGGACTTGCAAATTTGGCTTGCTCTCGCACAAAAAGATTGGGCTCTCTAAGGGCAACACCTGGCAAAGCATGTCGCACAAGGAAAGAGCTGGGTGTTTTGTCTTAAATTTGAAGAAAACAGACATGTAAAGGTTTAATCCCAACTCTTACCAACGATAATTGCGAATGCTCTTCAATTCTTTTCTCTGTTAAACTTCAGATCAAAGTTACCTATTGTCTTAGTTTCTTTGCACTGCTATAACAGAAATACCACAAGTGTGTGACTTTAAGGAACAAATTTTTTTCTCTCAAGATTCTAGAGACTAGAAATCTTAATTCAGTGTACCAGCTCTAGGGGAAGGCTCTCCCTGTGCAGCTCAGGCAAGGGAAAGTCCTTGTCTCTCAGCTTCAATCAGATCTCTGAATCCCTTGGCAGTTTCCACGTGGCATCTATCTTTCCCCCATTTGTGCTTGCTGTTCTCTGTACCATAACTGCTCTGCTTAAACCTCAGGAATGATTAGGGTTAGAACACACACTACACAGATATGGCTTCTTTAAAACAACAAAGAGCACCCTATTCTCAAATGGGATTGCATCTTAGGTTATAGGGGTTAGCATTCCAACACTGGTAGCATCGTGGCTTACGTGATGGACTGCTAACTGCAAGGTCAGTAGTTTGAATCCATCGGCTACTCCAAGGGAGAAAGAGATGGTGTGCTGCTCCCATAGAGATTTACAGCCTCAGAAATGCTATATGGGATTGGTATGAGGTGCAACTGACTTAACAGTACATAGCAGCAGCAGCAACATCCATCTAGAGGATTGTAAAAAGAATTTTACAGAGTAAGAGCCACACATAAAGACACTGTTTTTCCATCTAAGCCCAGATATATTTCAGAGATCAACTGAATCCATCCAATCAGTAAGTAAGAGAAGTAGTATATACACCAGTAAGAATACTTGGAGCAAAGGAAAGTAAAGAAGGCCAAAGCCTCAAGAACTCAATTTGTCCAAAGGAATTAATAGATCACATGCTTCCTTGAGTCTGAATTTATTCACTTTCCTTTTCCTTTTCTAGTCTAAGACCAGAAGAACTAGATAGTTCCTGACTACCATTATGGACTGTTCTGACTAGGACATATAGAAGGTCCAAGTTAGAATGGGAGACAAATATAGAACAAAGCTCAAATTCATTAAAAAGATCATACTCAATTGGCATAACATAATCCACAAAGACAATGTTCTATGTCTTATTTTGGGGGTTTTAAAGTTCGTGAGTAGCCATCTAAGGTAGAGGTGTTGGTCTTTCCATATGCAAAGGAAAGAAAAGTGAGGAAAATTGAAGGTGCTTGGAGCAATTAGTCTAATGGACTACTAGAATTCATGAACACCAGCCTTTAAGTCCTGAAACCAGAAGAACTAGTAGGTACGTGGCTCCCATTAACCACTGCTCTGCAAGGGATCGCATTAGAAGGTCCTGGATAGAGAGGAAGAAAATGTGGGACAAAATTGAAAGTTATAAAATAGACCAGGCCTACTGATCTTAAACAGAGTAGAAGAACCTGAGATTATGGCCCTTGGTCACCCTTCACAAAGTCTGGAACTGAACTCACCTTCGTGGCTGAATTTTCAGCCAAGCAGTAGATAGGTATGGAAGGAAGACAACAACACTAGTAAGGAATCCACACCATAGAATGGTAAACCATTCAAGATCAAAAGGGCAGTATTTACCAAAGGACAAACTTTAGAAGGGTTAGGAAAGAAGGAGGAAAGGAAACAAGAATCACAGGGAGGAGGTGGGATATGCGATGCTACTTGGAGGGGATTGTAATCATCGAGATGAAATGAAGTGTATGATTTGTTGAATGTAAAACTGTTAATCTGCTCTTTAAACCTTCACTGAATTCACAGTCAAAAGTTTAATACATATATACATACATACATGCATACATACCAGACTTGCTGATCTGATAGAAACTAGAGGAACATCCAAGATTATTGTTCTAGCCTTTCTAACATGTAACTGCAACCATTCGTGGAGGTTCCCTCTCAAATAATCAATAGCCTAGAAAATAAAACAATAATACCTGTGAGTAATGTACTGCTTAAAACAATCAACTATGCAAAACCAAACTGGCAAATATTACCCAAAAACAAAGATGAGAAGCCAAGACAAGGCAAAGAAACTGGATGAACAGAAATGAAGAACCCAGAAAGGAAATGGGAAGGCCACGGACACTTTACTTACTTAGATTGAAAGCAATGTCAGGGAAAAATCTGTGCGTGAATTATTGAATGGAAAATTAATTTGTTGTGTTAAACTTTCACCTAAAGCTCAGTAAAATGTAAAATTTTTTTTTTTTTTTTTTTTTTTTTTTTTTTAAGAGCATGCACTGAGCAATTGGGCTTTGGTGGCACAGTGATTAGCATCTGACTGAAAGGTTGGCGATCCAAACCTACAAGATGCTCCATGAGAGAAAGATGTGGAAATGTGGCAGTCAGTTTCTGTCAAGATTTACAACCTTGGAAACTGTATGGGGCAGTTCTACTCTGTACTACAGGGCCACTGTGAGTCAGAATCGACTTGAAGACATGATTTTGTTGTTTCACAAAGACCTCAAATTCCAGCTCTGAGTCATTCCACACTTCTCTAAGAAGCTCTTCTCACAGAGAAATGTAAGCCTTATCAAGGAACCACGCATGTGCACAGAACAGTTTATGTTGGCAAGGGCTCAGTTTCTGTCTCTGTAATTAAATGAGGCTGACGAGAGGACAACCGCTCCAAGAGAGATCATAGGAAACTCAACTTGATCTCATGCTTTTTATTTTCTCTGTTCTCTATTGCTTGGCCTCCCTTGTGTATTTTATTATTGTTGTTGTTATTAATACAACAGAGCAAATTTATTCTGACCCAGCAGGAGAGCTCAGGAAATAACTTAAAATTCCAAATAAGCTTATTATTATTATTGCCCTGAGGCCTGCAACAGCATCTTCACTGCTCATCAGATGCTAGCAACAGCTTCTCAATTATTCCCGTGCAAGATGAGAGACGCTTGTCACAGCCCTCACTGTCACGCCCAGAATAGCCCTTCATCTCAGCATTCTGCCAACACGGCCTCTAGCATAGAAAGCTAACTCCTTGCTTCTGGGTGAACCCATCATAGGAAATGCACCCAATGAAGCCATGGTATAACTGCAAACCAGAAGGAGATCAACAAGCCCATAGATGATCATCTATTTTCTTTATTTTTAAATGTTTTATTGTGAGTTCAGTAAAGGTTTACAGAGCAATTCAGTTTCCCTTTTAATGATTCACACACATTGTGTTTCATGTCACAGATTGCTGTCCTCACAAAGCACATCACATCCTACTTCCTCCTTTCTGTGTCCTGTTTACATTCCTTTTCTCATTCCTAACCCTTTGTCCTTAAATAAATTCTGTTCTTTTGATCTCGAATAGTTTATTATCCTAAGGTGTGTGTTGTACCTCACTAGTATTATTGATCCCATTATAGACCTATTCTTTGACTGAAAAGTGGGTGAGTGCAGTTCCAGGCCTGAATGGTGACCAAAATTAATGGCCATGGTCTCAGAAGTTCCACCAGTCTCTATCCAACCAATATATCTGATCTTTAAAAAAAAATTTTTAAATCATTTTGCGTTTTGGTCAACATTTTCTCCCACTTTATCCAGGACCTTCTAATGTGATCCCTTTTAAAGCAATTGGTAGTGGTTTAAAACTGAGAACATTTCTTCTGTTCTCAGAGTCAAGGAGGTTGAGGTTCACAAGGTCATTCATCCTTTGGACTTAATTGTTTGCATGTTTTGAATTTTCTTCCCTTTTCTTTGATCAAGACAGAGAAAGACCAGTATTTGCACTTTAAATGTCTGCTCACAAGCTTTTAAGACTACTGTCAACTCTCTCCAAAGTAGAATGTAGAACGTTATCTTTGTGGACTATGTCATGCCTAGTGACCTTGACTATGGTCCTGAGTCCATAAGCTACTCAGTCCCTCCAGATGTTTGGTAGTGTCTAAGAAGTTATAACTGTTCTCTGTACACTCTACTATGTTGTGGTTGTTAAGTGCCATCTAGTTGGTTCCAACTTGTAGCAACCCAGCATAGGGTTTCTGAGGAACAGTCTAGTGCTGATCCTACAGTGCCATACCAGGAGTCCATGGATGTATTTGCAACATAGGTTAATGTTGCTGTTGTCTAAGTGGTGGAGTATTATGGTGTGTGCTTATAGCTTAGCTATATGGCCACGATTGCTGCTGCTTCTTAGGCGAGGTAGGGAAGAAAAGGTCCCACCTCCAGGAAAGATGTGTGATCAAAAGGACCAAAAGCATAAATAATATAAATGCATAGGCAGAAATCACCACTTCGGAGCAGAGATAAGGCTTTGGTCAGCTTTTCTGTGCTACACCATCAGTGTGTGCGCAAATAGAAGCCTCCAGCAGGGGTGGGGGTGACCCCTCTTTCAGGCCTCTCCTCTAGCCACTGCCATATAGGTGGACAGATATATACTGGGGAGTTAATGGGAGGAAGATCGACCGCTGTTTTTGTCTCTGATTGTCAGCGCCAATCTTGGGATGGTTGAGACCTGTTCTGTTGGGTTTTTATAGATTGCCTTGAGTTTGTCCTGCCCAGCGAACTCAGGCAGTAGCCCAGCCGTGAGCTGCCAGATTACTAGCTGGAGATTTTAATCTGTTCCCTGGGAGAGAGGTTGTATGTCCCGCCAGAATAATACCTGAAGATCCATGCTGTTACCTAGGAGTAGGGCAGGGCAGCTTCAGATTTGTGGCAGCGGAGGATTACATCAAAAAGTCGCGGCCCCTCTCTCTCTCTCTCTGTGCCGTGGGTAAACTGTCTCACCTGATGCTCACGCTGAGATCTTAAATTGGGGCAGGGAGATTTTTTCATTTTTTTTTTCGGGGTGAGGTGGGGGTTGTGTTGCTTCTTGTGATTTTGTTCGTTTAGGGGGTTTTGGGGGGGTTTTTTTAGCTGGAAACGCCACTTTCTGAACCTGTTGCTGTTGTTAGGGGCCAAGTCAGTTCACAATCTTAATGACTGTATGTACAACAGAATGAAACACTGCTCAGTCCTGTGCCCTCCTCACAAGTGTCACTATGCTTGAGCCCATTGCTGCTACCACTGTGCCAATCCATCTCGTTAGGGTCTTCCTTTTTTTCACTGACCATTCACTTTACCAAGTATGATGTCCTACTCCAGAGACTGGTTCCTCTTGATAATATGTCGGAAGTATGAGAGATTACATCTGGCCATCCTGGCTTCTAAGGAACATTCTGGCTATACTTCCTTCCAACACAGTGAATGGTATTCTTCTCCATCACCATAACTCAAATACATCCATTCTTCTGGGTCTTCCTTATTCATTGTCCACCTATCACATACATATAAGGCTATTGAAACACCAGGGTTTGGGTGTTTCAATGCTAAGGTGAACCTTAGTATTCTAACTAAGGTGCTCTAGTAGCATAGTGGTTATAATTGGGCTGCAAACCGCAAGGTCAGCAGTTCGAAACTACCAGCTGCTCTGCGGGAGAAAGAGGAGGCTTTCTGCTCCAGTAAAGATTTACAGCCTCGAAAACTTTGTTCAGGGTCGCTATGGGTCAGAACCGACTCGGCGGCACTTAACAACAACAACAACAATCTTTGCTATTACACACTTTAAAGAGGTCTTGTTCATTGAGGTGCAAACCATACTGAAGTCTGGAGTACTTGATCTTCATCAGTAAGTATATTAAATTCTCTTTGCTTCCAGTAAGCAAGGTTGTATCATCTTTTTATTATTATTGTTATTATTTGCAGTCTATTAATGACTCTCTCTTCAATCCTAAAGCCTCATTCTTCTTCATATAATCCATCTTCTAGGATTTTATGCTCAGCATACAAATTGAATAAATACGGTGCAAGGATTCAACCCTGGTACAAACCTTTCCTGATTTTAAACCATTCAGTGTCCCCTTGTTATATTCGAACAACTGCCTCTTGGTCTATTTACAGGATCCTCATGAGCACAGTACAGTGTCCTGGATTACCCATTCTTCACAATGTTATCCATAGCTTGTCATGATTCACATAGACAAAAGACTTTACTTAGGCAATAAAAGCCAAGTAAACGTCTTTCTGATATAGTCTCTGCTTTCCTTCTGATGCCAGCAATTATATCCCTCATTCCACATTATTCTGTGTCCTCTTTTCAATCAGCTTGAGTTTCTGACAGTTCCCAGTTGATATACTGTTGCATTCACATTTGAATTATTGTTTAATTATTTAATCTATAAAAATTTTAATGTATAAAATTTTTATTGAATTTATTAAAAATTGATAATTTGAATTAAATATATTTTGCAGTCACAAAATAATTACTTGCCTGCGATATTAATGATATTGTCCAATGATTTCTGCATTCCATTGGGTCACTTCTATTTGGAATGCCCACATATATGCATCTCTTCTAATTGGTTGGCCAGGTAGCTATCTTCCAAATTTCTTGGCATAGATGAATGAATGCCTCCAGTGCTGCATCAGTTTGTTGACAGATTTCAATTTGCATTCCATCAATTCCCGGAGCTTTGTTCTTTGCCAATGCCTTCAGTACACCTTGGACTTCTTCCTTAAGTACCATTGGCTCTTGATCATATGCTACCTCTTGAAATAGTTGAGCATCAACCATTACTTTTTGACATAGTGAATCGGTCTACACCTTCCATTTTCTTTTAATGCTTTCTGCATCATTCAATATCTTGCCCGTGGAATCTGTCAATATCGTAACAAAATTCAAGAGGCTTGAATTTTTTAAAGTTCTTTCAGCTTAAGAAATGCTGAGTATGTTCCTCCCTCTTGGTTTTCTAACTCCAGGTCATTAATATCACGTGAAAGTAATTATTTTGCTGAAGATAATTCAAATGCGACTGCAACAGTATATTAACTGGGAACTGTCAGGAACTTGACTTTATCTTCTTGAGTTGTTCTTTGAAATTTCCTGTTCAGTTCTTTTATTTCTTCATTTCTTCCCATCGTTTTAATATCTCTATGCTGGAGAGCAACTTGCAGAGTGTCTTCTGACATCCACTTTAGTCTTTTCTAATGACCATCTACTATCTTCCTGTGTGATATTCTTGATGTCATCCCACAGCTCTTCTGGTATTCAGTAATTAGTGTCTAATGCATCAAATCTGATCTTGAGGTGGTCTCTAAATTAAGGTGGGATTTGCTCAAGGTGATGTATTGATACTCCTGGATTGGTTTTCATTTTCTTTCAGCTTCAGGCTGAATTTCCATATGAGCAATTGGCCTTGTCTTGGCTGATGATACTGATTTTTTTACCATCTCTTCCCACAGATATAGTCAATTGATTTCTGTGTATTCCATCTAGTACGGTCTATGTGTATACTCACTCTTTATGCTGTTTAGAAAAAACATTTGCAATGAATAAGTCATTAGTCTTGCAAAATACTATCATGTGATCTCAACATCATTGCTATCACCCAGGACATATTTTCCAACTACTTATACTTACTCTTTGTTTCCAACTTTGCATTCCAATCATCAGTAATTATGAACATATCTTGCTTGCATGTTTGGTCTGAAGTTTCAGACTGAAGATGTTGGTTGTTGTTATTGTTAGGTGCCATCAAGTTGGTACCGACTCATAGCGACCTTATGCACAGCAGAACGAAGCACTGCCCAATCCTGGGCCAACCTATTATTGCAACGCTTGAGCACATTGATGCTGTCTCTTTGCCAATCCATCTCGCTGGGTGTCTCTCTCTTTTTCTCTGACCCTCCACCTTACCAAACATGATATCCTTTTCCAGCAACTAGTCCCTCCTGACAATATGCTCAAAGTCTGAGAGATGAAGTTTGGCCATCCTGGCCTCCAAGGAGCATCTGGCTGCACTTCTTATAACACAGATCTGTTGGTTCTTTTGGCAGTCCATGACACTTTCAGTATTCTCCTCCAACACCATAACTCAAAAGCATCAATTCTTCTACAGTCTTCCTTATTCACTGTCCAGCTTTCACATCCATATGAGGTTATTGAAAATACCATGGCTTGGGTCAGGCGCACCTTAGTCCTCAAGCTGACATCTTTGCTTTTCAACACTTTAATAAGGTCTTGTGCAGCAGATTTGCCCAATGCAATACGTCGTTGATCTCTTGACTGCTGCTTCCGCGAGTGTTGATAGTTGATCCAAGAAGAATGAAGTCCTTGACAACTACTATCTTTTCTCTGTTGATAAGAATGTTGTTTATTGGTTCAGTGGTGAGGATTTTTGTTTTCATTACATTGAGATGTAATCCATACCGAAGGCTGTGCTCTTTGATCTTCATCAGTAAATATTTTTTTCTTCACTTTCAGCAAGCAAGGTTGTATCATCTGCATATCGCAGGTTGTTAATGAGTTTTCCTCCAACCCTGATGCCACATTCTTCTTCATATAACCCAGCTTCTAGGATTACTTGCTCAGCATACAGGTTGAATACATATGGTGAAAGAATACAACCCTGACGCACCCCTTTCTTAATTTTAAACCATTCAGTGTTCCCATGTTCTGTTCAAACAACTGCCTTTTGGTCCATGTACAGATTCCTCATGAGCACAATTAAGTGATCCAGAATACTCATACTTTGCAATGTTGTCTATAGCTTGTCATGATCCACACAATCAAAAGCCTTTGCATAGTCAATAAAGCACAAGTAAACATTTTTCTGATATTCTCTGCTTTCAGCCAAGATCCACAGAACAACAGCAATGATATCCCTCATTTCACAGCCTCTTCTGAATCTGGCTTGAACCTCTGGAACTTCTCTGTCAATGTATGCTTGTAGCCATTTCTATATTACTTTTAGTAAAACTTTACTTGCATGGGATAGCAATGATATTGCCCAATGATTTCCTCATTCCGTTGGGTTACCTCTCTTTGGAATAGGCACAAACAAATACAGATCTTTTCCAATCAGTCGGCCAAAGAGTTGTCTTCCAAATTTCTTGGCATAGATGAGTGAGTGCCTCCTGTGCTACCTCACATTCTTGAAAAAATTCCATCAATTCTTGGTGCCTTGTTTTTTGCCAATTTCTTCAATGCACCTTGGACTTCCTCCTTCAGTATCACTGGCTCTTAATCATATGCTACTTCTTGAAATTGTTGAACATCAACCATTTCCTTTTGGTACAGTGACTCTGTGCATTCCTTCCATCTTATTTCGATGCTTTCAGAATCATTCAATAATTTGCCCAGAGAATCTTTCAATAATGAAAATTGAGACTTGAATTTTTCTTCAGTTTCCCCAGCTTGAGAAATGCTGAGTGTGTTCTTCCTTTTTGGTTTTCTAATTCCAGATCATTGAACATTTTGTTGTAATATTTGGCTTTATCTTCTTGAGCTGATCTTTGAAATATTATGTTTAGCTCTTGTACCTCCTTTCTTTCACTTGCT
This sequence comes from Chrysochloris asiatica, assembly GCF_000296735.1. NCBI lineage: Eukaryota > Metazoa > Chordata > Mammalia > Afrosoricida > Chrysochloridae > Chrysochloris > Chrysochloris asiatica. The sequence goes on along the minus strand of NW_006408690.1, from coordinate 6,071,396 downwards.
TTAGAATCTCTACGCTGGAAGGCAAGTTTCAGTGTCTCTTCTGACATCCACTTTGACCTTTTCCTTCTTTCTTGTCTTCTTAATGACTTTTTGCTTTCTTTCTGTATGATGTTCTTGATGTCATCCCACAACTTTTCTGGTCTTTGGTCTTTAGTGTTTAATGTATTAAATCTGTTCTTCATATGATCCTTAATTCAGGTGGGATATATCCAAGGGATATATTGAAAAGGAATGCTGTTGCATTCATCATCAAAAAGAACATATCCAGATCAGTCATGAGGTACAATGCTGTAAGTGATAGGATAATATCCACGCATCTACAGGGAAGCCCAGTTAATACCACTATTATTCAAATTTATGCACCAACCACTACAGCCAGCGAGGATGAAATAGAAGAATTCTACCAACTTCTTCAATCTGAAATCAATCAAACATGCAATCAAGATGCATTGATCATTAATGGTGATTGGAATGCAAAGGTTGGGAGCAAAGAGGAAGGATCAGTAGTTGGAAATTTTGGACTTGGTGATGGAAATGATGCTGGAGAACAAATGATAGATTTCTGCAAGACAAATGATTTGTTTATTTCAAATACCTTCTTTAGACAGCATAACAGACGACTATACACATAAACCTCGCCAGATGGAAC
>NW_006408690.1:6028979-6068502 GCF_000296735.1 Chrysochloris asiatica | reverse complement strand
TCAGCCAGGTGGCATCATTGATGGTGTCAAGTGTGGCAGCGGTAGTGAGGTTGGCCCAGGATCGGACATTGTTTCGTTCTGCTGTGCATGGGGTCCCTATGAGTTGGTTCCGACTCTCTGGCACCTGACAACAACATATTCAAGGTCATATTTTGGCTCTCATGGACTTGTAGAACTCTTCAATTTCATCATCACTGGCTTTTTTGGTTGGTGCATAAATCTGAATAATAATGGTATTAACTGGTCTTCCTTGTAAAATATTTTTTTGGATATTACCTTATCACAGCATTGTGCTTCAAGATTTGTGTTGCTGTTAAGTGCTGTCAAGTTGGTGACAACCCATAACAACCCTGTATACAGTTTCTAAGAAGCGACTGGTGAGCTTGAACCTCCGACCTTGTAGTTCAAACTGACTTCCAGTCCAGTGCATTAATCCACAGCACCATACCAGGACTCAAAGATAGATCTTGAAGTATTCTTTTTGATGATGAATGTGATGCTATTAGTAAATTATATGATTGTCAGTCTACTATTGCCTAGGATATCAGTCTTTATGTGTTTCATTGCATTTTGGACAATTTCCAATTTTTCTACATTCATACTTTGTACATTCCATGTTCTGATTATTAATAGATATTGGCAGCTCTTTCATCTCATTTTACATTGTGCCCCACCCTCAAATGAACATCCCAAAAATTTTACGCCATTCGTGTCACTGAGGTCAACTCCACTTTGTAGAGGCAGCTCTTCCCCAGTTGTACTTTAAGTACCTTCATAATATTTTCATCTTCAGGCACTATATATGACAGTGTATCACGGCTATTCATAAGGTTTTTGGTGGCCAAACATTCAGAAGTAATTAACCTCTTCTTTTCCATAGTCTACCTTAGTCTGGAAGATCAGCCCAAACCTGTCCACTATGGGTGGCCCTGCTGGTATTCAAAATATTGGTGGCATAACTTTAAGCATCAGAGCAACTCATAAGCCACCACAATATGACAGACTGACATATTAATGAATACATAGCTGAGAACGCATGTACAATTACCCTCTACGAGTTGGGCTGCCAACCTCAAGGTCAGCAGTTTGAAACTACCAGCTGTTCCGCGGGAGAAAGATAAGGCATTCTGCTCCCATAAAGATTTACAGCCTTGGAGACCCTGTGCAGGGTCGCTATGAGTCAGAACCGACTCCATGGTACTTACCAACAATCAACGTAGGACCATACTTCTTCTCACACTTGTTCAGTATATGTATCTATTTATGTATCCTCTCTTTGTTGTTGTTGTTATTGTTGTTGTTAGGTGCCATTGAGTTGACATTGACTCATAATGACCCTAGGCATAATAGAACAAATCACTGCCCGGTCCTGGGCCAACCCCACAATCATTGCTACACCTGAGTCCACTGCTGCTGCCACCATGCCAATCCACCTCACTGGGGGTCTTCCTCTTTTGTTCTGACCCTTCACTTTACCAAACATGATATCTTGGTCCCTCCTGACATGTATGAACTATGAGAGACGAAGTTTGGTCATCCTGGCCTCCAATGAGCACTCTGGTTGTACTTCTTCCAACACAGATCTGTTTGTTCTTTTGGTAGCACATGGTACTTTTAATATTTGCCTCCAATACCATAATTCAAATCAATCAATTCTTCTACGGTCATCCATATTCATTGTCCAACTTTCACATGCATATGAAGTTATTGAAAATACCATGGCTTGGGTGAGGCACACTTTAGTCCTCAAACTGGCGTCTTTCCTCTTCAACACTTTAAAGCAGTCTTGTGAAGCAGATTTGCCCAGTGTAGTATGTATCCACTCTTAGATAATTGTTATTGCAGCATTGTGTATGTACTAGTTTGAAGGAACTTCAAAAAAGTTCATAGAACAGTGGAATTAAAAGACAATGGAAACTTATCATGAACTTTTGATGCTCCCTCATAAATATTTGTGGGAAGGACAATGAACCTATGCCCATAAATACATAAAGGTTTGACAGAAGACATTTGTACATGTGCATTTACCCGCGTTACAAATATATCCAGTTTCAGTATGAGTTGTGGGTTTGGTTTTTATACTGTTTTTATTGCCTTTAACTCTTGTACTCCCCCAGTGTCTTCATCAGTTTTTGCTGACCTCCCTTTTATTGGATATTGCCTTCTTCTTTACCCAAGTTAATATGTGTCTAACCTCTAGTTAGTAATTTACCCTCCCTTATCCTCCCACCCCTGCTAATAATCAAAGAATGTTTCTTTTTGTTTGAAAATGTTTTATTGACTCTTTATAATAATGGTCTCTTACAACATTTGTCCTTTCATTTCACCCAGCATAATGAATGTCCTTTAGGTTCATCCATATCATGAGGTGTTTCATATTGCATATTTCATTATGTGTATTACCATTGTTTGTTTATCCATTCTTCTGTTAATGGGCATGTAGGTAGTTTCCATCTTTTTGTTGTTGTGAATAGTGCTGTGATGGACATGGATATGCATATCTATTCTTGTCAACATTCTTATTTCCCTAGGATATGTGAAGGGGGTTTCCAAATGTTCACGGAAAAAAACCTATTCTCTTTCATTTCCATTTTTCCATTAATGTTTTGAAGCCTCCTTGTACAACTATTAGTGGGATTGCTTGTTCCTTTTGTATTTCTCTTTCCAACTTTTTAAGGTTCCACAGTGTTTGCACCACCATTTTACAATCCCACCAGTAGTATAAGAAGGTTCCAGTCTCTCTATACCTTAACCAATGTTCGTTATTTTCTGCTGTTTTAAACTTTGCTATTAACCCTGAGAAGGAGTTCTGGTAACTTAGTGGTTACAAGTCGGGCTGCTAACCGCAAGGTCAGCAGTTCAAAACTACCAGCTGCTCTGTGGGAGAAAAATGAGGCTTTCTGCTCCCGTAAAGATTTACAGCCTTGGAAACCCTATTCAGAGTCACTATGAGTTGGAACCAACTCCACGGCATATCACCACCACCATTAACCCTGGGGATGAAATGATATCTTATTGGTATTTGAATTTGCATCTCTTTAATGTCACTGTGGGTACTATTAGGATAAACACTGAACTGGCAACCAAAAGGAGGGCAGTTCAAACCTACCAGCTGTTCTCTGAAGTCCTATACAGGGTCACTATGAGTCAGAACTGACTCAATGGCACACAATAACAAAAACAACCACAATGTCACTGTGAGATAAGCATTAGACTGCCAATTGCAAGGTCAGCAGTTCAAGCCCCTTTGAAAGAAAGCGATGAGGCCGTGTGATCCCAGAAAGATACCCAGTCTCAAAAATCCTATATCGGTTCGCTATGAGTTAAATTCAACTTGATGACAGTGGATTTAGTTTGGGGAATAATGATTTATGAAGGATCTCTGGTGGTGCAATAGGTTAAGTGTTGGGTGGGCTTTGTCTTAGCTATCTAGTGCTGCTATAAAAGAAATGCCACATATGGATGGCTTTAATAAACTTGGCTATTCTCTCACTGTTTAAGAGCCTAGAAGTCTGAATTCACAGCACCAGCTCTGGAGAATGGTTGTCTTCTTTCAGTATCTGTAGACCCAGCATTCCTTGTGATCTCCATGTGTCTCAGCATCCATCTTTCCTCTGGATTTAGTGTCCAAAGGATTCGTTCCACCTCCTGCTCTTCTTAGTGACAATAGGTCCCTCTGAGCTTTGCTTCCCTGTTTAATATCGTCTCTATCTGGTAGCATAGTGGTTACGAATCGGGCTGCGAACCGCAAGGTCAGCAGTTCAAAACTACCAGTTGTTCCGTGGGAGAAAGATAAGGATTTCTTCTCCTGTAAAAATTTATAGCCTCGGAAACCCTGTACAGGGTCACTATGAGTTAGAACCATCTCCACAGCACATAACCACCACCACCACTGCCATATCTCAAAAGCGATAGACTCAAGACAAAACGTAATGCTGGAAGTTCGCACTGTGGTCCCGTGGGATCTGTGTCTTGCTTCAACAGTGTTTGGAAGGAACAGATCCAGAGACTCCCCCACCTCCAGCCTTGGACCACCTCTAACAACTTCTTTAGGTGCAATCTCTTCTCCAGGACCATCTTCTTGAGCATTCCCTGTTACCAGGACTAGCTAAACACCGTGTGTGTGTGTGTGTGTGTGTGTGTGTGTGTGTGTGTGGTTAGCTCCAAATCTTCAACCAACCATGAGCTCTCAGATCTGTCAGAATTATTCTGCTGAAGTGGAGGCTATCATCAACCGTGTGGTTAATCTGCATCTGCAGGCCTCTTACACCTACCTCTCTCTGGGCTTCTATTTCCATTGCGATGATATGGCTTTGGAAGGTATGGGACACTTCATCCATGAATTGGCGAAGGAGAAGCGAGAGGGTGCTGAGCGTCTCTTGAAACTGCAAAACCAGCAAGGTGGTCGCACACTCTTTCAGGATGTGCAGAAGCCGTCATCCCAAGATGAGTGGGGAAGAACCCTGGATGCCATGGATGCCGCCCTGGCGCTGGAGAAGAACTTAAACCAGTCTCTTCTGGATCTACATGCTGTGGGTGCTATTCACACAGATCCCCCACCTCTGTGACTTTCTGGAGACTCATTTCCTCAACGAGGAGGACCACTTGACCAACCTCTGTAGGATGGCCAGTCCCCAGGCAGGGCTGGGCAGATATCTCTTCGAGAGGCTCACTCTCAGGCACGACTCGGAAGAGCCTGTGGAGTCCTGCACCCTGTGAAGGGCCTTCAGCATCCCCCTGCTCTACACAGACCTTCTGCCTGAACCTTGCTCTCCAGACACAGAGGTAGCACAGTCAACACCCTAGCCCCTCTTCTCCCAACCCGTGGCCCAAATGAAAACAATAAAGCTTCCTTTTACAGCAAAAACAAAAACAAAAAACTAATACTGAATTGCATCCAGCTTCATTAACATCATAGAAGTGAGGATTTCCAATACATCAGATCACATCATGGAGGTAGTAATTACATTATATTAGATATTATATTAGATCTCATCATGGGGATGACTATGTTAACCACCCAGGCCCAGCCAAGTTGACACAAAATCTGAACTCTTATGGCTTGGTGGTTCAAACTCACCAGCTGCTACATGGGAGGAAGATGGGGCTTTTCAGAAACCCAAAGGAGCAGTTTGTTTGATGAGGTTACTATGAGTAGGAATTCACTCCATAACACTGAGTTTTGTTTTTTGGGGTTTTTGGGTTTTTGGGTTTCATGCCTCCTGATTGTGAGCATATACTTCATGTGTTAACTGGCCACGATAATCATCTATTTTTTAAACTAACAAACCTTCCTCTTGGGTGACTGATTAAAGGCCTTGGATAACTATCACATGACATTATTTCATTGAGTTGATATCTCAACACAGGGTGTGTGTGTGTATAACATCATACTTCCTTACCACCTAGAACTTGTTTCGTACCTTCTAATTCAGTGAGTGACCTGTTTTCTTCTTGGTTTTAGCACTAGACTGATCTAAAGGTCACACTGCAAGAAACTCAAATGCTATGTCACATTTAATAAAAAAGGACAGATTTTCCCCAAAACGTCTCTTAAGAGTAGTTCATGGGTTAAAAGTAAGGAAGCTTGGATTTTGGTCTAAAAAAGCAGATTGGCATTACCCCTGGCATTTTCCTACAAAAAGCTATCCGAAAATAGGCATTATCTAAAGTGAGTGTTTTCCATCTTTTCCCTGATGTTGAAAATCATTCCTAATATTTTAAAATAATCTGATAATAATAAACAACTCCCAACTTTAACACTATTTCCTACCTGACTTTGTAAAGTGTTTTAATGCATACTGTCTCCTTCAGATAGGGTCAGCCATTTCATCTTGTACACTCCAAAACTGGGACTGCAATCATTTAATTGTCTGCCTCCTGCAAAGCTTTGGTTCAAGAGCAATTCCACGCTTTGTTCATTGTTCTAACTCTGGCAGTGCATTCTCTCCCTAATACACCTGAATTTCAATAAAATTATTTTGTGAAATGAAATTAATCTTTGTTTTATTCTTACAACAACCCTGGGAGCTGGGTGCCTGAGGACACTGACATTCAGAGGAGTTAGAGAACAGTTGAGGGTCAGACACATGGTAAGTGACAAGGATGGAACAAAGACATTTGATGCTTGGTCTAGTTTCCTGTCAGCCTATCATGTGTTTTCTTTAATTTAGTATTTGCCTACTCAGTTACCAGCTACTACACCAAAATTAACTTTTCATGTTGATATGTTTTATGTATCCACCCAGATTGTAATTTCTCTTAGGGCAGAAGATTTTAAATGAATAAAAAACATTGCCCATTTGCACTGGTCTCTCCCAGCTTTCAGTCCCTTGCTCTTTGCAAGGAGCATGAAAAATAACACTGAGTAGCATTAATGTTCATCTAAATTTGTAATTTATGGAATCCTTCCTATGACAAAGAGAAAAACACCCAGCAAGGCTTATCATGGGAGTATGGCCTGTACCCTTCTCTCTTCACTCTTCTGTCACCCACCTTATTGTCTTCCTAAGACTGCTGGCCTCCAAGACCTAGAGAATGACATTAGTCCAAGCTGAGCAAGCTGTTCAATATTGCAGCTTTTCCTTTGGAAATTCTTATGTCCTCCATCACCTACACCATATGATTCCTTGGGTTGAGGTATAGAAGTTCCCAATCCAGATGGATTCATGCCAGCATGAGATTTCATTGTCACCCTTGGAAATAGACACTTGCCTACACACTGCAATGTCTACTACTTGGAGCTTCTTCTGGGATAGTAAGAAAAATTCAATCAGTTACTTAAATCTGCAGACTGAACCTTTAGTGAAAGCACTGATTTATGCCACTTAATACCTTAACTTCAAGGTTTCAGTCAGTATTGCCTCTATAATAATTCAGTTTAATCCACCTGCTACATGTGCTTCTTCTACCAAATTCCTGTAATGAATCACTTGGTTGGTTTAAATTTTCCAACGCAACAACATCTGTAGATGTAGTTCGGTTGTTGATGTTGTTAAGTGCCATCAAGTCTGGTTTGATCACAGCTACTCTGTATGGGGTTTCTAAGAAACAATTGGTGGGTTTGAACTGACGACCTTGTGGTTAACAGTCCAGTGCTTACCCTACAGTCCACACCAGGAGATACCTGTTTTATTAATTTATATGTATTTGTGTATTTTCACAGGGGTTTATTCTGCCTTTCCTACTAGATAGTAAGTAACTTGAAGGCCAAGGCTGCATCTTTATTTCTTTTATATGTTCTTACAGCACCTAATTCAGAACTCTGTATGGAAGGAGAATTCAGTAAAGGTAGTTGTTCATTAATTTGGTGATTTTATAGAATATGGTAGAACCTATGCAGAGATAAGAGCATACCTTAAATATGTCATAAGACAAAATACATAGACTGAATTCTAGTTAACTCAGCTGGTACGTTGCTAAGATGCTGGAAGCTACACCACTGGTATTTCAAATACCACCAAGGTCACCCTTGGTAGACAAGTTTCAGTAGAACTTCTAGACTAAGAATAGGAAGAAAGGTCTGGTGATCTACTTCCAAATATCAGCCATTGAAAGTCTGATGGATCACAATTCACTTGCTATGGACACGTCATCAGGAGAGGTCAATGACTGGAGGAAGACAGCATGTTTGGTGAAGTAAAGAGCCAACTAGAGCATGGGAGATCCCCGCCGTGCCACAAGGATGGACTTGAATATGCTGGCAATTGTGAAGGTGAGGCAAGATTTAATTCCACTGTACACAAGGTCACCATGAGTCAAAGTGACTCCCAGCAACAATAAATACCCATCCAAATGCTGTCACTGTCCCAAGCTTTCATTCCCTTAAGAGCATAAAGATATGGTCTACACAGTACAACTCTCCTGCAAATAGCCGACAGCATGCATTCCCCCAAACAAACAATAAGAGAAATCAAGATAGCAACCATTGTGTCCTGAGTCACTCCGGAATGCAGGTCAGGCAGGTAAAATAGTATCCCTGGATGAGACAGTCATTTCTTATTCATGAGACTTTAAGATGGAAAATTATTCCCACTCAAACTGGGTTGAGAGCTAGCCTGATAGTCATTGAAATTTAAGTTTTCATTTCCACAATACAATCCTTCCAAGCTACAACTTATTTTAAATAAAACTAATAACTTAAGGCTCTGTCAGTCCTGGGTCATGTGCTCACTTTTTCCACGGACATCATACCCACAAGAAAGCAACAAAAAGAAGTCTGTACTCTAAATTTTACTATATAAATCTGAGATGAAGTTATTTAATCTTCTATGCCAGCTCTATTTCCAAACTGTGATGGTTTGTGTGTTTTTGTTGTGTGCTCAGTATCCACCCAAGCTACATCTCACAGCTAGAAACATCAGAAATTCATCATGTAAGGTTTCAATCTTAAGCATCCTTTGTTCACTTGTCGGTGTGGAGTATAGGTAACATCACATAACAATAAAGGACTATCTACTATCAAGGAAGAAGCGCACAAGCAGAATGCAAGACCCTATCCAGAGGAGCAGCGACACCAGAGATGGAGGCAGAGATGGGGCCATGGAGAGAGGGAGCAGCTGAGAATTCTAGACTCATGTAAAGAGAAGGATTGAGTGCTGGCGGCCAGGAGGCAGGCTTGCAGAATGTGTGTTTTGGTTGTTTAAATTATTATATATTCTTGAGTGTTTTTGTGTACATCTGCCCACCCCACACCCCCCAAAAATAAAATAAAAGCAGAGGAAATGGAAGCAAATACTTGTTGAATGATGCTGCACAGAGGAGATTGTAATCACTGCAATGAAACGATGGGGTAAAACCCATGTTCTCCCATGTAAACTATCATTCAGTTTACAATTAAAACACACACACACACACACACATAAGGGGGAAAAAAAGACTATCCACTAAATGAAATATATAATACTCAATACCTTTAGCAGTGGAATCCTTGGGTTAATAAACTTGGCTTCTAACCGAAAGTTAGAAGATTGGCGTCCACCCAGCGGTATCTTAGAAGAAATCTGGCAATCTGCTTCCTAAAATTCAGCCATCGAAAACCCTGTGGAGCATAATTCTGCTCTGACACTCATGGGGTTGTCTTGAGTCAGAATCAACTCAATGGCAACTGATTGTGGTCCCTTTAATAATAGGCACAAGAAACAAATTTTCATTTCATTTTTGTCAGTTGTTGTTAAGTACCGTCGAGTCAGTTCCAACCCATAGCAACCCTGTATAGGGTTCCCGAGGAGCAGCTGGTGAGCTTGAACTGCCGACCTTGCAGTTCAAACGGCTTTGTAGTCTGGCACATTAACCCACAGTACCACACCAGGACTCCAGTAACTTCCTACTTATTCATTGTTTCTCAACAAGCGGTCTCCAAGGATCAGAAAGATTAGAATAACTCAAACCAAGTCAGCAGTAGAGACCAGAACCTGGACTTGGAAACTTTGCCAGTATTTCTGCCTCTATACCATGCTGATGTTGTTAAGTGACGTCTAGTCAGTTCTGATTCATAGCAACTCTATATAGGGTTTCCAAGGAGCAGCTGGTGGGTTTGAACCTCCAGCCTTGTGCTTATCAGTCCACTGCTGAACCTACAGCACCATACCAGGACTCCATGAGAGAACAATAAATCAGGCAAAGCAACTGAAACCTTGGTACATGCTTAATGCTGCCAAGGCAGGGATACCAGAAAAAGTGCAAGGTTTGGGCTTTTCTTAATTTCTCAATCATTTTTCTTAATTTCAGTCCAGCCTATTGACAAACAGTTTTGGAAACGTTAATGATCTTGGTTATGAAAGTTCTGGAACTTTAAAGAATTGCTGGTGTTTTCATAATTGTGTTTACAGCATGTTTGGGCATACCACATAATTTACTTTATAAACAACCCAATATGAACTTAATTAAGTTCTGGTGCAAAGCAACGACACTCTCAAGAAATAGATTATTAAGAAAACTGCAACCAACTTGGTTCTTGGCTCTTGTAACTTAGATTTAGATTGCTATAAATATACTCAATTGTGCATACTGCCAAATACTGGATTTCAATGTTTGTTCATAAAATGTAATTTGAAATGCATGTAGGATGATACAGCCTTTTTGTAAAAGGAAGTTATTATCTGTGATAAAAGCAGTTGTTGACATTAGAAATGCAGACGCAAGGATCCAGACGGGAAATTTAATAAAAAGAAAACAAATGTAGCAGGGAAAAGGGAGGTTAACAATATGGCAAAGCAAAGCCAGATGTGGCTGTAAATATCTGCCTACAGGCAAAACCTACACTCCTACCTTTCACATAGACCAAATGACTGTGGAGTCTATTTCATGGGACATCAAATGGCCACTAGAAGGAAAACGTGGTCCCGGTTTTAGAAAAGGAAAGTAGGTCGTTCAATTCATGCTGCTGTATATGACCCCGTGAAGAGATAAACATGTGATAATTCCTAAGCACTGCTTCATTTAGTGTCTGAAGATAATCAGTTGTGGATTTCCACATTGACCAGCCTTCTCATTTCCCTTACTTCCTCTTCAGAACTTCTCTAGCGGGCCCCCAAACAGTAGTTTAACAAACTGGCTTTAATTATATTCCCCATGGAGTTGCAAAGATATGAGACCACGCTGTAGGACCTGTACTCCAACACGTTTTACTAGGTTTGGATAATCTGTTCAGTGTTAGTTTCTTTTAACAAAACCCACTGGAAAGTTCTCCCCACCTCATAACCCATGCCACCGTCATCCTGGAAATGATGGTCTTGAATCCCCAGTTTCCTGTGACTCCAAATTCATCTTGCTGATGCTCACCAAAGCAAATGATTAGGGTGAACGACTCTGGTGTTAGTGCTGTTTTCTGGCTAATGTTTCTAGCATTTCCTGTAAGACAAATGTGTTTTTCAGCTTGTGTTTTACCCCAGGCTATATATGGCAGCCCTCTTTCCTTAATGTCCAAAATAACCCCATGCCTATGCAAATCACAGAAAATTCATAGATCTTCCAAAAGGGGGCTGTTGGGCACCAATTTGAATTTATCACTGAACTCTTTAGAGTTCACTTCATTCTGGCTTTTAAGTTAGGTATTTGTTCTAAGTAAGAGCCAGGAGGATATACTAAAAGCATCAAAGGAAAGTCAAGTTATTGGAGATATTTTTAGTACTAGTACAACCTTTAAAGACAGAAGCTTTTGATAGTTCTCCAACCTTCAGCATAATTTAGCAGACCATGCAACAATAATGCCCTTTCTTTCAGGTTCTTAAATTCCTATCACTCAAGACAAGCAGCCATCTGAGTATTGAGCCCCTGTCCTTGCCGTGTTCTCGTCCTAAGTAAATTGCTGGGAGACTCAAATTATAAAGGAACTAATGAGCATGAAACCTGTGGGTGGTGTGGAAATACTTGGTCCTGCCTCAAACCCACAAAAATTCCAAAAGGAAGGCAGCACCCAAGGGTGTGCACAGGACATTGTAGGAAAAGAAGGACTGGCCTTGAGACCAAGATGGATTGGCTATCTTTCCTGGATCTGTGTCTTCAAAAGCATAGAAATGTTTCAAACATGATTCTCAATAAGAATCGAAGTTTTTCAAGGCATGCCATGAATATATTTGAAAACAATAGTTGCATTAATGGAAATCAGAAGATCTCAAAAAACAGATCCTGAATGTTCTAAGAATATCCAGACTTTGTTGTTGCTGTTGTTAGGAGCTATCAAGTCAACTCGTAGTGACTATGCACAACAGAACGAAGCATGTTCATTCACAATTTTTGTTATACTTAAGTCCATTGCTGCTGCCAAGGTGCCAATCCATCTCGTTAGGGTCTTCCTCATTTTCACTGACCTTTACCAAGCATGATGTACTTCTCCAGGGACTGGTCCATCCTGATAGCATGTCCTAACTATGAGAGACAAAGTCTGGCCATCTTGGCTTCTAAGATCCATTCTAGACGTACTTCTTCCAATACAGATTTGTTTCCTTTTCTGGCAGTCCAGGTACTTTTAACAGTCTTCTCCAACACCATAACTCAACTACATCAATTCTTCTATGGTCTTCCTTATTCACTGTCCAACATTCACATGCGTATGGGTCAGGCTCACCTTAGTCTTCAAACTGATATCTTTGCTGTTGAATATTTTAAGGGTCTTGTGCAGAAGATCTGCCTAATGCAATATACCATTGGATTTCTTGATTGCTGCTACTGTGAGTGTTGACTGTGGATCCGATCAACTGATTCTGGTACCTCTAATAATAGGCACAAGAAACAAAGTTTCATTTCATTTTGGTCAGTGGCCTCTTAATTGTTCGTTGTTTTTCTACAAGTGGTCTGCAAGGATCAGAGAGATTTGAATGTCCCAAAGCAAGTCAGCCGCAGTGCCTAGAAAATTGTCTTTGCCCACTACCTCTTAAATGTTTTCTCCATTTATTATGATATCATTTATTAGTCCATTTGTGAGGATAGTTTTCTTTACATTAAGGTGCAATCCATACTGAAGGCTGGAGTCTTTGATATTCATCAGTAAGTATTTTAAGTTCTTTTTGCTTCCAGCTTTCAAGGTTATATCATCTGCATATCACAGATTGTTAATGAGTCTTCTTCCAATCCTAATGCCAGGTTCTTCTTCATATAGTCCCACTTCTCAGATTATTTGCTCAGCATACAGATTGAATATGTATGGTAAAAGAATACACCCCTGGCACACATCTTCCCTGATTTTAACCATTTATTATCTCCTTCTGTTTGTATGACAGCCTCTTGGTCAGGTTCTTTATGAGCACAACTAAGTATTCTGGAATATCCATTTTTGCTTGTCCTATCTATACAGTCTATAGGGAACAAAGACTATGTAAACATCATTCTGGTATTCTCTGCTTTCAGCCTAGATCCATCTGATGTCAATAATGATATCTGTAGTTCCATGTCCTCTTTGGAATGCAGCTTGATTTTTCTAGTAGCTCCCTGCCGATATACGGTTTGAATCATTTTAAAATTATCTTTAGCAAAATTTTACTTGCATGTGATATTAATGATATTGTTCTATAATTTCTGCATTCCATTGGGTCACCTCTCTCTGGAATGGGCACAGATATGGATCTCTTCCAAACAGTTGGCCAGGTATCTGTCTTCCAAATTTCTTGGCATAGATGAGTGAGCATCTTCAGGGCTTCTTCAGTTTCTTAAAAGATTTCAGTTTGTATCAGTTTGTATTCTGCCAATTCCTGGATCCTTGTTTTTTGCCAATGCCTTCAGTGCAGCTTGGACGTTTTTCCTTCAGTACCAATGGTTCTTGATCATATGCTACATCTTGAAATTGTTGAACATCAACCATTTCTTTTTGGTACAATGACTGTGTATTCCTTCCATCTTCTTTTGATGCTTTCTACATCACTCAATATTTTGCCATAGAATCCTTCAATATTTCAAGTCAAAGCTTGAATTTTTTTCTTCAACTCTTGCAGTTTCAGAAATGCTGACCGTATTCTTTTGTTCTGGTTTTCTAACTTTTCACATTTCATTATAGTGCTTTGCTTTGTCTTCTAGAGCTGCCCTTTGGAATTTTCTATTCAGCTCTTTTGCTTCATTTCTTCCATTTGCTTTAGCATCTCTACACTGGAGAGCAAGTTTCAGAGTCTTTTTTTGCCATCAATTTGCCTTTTCTTTCTTTCCTGTCTTTTTAATGTCCTAGCTTTCTTCCTGTATGATGTTCTTGATGCTTCTTTGGTCATTAGTGTCTAATACATCAAATCTGTTCTTGAAATGGTCTTTAAATTCAGGTGGGGATTGTCCAAGACCATTTTGGCTCTTACGGATTTGTTTAAATTTTCTACAGACTCAGCCTGAATTTGCATACGAGCAATTGATGGTCTATTCCCTAGTCTGCTCTTGGCCATGTTTTGGCTGATGTTATGGAACTCTCTACCACCTCTTCCCACAGATGCAGTCAGTTTGATTCCTGTGTATTTCATCTAGTGATTTCCATGTGTAACATTGCCTTTTACGTTGCTGATAAAAATATTTGCAGTGAATTAAGTCATTGATCTTGCAAAATACTATCATGTGATCTCCAGCATCATTTCTATCACCAAAGCCATATTTTCCAACTACTGATTCTTCCTCTTTGTTTCCAACCTTCATATTCCAAACACCAGTAATTATCAGTACATCTTGATTGCAGGTTTGATCAATTTTAGAGTGAGGAGGCTGATAGAATTCTTCAATTTCATCATCACTGGCTGTAATGATTGGTGCATAAATTTCAATAGTAGTGATATTAACTGGTGTACCTTGTAGGTGTATGGACATTATCCTATCACAGAAAGCATGTACTTGAAGATAGACCTTGAAATGCTTTTTTGGATGATGAATGCAATGTCATTCATTTGAATTTGTCATTCTCAGTATAGTAAACCATATGATTGTCAGATTCAAAATGGCCCATATCAGCCCATTTCTTCTCTCTAATGTCTAAGATATCGATCTTTATGCATTCCATTTCATTTTTGACAACTTCAAATTTTCCTAGGTTCGTACTTTATACATTCCATGTTCTGATTATTAACAGATGTTTACATCTTTTTCTCCTCATTTTCAGTTGTGCCCCATAAGCAAATTAATGTCCCAAAAGTTTACCTCATTCACATCATCTTTGTGAGCTCTCGTTTGAGCAGGCAGTTCTTCCCCAGTCATATTTTGAGTGGCTTTCAACCTGAAAGGTTCATCTTCTGGCACTATAACTGACAATGTTCTGGTGCTATTTATAATGGTTCCATCTTCCAACACTATATCTGACAATGTTCCATGGCTATTCATAAGGTGTTCAGTGGCTAAACATTCAGAAATAGTATACCTCTCCTTCTTCCTAGTCTCCCTGAGTCTGGTGAAATGCTGCTGAAACCTGTCTACCATTTAAAACTGGTGGCATAACTTATAACATCACAGCAACACATAAGCTACCACAGTACAACATACTAACAGATGAGAGATAGAAATACAGACTTGGGAGTTTCAAAAAGTTTAGGTGCTGAAACAATGCTAAGCAGGACCCTATTGCCAAGTAGATCCAAACTAAGTATGCCTCAAGTTCAGCAGATGGTAGCTGTTGAAGCCCATAGCTTTGGCATGTAATAGTAAACCAGCCTCAAGAGCCATTTTTAATTTCTGGGCAGGCATGCAGGGCTGAAGCTTCGGACCTCTGAACCTTCCCTTTCTGCTGATACAGACAAGCAACCCCAGCAAGAGCAAGTACACCCAGAACAGCTAGGTCAATTTTGACTAAATAGTAACCTATAAGTGAGCACTTTTAGGATCTGGGACACACTCATTCCTTTTTAAAGGAATAAACCTGCAGGATATTGAAATAAACAGATATTTAAGAAGATTGAGAAGAAGCGCCTCTGAATGTCACCTTTCCATTCAAAGACATTCAATAAGCTCATACATGATAAAGCTGTGCTACGTATGATACAACACAAGATGGCCATATGAAGACTGTCGTTCTTAGTTGCTATCCAGTCGGCTCCAACTCATGGTGACCCAGTGTACAACAGAACCCAAATTGTCCAGTCCTATGCCATCATCAGTCATTGCCATGCCTTACTAAAACACTGTGTGTCTGCGTAGAGTTTCTCATAATTTATAGATGATTTTTCATTTTCTATGAAAATAATCATATCATTTATAAATAGTGATTTTTTTCCTTTCTGGTCCTTGTAAATTTTTGCTTATCTTATATTGGTTTTTATTCCAGAACAAAGATTATGCATGTGTTCAATTTAATTTTTAACAAATTGCTTTAATTTTTTTTTTTAACCAAGTTGCACTAATGCTGCTATATTTGAGAGTTCCTTTTGTTCCATACTCCCAGCAATACACTTGACTATTGTGAGACATTTTCATTTGGGCCAGTTTTAAGGGTATGTGATGGTATCACATTGTGGATTATTAATGAGGTTGAGTACATGTGATTTGTTAATTAGCTATTCATGCGTCCTCTTCTGGGTTACTAGACTTCTGGAAGACTAATCCTGCTATGTATATGTTGCAAATATCCCAGATTATATATTGCAATTTACTCTTTCACTGGGGTCTTTTGAAGGACAGAAGGTCTTAATAGTCTTGTGGTTGAATGCATCATTCTATTCCTTTATCATACTTGCCCTTTGTGCTTGTTTAAGAAACCTCTATCCCCAGGGTCATAAAGATGTTGTCCTGTATATTCCTCCAAGTATTTCAAAATTTGCTTTCACATTTAGGGCTTTAATCCAGTTTATCCTCTAGATTTAATATTGCTATTGGAGTACAACTATGAGATTACTTTTACAATTTTTGCCATATGCACAACCTTTGGCCTAAGTGTGATTGAAGTAATTTATTATTTCCATACTGATCTGCAACCATCAACTGTATCATTCACTGAATTTGTTTACCTGGAAGGCCTCTTCTTGAGTTTTCTACTTTTTTATTTGGTATCTTTGGCACTTCTTATGCTAGTAAACATGGTCTTAATTGACAAAACTTTGTATTAGATCTTGTTTTTTATAGAGTAACAGCTTCTATATTACTCTTCTCAGGAGTGTCTTGGCTAATTCTTATCAATTTGCTCTTCCATTTAAATGTTGTGTATTAAGTTCTATAAATATATCCTGTTGAGATTTTTATTGAAATTATGTTAAATCAATACACCTATTCCTCACTAAGGAGCTCTGGTAGCATAGTGGTTCCAAGTCAGACTGCTAACCTCGAGATCAGCAGTTATAAATTACCAGCTATTCTGTCAGTAGAAAGATGAGGCTTTCTACTCTCATAAAGATTTACAGCTTTGGAAACCCTATACATGGTCACTATGAGTCAGAACTGACTTGATGGTACATCACTCCTCATTTATCAACTGTCTCATAATCTGACATTTCACATTTACAACAACAAGAGTCTACTGCTTATTTTGCACATTGTTGTTGCTTCTGTGAAGTGCCGTCGATTTGTTTCTGACTCATAAGAGACCCTGTAAGGGGTTTCCAATGATCAGCTGGTGGGTTTAAACTGCCAACCTCATGGTTCAAAGTCCAGTGCTGATCCTACAGTGCCACACGAGGAGTCTATTTTGCATGTTAGGGACATACCTTTGGCAGTAACAAATGTTAAGGTGTGAGGTGAGAATAACACTGGGTGTGGAGGTTAGGGTTTTGTGTCTACTTGGCTAGACCATGATTACCAAATGTTTGGCAGTTTTATTACTACGTAATAATGTAGTCCTCCACTTTGTGATATGATGAGGTCATCTTCCATTTTCACATAACACCAATTTTCACATAATCGCCTGTTGGTTGGAAACTAACCATGTCAATAAATAAGGAGTCGGTATAATAGTTTGAAGGAAAATTGACATATTTAGCTCCTCTTTCTGCCATGAACATGATTGTTGCTTCTTTTATTTAGGTTTTCCTCTTTACAATTGAATACAGTTGGGTAGTTTTTTATATATAGGATGTGCCCAGCATTCATTATATGTGTGTTGGGCATTCTCTCATTGTCTCCAAGTCCATCTCCCATCATGCTCTGTGCCCCAGAGACTATCTTTGTGTACTACATCAGTAGTCTCTCTTGTGTGAGAATGGAAAGCAATGGCAGAGATCAAGGGCAGGAAGAGAGTGAGACGGGTTTTATTCCCCTGACTCACTCTTTTAAACAGCTAATGATGACCATGCTCTTCTGCTGAAGTCCACAGCTACCACTCTGGCCTTTCCAAAGCTGAAACTCTCTCTGGGTTCTAGTAATCACTCCTCACCCTTAGTGCTTCAAGTCTAGCGTCCTGTGGCATTATTTGCCTGGGTTATACTCTACTTCATATCTTTATTTTACTCATTTGTTCCTTGTAGAGAGCCTGACGGAAGTACTATGTATTTGTATATGTTGTTGTTGTTGCTAGATGCCATCATATTGGCACCGACTCATAGCGACCTTATGCACAGCAAAACAAAACACTGCCCGATCCTGGGCCAACCTCACTACTACTGTCACGCTTATATAGTTTCTCATAATTTATAGATTATATTTCACTTTCTATGAAAATAATCATTATCATCTACAAATAGTGATTTTTTTTTTCTTTCAAGTCCTTATAAATTTTTGCTTCAATTTTTACTCCAGAGAAAAGTTGATTAGCAGTGACAAGAGTAGCTACCCTGGTTTCATTCCTAATTTTAATGGGGTTGCTTTTCATAATTCCCCACTAATAAGATGCTTGCTGTGTGTTAAGGAAGTTTTGTTCTAAATCTAGCTTACTATGGCTTTTCATCAACCGCTTTTACTGGATCTGTTGTGATCATAGGGTTTTTCTCCTTTAAAGTATTCATCTAATTACATTAATATATTTTTTAATGGGTCGCTATGGGTCGGAACCGACTCGACGGCACTTAACAACAACAACAACAAGAGGATTGTTACAGAAATAAGTTCTACTTGGTCATTGCTGTCTCTAATTTTAAATTATTTTATGTAGAATTTCTGCCTCTAGATTTATGAAGGAAATTGGTCTGTGATTTCCTTCCTCCTAAATGTCCTTGTCTGCATTGGGGATCAAGATTATATTAGTCTCATTATGAGTTGGAAATGTTCTCTCATTTTCTGTTCTTTAACAGAATTTGTATAAACTTGGTGAAAACATCTGGGACTGACATTTATTTTGTGGCAAGATATTTAACTATTGATTCAAATTCTTCAAATATTACAGGACCTTTAAGTGTTTATTGCATGAATCATTATTAATGATTTATCTTTTTCTAGGAATTATTCAATTCACCTAAAATTTTAAGTATATTGCCATCAAGTTGACCATAACAGTCCTTTAAAATCATACCTCTGCTCTATCTGTAGTTATGGCTTGATGTTGTCTATGATTTCCTTTTTCCTTGATCTATCTTTCCAGATAGATAGCTCTGGTAGCGTAGTGGTTACGAATCGGGCTGCGAACCTTAAGGTCAGCGGTTCGAAACTACCAGCTGCTCCGCGGGAGAAAGATGAGGCTTTCTACTCCCGTAAAGATTTACACCCTCGGAAACCCTATACAGGGTCGCTATGGGTCAGAACCGACTCGATGGCACATAACAACAACAACAATCTTTCCAGAAGTTTCAGGGAGTGTTTTGAGGAACTTTTGTCTTTGATGACTCTATGTCTTTGCTTTCTATTCTATTTATTTCTGCTCTTATTTTTTTCTCCTTCTACTGTTATTCAGCTTATTTACTTGTTTCTTTCTTCTGTCTTCTTAAGATACACACATAGCTCATTTATTGTCAGCCTTTCTTCTTTACTAGTGTAAGTATTTAAGGCTTCAACTTCACTTAAGATAGCACTTTAACTGTATCTGCCAACTTGTAATATTACCATTCAGTTTTTCTTTACTGCTGCTGTTGTTGTTGTTGTTTAACATTTTATTGGGAATTGGGTGAAAGTTTATCCAACTCATTTTGTGGTGTATCACTGATAACAATCACATAATGCAATATCTCTTATCCGACTTCCTCCCTGCGTTTCCCATTTCCATTCCTCCTTCTTTCCTACACCTCTCTGGGTTCTGACCACTATCTTTGGGCAAATTCTGCCCTTTTGATCTCAAAATATATACATATTTGAGTTTCTACATAATGGTAGCGTAGTGGTTACAAATTGGGCTGCTAACCTCAGGGTCAGCAGTTCGAAACTCCCAGCTTTTCCACTGGAGAAAGATGAGGCTTTCTGCTCCTGTAAAGATTTACAGCCTCAGAAACTGTGTGCAGGGTCACTATGAGTCAGAACCGATTCCACGGCACATAACAACAACAATAACTATATAACTATATATATAAGAAGCTCTGGTAGCGTAGTGGTTACGAATCGGGCTGCGAGCCTTAAGGCCAGCAGTTCGAAACTACCAGCTGCTCCGCGGGAGAAAGATGAGGCGTTCTGCTCCCGTAAAGATTTACAGCCTCGGAAACCCTGTACAGGGTCGCTATGGGTCGGAACCGACTCGACGGCACTTTGCAACAACAAAATATATATATATATATATATATATATTTTTTTTTTTTCCCCCTTATAGACCTTTCTACGATTTGGCTCCACCACTTATCTGTTACTTTGTGGTACTGTGGTGGCTTGCATGTTGCTGTGATTCTGGAAGTTATGCCACTGGTATTTTAAATACCAGCTGGGTCACCCATGGTGGACAGGTTTCAACTGACCTTCCAGACTAAAACTGAATAGGAAGGGGAGGAAGACTATTTCTGAATGTTTAGCCACTGAAAACCTTATGAACAGCAGTGGAACACTGTCAGCATCAGAATATTGAAAACTGAAACATGATGAAGAACACCAGAATATTGCCAGATACAGTGCCAGACGATGAGCCCCTCAGGTTGCAAGGCACTCAACAGGTGACTGGGAAAGAGCTGCCTCCTCAAAATAGAGTTGACCATGATGATGCAAATAGAATAAACCCCTCAGTATCTTCATTTGCTAATGGGGCACAATTTAAACTGAGGAGAAACAGCTGCAAACAACCATTAATAATCAGAACAGAAAATGTTTAGGAAAATTGGAAGTTTTCAAAAATGACCTGGAATACATAAAGATCTACATCCTAAGCATTAGTGAGCTGAAATGGACTGGTATTGGCCATTTTGAAGCTGAAAATCATGTGGTTCACTACACTGAGAATCACAACTTGAAAAGACATTTTAAGATCTGTCTTGAAATACAGTGCTGTCTGTGATAGGATAATATCCATATGCCAACAAGAAAGACAATTTAATACAACTATGATTCCAATTTAAGGCCCAACCACCAGAGTCAGTGATGATTATATTGAAGAGTCAACCAAATTTTTCAGTCTAAAACTGATCAAACATGCAATCAAGATGTATTGATCATTATGATAATTGTCATGCAAAGGTTAGAAATAAAAAGGAAGGATCAGTAGGTGGAAAGTATGGCCTTGGTAATGGAAACAATGCTGGATATCACATGATAGATTTTGCAAGACCAATGACTTCTTCATTGAAAATACCTCTTTTAAACAACCTAAAAGATAACTATACACATGGACTTCACTAGATGAAATACACAGAAATCAAGTTGACTACATCTGTAGAAAGAGCCTAGAAAAACTCCATATCATTAACTAAAACAAGGCCAAGGCAGATTGTGGAACAAACCATTAATTGCTCATAAGAAAGTTCAGGCTGAAGCTGAAAAAAATTTAAACAAATCCATGATAGCCAAAATATGACCTTGAACATATCCCACTTGAATTTAGAAACCATCTCAAGAACAGATTTGATGCATGAGACACTAATGACTGAAGACCAGAAGAGTGGTAGAATGTAATCAGAACATCAGACAGCTGTGGGATGTAATCAAGAAAGCAAAAGGTCATTAAGAAGACAAGAAAGGAAAAAAAGACCAAAATGGATGTTAGAGGAGACTTTGAAACTTGCTCTTCATCATAGAGATGCAAAAGCAAATGGAAGAAATGAGGAGGTAAAAGAGCTGAACAGAAAATTTCAAAGGGCAGCTGGAAAAGACAAAGCTAAATATTATAATGGAATGTGCAAAGATCTGGAGTTAGAAAACCAAAAGGAAAGAACATGCTCAGCATTTCTCAAGCTGATAGAACTGAAGAAAAATTCAACCCTCAACTTGAAATACTGAAGGAATCTATGGGCAAAATTTTAAATGGTGCAGAAAGCATCAAAAGAAGATGGAAAGAATGTACAGTTACTGTACCAAAAACAAATGATTAATGCTCAAGCATTTCAAGAGGTAGTATATGATTAAGAGCCAATCATACTGAAGGCAGAACTCCAAGGTATACTGAAGGCATTGACAAAGAACAAGACTCCAGGAATTGATGGAACACAAATTGAAGTCTTTCAACAAACTGATGCAGGACTTGAGGTACTCACTCAACTATACCAAGAAATTTGGAAGACAGCTACCTGGCCAAATGAGTGGAAGAGATCCATATTTGTCCCCATTCCAAAGAGAGGTGACCCAACAAAATGTAGAAATCATTGGATAATATTATTATTATCACATGCAAGTAAAATTTTGCAGAAGATAATTCAAAAACAGCTGTTTAACAGTACATTGACAGGGCACTGCTAGAGGTTTAAGTCGGATTCATATGAGGACATGGAATGAGTGATACTGCTGCTGATATCAGATGGATCTTGGCTGAAAGCTGCCAATACTAGAAAGATGTTTACCTGTGCTTTATTGACAGTGTAAATGCTTTCAACTGTGTGGATCATGACAAGCTATGGATATTACTTTGAAGAATGCATATTTCAGAACACTGAATTGTGCTCATGAGGAGCCTGTACACAGATCAAGAGATAGTTGTTGGAACAGAACAAAGAAACATTGAATGGTTTAAAATCAGGAAGGTATGAGTCAGGGTTGTTTTCTTTCATCATAATTATTTAATTTGTATGCTGAGCAAATAATCTGAGACAGTGGATTATATGAAAAAGGAATGTGGTATCAGGATTGGAGACTCATTTACAACGTGCAATATACAGATGATACAACCTTGCGTACTGAAAGCTAAGAGTACTGAAAATCCTTGCCATTGAAGATCAAAGACCACAGATTTCAGTATGGGCTGTACTGAAAAGAAAAAAAAAAAAAAGTCTGATTTTTGTATGTTGATCTTGTCCCCTGCCATTTTGCTGAATCTTTCAATTAGTTCCAGTAATTTTCTTGCTGAGTTTTTAGCATCTTCTATGGGAGCATATCATCTGCAAATAGAGAGCTTTGCTTCTTTGCAAGTTTGGATGTCTTCTATTTCCTTTTCTTGCATTATTGCTCTAAGACATTCAGCACAATGTTGAATGGGAGTGGTGATAAAGGGCATCCTTGTCTGGTTCCCATTTGCAAAGGAATGCCTTCAGTATCTCTCCATTGAAACTAATATTAACCATTTGTATGTATGCACTTAATTATGTCAAGGAATTTTCTTTCTATTCGTTTTTTGTTAAGTGCTTTTATCAGTGATGGATGATGGATTTTGTCAAATGCCGTTTCTGTGTCAATTAATATGATTATGTGTTGCTTTTCCTTTGTTGTTGTTATTTAATGTGTTGGATTACATGGATTGTTTTTCTAATCTTTGCATTCCTGGTATGACTCCCACTTGGTTATGTTTTTTTTATATATATATTGTTAGATCTTATTTGTTAAGATTTTGTTGAAAATGTTTGCATCTCTGTTCAGAAAGGATATTGGTCTCATTTTTTTTTTTTTTTTTTTTTAGTGATGACTTTGATTTGGGAATCAGGGTTTTGCTTCCTTCATACTATGAACTTGGGAGTGTTCCATCGTTTTCTATATCTGGAACAGTTTGGTTAGAATAGGTGTCAGGTCTTCTTTGGCTATTTGGTAGACGTCACCAGTGAAACCACTAACTGTTTTGGGGGGATTTTTTTTATTCCCTATTAGACATCTTCTTTTGTTATCATCTTGTTCAAATTTTTTACCTCAGTCAGTGTTAGAAGTAGAGTTCTTCATGGCAGTCTACTATTATCTTTTTTATTTCAATTGATTCCATTAGAATGTCACCCATTTCATTTCTTTTTTGCCATTTATTTTTTATCAAAAGCTTTAACTGTAAATTGGGTGATAGATTATATGGGAGAACGTCAGTTTTGTACTCATCTTAGCATATTTTGTTTCACTGCAATGATTACAATCCCCTGCATGCACCACAGTTAACAATATTTGCCTCTATTCTTTTTTTTTCTTTTTCTTTTTCTTTTTTTTGATGCACACAAAAGCATGCTAGAATATATAATCATGTAAACAACCAAAGGGCAAATTTTGCAAGCCAGTCTCCTGCCAGTCAGGACACAGCCTTTCTCTTTCCTCAGCTGCTCTATCTCTCCATGCCATCACCTCTGCCTCTATCTCTGGTATTGCTGCTTCTCTGGTTAGGGTTCCATGTTCCATTCATGCTTTTCTCTCTTGATGGTCCTAGGATCCTCTGTTCCTGGGATGTAAGATTAACTACTCCCCCCTTTATGTTACACAACTTCTACCTTTACTGTTGTAACAATCACAATTAGCAAGATAACAATTAATCACAATTGAATCAAAAGAAATTTTATCCCCATCTCCTTTCACCAGACCCAACTAGACAAGATGAAAATAATTCAGTGGGGATTCAACCTTCCCCAGCCCACTCTGAAACTAAACTCCCTCCTGAAAATTTGTAAGCCAGCCACTTCATGCCTTTATAGTCCACCCCCACCCCCTATCCCTACCCCATTGTTGGTAGCCATTGTCTAAGTTGCCCATCCCTATCAGCCCTGTGTACTGAGGGGATAGGCTTGATCCTTGATGTGAAAACTCTTTCCTTCTTGGTTGGTATTTTGAGCTACTACATCCATAAGTATAAGTCAAGTTCATCAAATTGTAGCAATTTATACTTGCTTCCTGTATCAAACTTCTTTATCTTCCTTAATCGAGCTCTGATCATCAAGCCTTCCAAGCTAGGTCAAATGAGTACTATCTGCAAGTTTGAGCATTCTTGCATGCCTCCCTCCACTCCATACCAGCTAGACTCTTCACTCTCAGCCCCAGCCCACCATAGCTTGGTCAATATCCATGGGCTCAAGAGTTGCCAAGTCTCCCCCAAACATCAGACCAACCAGCCTTTCCTCTTCTCTCTCTCATCTCAAGGTTGACTGGAGTCTATGGAACATTGTTGAACTTAGCTCATGTCTTCATTACTGTCTTGCCCCCTCTTCCACTCACAAGTAGACCAACGTGCTCACCAGTGAGCTTGCATGCCTACTCATATGTTCCCTTTGAGTTTCAGTCTTGGAAGGGGTTTGTCTGGAAAGGACTTGATTGTTTGCCTTGATGGCTCCCCAGTGAACAACTTGCTTATTCTTGTAGTAGCCAAATAGTCTGCAGTTTTTGTTTTTGGTTTGTTTTTGTGGGTTTTGTTCCTGCTGGTCTTTCTAATAAGTGTCTTCTCTTCCTCAGTCACTCTGAGCTAGTCTGTATGTCCTTTCAAGGAAGGTTCTGGATGGGGCTCAGGATTCCACGTAAGGTCCAAGCACTACCAGGGCTCCTCAAGAAGCCTATTTCACTGGGCAAGTTGTAAACTCCCTTAAGGTATTGCATTCAGTTATAAGCTAAAGATGGGCTTACAAGCTTTCTATAATCATGTTTCCCGACATTCCTTTCTATCCCACTCAACTGTCTATTTTACAATAGTAGACAAAGGAAACCAAAATATGCTGCCCTGTGAGCTCAAATTAATGATTATTTAAGGTATGCAAACCTCACTAGTGTTATTGTTTCCCTCATGTTGTGGTTAAGTACCGAGGAGTCAGTTCTGACTCAGAGTGCCCTATATAGAGTTTCTAAGGAGCAGCTGATGGGTTTGAACCACTGACCTTGTGGTTAGCAGTCAAGTGCTTATCCTACAGCACTACACCAGAACTCCTGTTCCCCTTATAAACCTGTCTATTGTTCAGCTAAAAATTGAGCCACGAGATGAATTCAGTTCCAGACCTGAAGGATAACCAAGGGCCATAATCTCAGAGGTCCACCAGTCTCTATCTTTTATAAATTTGAGTTTTGTTCCATATTTTCTACGTCTCTATCTAGTACCTTCTACCATGATCCCATTCAGAGCAGTTGCCATTGGTGGCCAGGCATCACCTAGTCCTTCTGGTCTCGAGGTCATGGGGACTGGTGATCACATTATCCATTAGTCCATTGGATTAATTGTTTTCATGCGTCTTAGATTCGTCTTTGCTCTGGAATAAGGAGAAGCCAATAAATGCACATTAGATAGCTCGCACAAACTTTTAAGACTCCAGTTGGTATTCACCAAAGTAGAATGTAGAACATTGTCTTTGTGGACCAAGTTATGCCAATTAACCTTGGTGTCCCCAAAGGCTACGGTCCTGTACCCTCAGGACCAGCAACTCATTCCCTTAAGATGTTTGTTTATATCTAAGATGTTTTCATAAATTTGCCCCCTGTATGTGCCACCATATTCACAGATACATTTACAGCAATGATGTACAAATATCCTCTGTCAAACTGATATACAATTATGAGTATATTCTCACTCTCCTTATTAAACCTGTACAGACTACATGTCTATCTATTTATGCATCTAATTGTAGATCATCATTATTGCAGGATTATGCATATAACAGTATTTACCTCTTTTGCCCTTAACGCTTGCTCTCCTCCCAGTGTCTTCCCCTGCCTCCATCATTTTATTTTTTACCCACTTCCCTGTTGTTGTATATTACTTTCACCTTCGCCCAAATAATGTTTATTAATTTATTTCCAAATTTAAAGCAATCTGTTCTATCTTGAAATCGACTTGATTTACTCTCAATTTGGAGGTTCTATAAATACACTCAGGAGCTCTGATAGCATAGTGTTTATGAGACAGGCTGCTAATCACACAGTCAGCCGTTCAAAACTACCAACATTCCTCAAGAGAAAGATGAGGCTTTCTGCTCCCATAAAGATTTACAGTCTCAGAAACCCTATATCGGATCACTATGAGTCAGAAAAAACTTCATGATACATGACCAACACCAACTACACTATTAGCTTTTTTTTTTTTTTTTTTTTACTTTGTAATAATCTTCAGTAAAAAATTATATCTCTGATTCCCTGTTTTCAGTCTTTTAGGTTTCTTTTATTTGGAGTACTTCTATATCTGGGTTGGCTTCTTGGTGGTGTTGTCATATATGCTAATCTCAGGTTGCTGTCTACTATTGTTGGTTCTCTGTCCAAAGAACTCCCTTTAGTAGTTCTTATAAGGTTAATCTAGTTTTTGCAAATTCCTTTCATGTCTGCTTATCTGGAAAGGTCCTAATTTCATGATTGCTTTTAAGGGACAATTCTACTGAGTATATGATTTTTGTTTGATAATTTTTCTGAGTTTTATATGTCATCACATTGCCTTCTTGCTTGTATGTTTTCTGCTGCAAAATTATATCTTAGTTTTATTGGTTCTCCTTTGTAGGTAATTTTTCATTTTCCCAAGCTGCTCAAGATTGTTTCCTAGTCTTTGGCTTTAGATTATAACAAGTCTGATGATTGTCTTTTGGGATCAATCCTGTTTGAGTTTTGTTCTGCTTCTAGAATATCTTCTTGTCTTTCATGATTTTGCGGTTGCTGTTAACTGTCGTCGAGTGGATCTGACTCATAGCAACCCTTTATAGAGTTTCCAAGGAGCAGCTGGTAAGTTTTAACTGCTGAGCTAGAAACTCAAACTGACCTTTCAGGCCAGCATATTATCCACTACATTTAGGGAAGTTTTATTCCAACAACTCTTCAACCATTTTCCCTGAACCTTTTGCTTGTTTCTTCTTGTTCTAGAATTCTGATCACTTATAAATTATTCCTGTTGATGGCATCCCACATAATTCTTAGTCTTTCTCTGGATTATTTTGTTCCTTTTCTTATCACTCCTCTAGCAGATAATCATTGAGAGATTTGTCTTCAAACTCACTAATTCAACCTCCCGTTGATTCAATTCTACTCCTTTGCCCTTTCGATGTTTTCTCTGCTTCTGAAATCTAAATTTCTATGTGTAGATTTTGTATGGTTCCTAATTCTTCATATATTTTGTTAGATTTTCTTGTAGCATTTCCCTGGATTCTTCTAACTTTTTTTGCTCTCCTTCCTTTCATCTGCAGTTTTATGGGCGTTTCTCTAATTCTGTTGAAAGTACCTAAATATCACTCTTTTTAATTTCTTGCCAGGCAGTTCCCATGCAATGTCTTCCTCAAATGCTCTTTGGCTTTGTATTTTGGTCCTTTGCTTGTGGTACTCTGTCTTATTTCTTTGTGTGAACTGAAATTGTCTGTTTTTCAGTTTTATTTGTATTTAATTGATGATCATATGTTGGTGTGTTCTTAGGCACTCACCATCTGTCTCCTGGTGAGTGTGACAGAGATGTGAGTATATGTGCAGTTCACTGTTCATGTGACATAGTTGAAGGTGAGTTTGACTGGTTTGGGCTGCTGTCTCTCTATGATCAGGTGATCAGGTGTATAGAAATGGGTTATAGCTCTCATCCAGTTGGTAGGGTTGCAGAAGGTACAGGTGTTGCTGAACCATATATAGGCACACTTGCTGTCTCCCATCAGTTGGGACAAAAAAAAAAAAAAACAGCAAAAAAGAATATAATAAAGAAAACATAAACAGAGAAAAGAAGAAAAAATAATTTAATAACTAAAAAGAAAAAGGAGAGGAAAATAAAAATAAGAGAAGAGAAAAAAGGAAAAATACAATAAGCAAAACTTGGGGATGAGAAAAGAGGAAGAGAATAGTAAAGAAAAACTGAGAAAAAATATATAAAGAGAAAGAAAGGAAGGGGAGAAGAAAAGAAAAGAAGAAAAGCAGAGAAAAAATGATAAAATAAAAAGGTGAGGGCAGGGGTGGGGTGGGGGGCGGGAGGGAACTGGTGGAACAGGGGCAAGACTCAGAGCAGGGGCAGGGCATCTTATATGGGTCAGCACCCTTTGCCAGCCAAGGAACTTGAGGAAGGACTTTGAAATTTGTAAGACTTGAAACATAACCTAATAAGTAATCAATTTTTTAATAAGTTATGTCTTTTAACAGAATGTATTTCACTATCTGGATATAATTTATTTATATAAATAAACATATATATCAAGAGTCCTGCTGTGGTGCTCTGGACTTCAAAATTGGTTTGAACTACAAGGTCGGTGGTTCAAGCTTCCCAGCCACTCCTCAGAAACCCTATACAGGGTTGCTATGGGTTGGAACAGGCTCGACAGCTCTTACCAATAATGTATGTATATACAATTAAATTAATCTTGTGTGCGTCACAAAGCACCTGTATCTTTGCTGATTTTGGGGGGAGGAGGGAGGACTATCAATTACAGAGAAAAGTATGTCTTAAATATTATCAATTTATCTTTAAAGCTGTCCATTTTGACCTTATATCTGATTGTTGTTGTTTAGCGCCAAGTCAGTTCTGACTCATAACAAATCTGTATAGGGTTTCTGAGGAGCAATTGGTGGATTTGAACCACCAGCCTTGTGTTTAGCAGTCCAGTGCTGATCCTACAACACTTACAAATTCAGAAATGCAGCTACCTACTTAATTGAAATTTCTATCAATATCCTGAAATTCTAGTGAATTATGTTTGACTTTAAGGCTATTTTTATGGTTTGTCTTCACGTGGCAACATCTGCCTGTCACTGAGGACAGCAACATACCAAGGTCGTTAAGTAATAAAATAGACTCACAATCATTTACCAGGTAGACACAGTTTATCACTTGATCACAACCTACTCACAACTGTGAAGGGTGAAAAGCCACATCATTCTGGTCTTTCTCCAGCTTCTCCCTCATCCTCATGCCCTGTGATTTGCCTTTTCTTTCCTTCTTTTAAATAAATTCTCTCTCCGTTACTTAAGTGCCTCTTAGATTAAGTTGTTCAGGCACAGGCTAATCATTGGCCAGCTGGAGACCCAAAATAAACTTCTGAGAGTTTTTAGTAGTTCTCTGATCTCAGCCAAAAACACTACCAAAAAGCCTTTTCACTCCATATAGTTTCAGGCCAATTAAAGACACAGAAATGTTAAAACTACTCCAACTGGTTGGTTGACTGGCTTTCCACCATGTCAATCAAGGGTTATCTTCACCAGCTTCCTAATTCTGTTGAGGTAGGAGGCCAATCAGGCAGAAGGGTCTGGTGGCATGAGGCCAGTGGGCAGAACAAGCCCTCTGCTTGTCCCTGGATTGGGACTGTGTGAGACAGGCTGGTGTGTGTGCTCTTACCCTGCAGGCTAACAGGGTGCTGGAATGAGGAAATAAAGGGGGGTAGGAGGTTGGAGTACTCCTGGTATCTCTTTAACTGGAGCTGGTCTGAATCAAAAGATCCCTGATAGGATAGTGGTTAAAGCACTCTACTGCTAACCAAAGGTCAGTGGTTCAAACCTACCAGCAGCTCTGCAGGAGAGAGATGAAGCAGTCTGCTTCCATAAAGATTGTGGTGGTGGTGTTCAGCGCTGTCAAGTCGGTTCCCACTCAGAGCAATACTGTATAGGGTTTCCAAGGAGCACCTGCTGGGTTTGAACCACCCATCATGAGATTAGTTCCTACAGCACCAACCTTGGAAAACCTATGGGGTAGTTCTACTCTATAGAGTCTCAGAGTGGGAATCAAAGGCAGTGGGGGTTGGTTTTAAACAATGAAAGAAACCTCAGAAACAGCAATGGAATCCTCCCTCAGCTGAATGTATTTAAAATGTTTTACAACTTCCCTTTGCCCTTGCCTCTCCCATTCACCCTGTTACCTCCTTATCTATCCTTTCCAGGACTTAAAAAGTGAGACAAACAAACCTCAGTGGTATAGGATTTCTTTCCCCTTTCCTGTGGGCCAGGAGCACATTTCTTCAGCTGATTCTCTTTGCTTTTTTTTTTTTCCCTCTAGCTTTCTCTCTTTCCGTCTCTCTTCCTCACTGTCTCTGGCTCCCTCTTTCTTTCCCTCTGTTTTTTCTCACCTCCTTTAATCTTTGTCTTTCTAACTCCCTCATTTTCTTCACCCTCCCATGCCCAAGTTATTTTATCTCTGAAATTTTCAGACAGCAAAGTAATTTTATGCCAGGAAAATTAAATGTTTTTATGTTATTTGAACGGCTCTACTCTGCATCTCTTCAAACACACATTTACAAAAGCAAGAAAATGTTTGATTCTGCTTGGTTCGACTTTTTAACCATAGGCAGCAAATATAACTCCTTTTTTTCCCCTGGAGAGCTACTAATGGCTTCATCCAATTACTAACTATCCAAATGCTTTCCTTAAGCAAAAAAAAAAAAAAAGTTAAGGTTTTTCCTAAAAATTACTAGTTTTCAAAAGAAAGGGTGCTTCCTTAATGGGAATAGTATTATGACATCGATTCTCTTAGTTCTTCGTTTCTAGGCAACAACATTGTAGATTTTGTTTGAGGATGAAAAACAAAAAACCTAAAACAGTGAGTGGGTGTATGCTTTTTGGGTTTTTCTCCTCAGTCAATACCTGTGTATTCAGATAGCCTATTCACTGTTTCAACAAAAACTTCATTAAATTAATGCTAAAGAGTACCTTATGGGATGCAGCCTCTTAGAGAATATGTCCTTGTTAGGAGACAAATCAATGAAAACAGTGATTTCATATTGTGGTATGTCCATGATGCTTTTGAGTTATGGTGTTGGATGAGAATATTGAAAGTGCCATGGGCTGCCAAAAGAACCAACAGATCTGTGTTGGAAGAAGTGCAGCCAGAGTGCTCCTTAGGGGCCAAGATGGCCAAACTTTGTCTCTCATACTTTGGACATATTGTCAGGAGTGACCAGTCGCTGGAGAAAGATATCATGTTTGGTAGGGTGGAGGGTCAGAGAAAAAGAGGCAGACCTCCAACAAGATGGATTGGC
Source organism: Chrysochloris asiatica (assembly GCF_000296735.1). NCBI lineage: Eukaryota > Metazoa > Chordata > Mammalia > Afrosoricida > Chrysochloridae > Chrysochloris > Chrysochloris asiatica. Next base: position 6,037,066 of record NW_006408690.1, on the reverse strand, counting down.
CAGGTAGTGGCATCGATGGACTCAAGCATGGCAACAGTAGTGAGGTTGGCCCAGGATCAGGCAACATTTCGGTCTGCTGTGCATAGGGTCGCTATGAGTCAGTGCAGACTTGATGGCACCTAACAACAACAACAATGGGATGGTCAGGAAGGCCTTGTTGCAGAGGGAATAACAAATTATAATACTCAAACGAGAATTAGGATGATTTGCATCTATTTATTTGGATGAGGAATGAATTAGAGGGAAAAAAATAAACATCTTTAAAACTGACAGGAGTAAAAATGATTTTCACCCACCAGTGGAATAGAATTGAGAGTCTAGAAATAACCCCCTACACCTATGGTCAACAGTTGTTGACAAGGTTACAAAGTACACTTAAAAGAAAAGTCTCTTTGTTTCAATGAAAAATTAAAAGGAAGCCTGAGATTTATCTAGGACATCATGAAGAGAAATAATTTATGGATTATCAGAATTCCAGAACAGGAAGAGACAACAAAAAGCATGGGAAAAATTGTCGAAGAGTTGCCAAAAGAAAACTTTTCAATCATGAAGGACAAGAAGATAACCATTCAAGAAGTTGAACAAACATCAAACAGGATGGACCCCAAAAGAAAATTACTAAAACATATCATAACCAAGCATTCCAAAACTAAAGTCAATGGGAAAGTCCTGAGAACAGCTTGGGAAAATGAAAAGTTACCTACAAAGGAGAACCAATAAAACTAAGTTCTGATTTGTCAGTAGAAACCATCTGGGCAAGAAGGTAATGGGATGACAGACATAAAACTCTTGGGGGGAAAGCCCAAAAAGAATTACATACCCAGCAAAGTTGTGCTTCAGATATGACAATGAAATTAGGACATTCTCAGATAAACAGAAATTAAAGGAATTTGCTATAACCAGACCAGCTTTGTAAAAAATCCTAAAGGGTGTTCTTTGGACTGAAAACCAACAACAGTGGACAACAATCTGTGAGTAGCCTACATGATAATACTACCTAGAACTCAATCCTACAAAAAACACACACACACACACACAACAAAATGACAGCAATCAATTCATACTTGTCGATAATTAATACTGAATGTAAATGGATTGAATGCACTTTGTCAAGAGACAAAGTCACAGAATGGATAAATGAATAAGAAAAGAGTATCATTCAATATGCTGCCTACAAGAGACACACTTTACACATGGACAAAAATAGACTAAATATGAAAGGATGGAAAAAATATATCAAACTAATGGCAATCAAAAACTAGCAGAAGCAACAATATTAATCTCTGATAAATTAGACTTTAAGACAAAACCCAGCATAAGGGACAAAGAAGAACATTATAACATTATATCATGATTGAAGGCTCAATTGAACAAGAAGACATAACCATAATAAATATCTATGCTCTCAATGAAAAAGCTTCAAAATACATACGTCAAACTCTAATAGAACTGAAGAAAGCAATAGATAACTCCACAATAAAAGTGTTGTTGTTGTTAAGTGTCATCAGTCGGTTCCAGCCCATAGCAACGCTGTATAGGGTTTCTGAGAAGCAACTGGTGAGCTTGAACTACCGACATTGTGGTTCAAACTGACTTTGCAGTCCAACTCATTAGCCCACAGTGCCACACCAGAATTCCATAATAATAGTAGGAGATGTTAATACACCTCTTTCAAGGAAGGACAAAACAACTAGAAACTCAACAAAGACACAGAAGAACTAAACAACACAAGCAACCAACTTGACCTCATAAACATAGGTTGTTGCTGTTAAGTGCCATCAAGTCGGTTCTGACCCATAGCGACCCTGTATAGGGTTTCCAAGGAGCCACTGGTGAGCTTGAACCGCCAGCCTTGCAGTTCAAATGGCTTTGCAGTTTGACCTATTTACCCAAAGCACCACACCAGGACTCCCATAGACATATAGAGAGCAATATACCAGGAGTCCTGGTATGGCTCTGTGGGTTAAAACACTGGACTGCAAGGTCAGCTTGAACCTCACAGTCAGCAGTTCAAACTTACAAGTCGCTCTCTATGAGTCCACACTAACTTGACGGCACTTAACAACAACAGCACAATATACATTCTTTTCCAGTACACATGGAACATTCTCCAGAACTCATCATATGTCAGGCCACAAAGCAAAACTCAGTAAATTTTAAAATGTCAAAATATTACAAAGCCTCTCCTCAAATCACATTGCTTTAAAATTAGAAATCAACACTAGGAATATCAAGAGGAAAAAATCAAATGCATAGAAATTGAATAACACTCTGCTTAAAGCTACTTTGTTGTTTGTTGTTGTTTAGTGCCGTCGAGTCGGTTCCGACCCATAGCGACCCTGTACAGGGTTTCCGAGGGTGTCAATCTTTACGGGAGCAGAACGCCTCATCTTTCTCCCGTGGAGCGGCTGGTAGTTTCGAACCGCTGACCTTAAGGTTCGCAGCCCGATTCGTAACCACTACGCTACCAGAGCTCCTTCTGAGGAGTCTAGTGACAGAAAAAATAAAAATTGAAATACAAAAATTCACTGAAATATCTGAGAATGAAAACGCAACATACCACAACCTTTGGGACACAGCAAAAGCAGTGCTCAGATGGGAACTTATAGCAATAAATGTACACATCCAAAATGAAGAAAGAACCAAAATCAACACCTTATTGCAACATTTCCAATAATTAGAAAAAGAGGAGCAAAGTAAGCCTATAGCCTACAGAAGAAAAGAAATAATTAAGGTTACTATTATTATTGTTAGGAGCCCTGGTGCGGCACTGTGGGTTAATGTGTCAGACTGCAAAGCCGTTTGAACTGCAAGGTCGGCGGTTCAAGCTCACCAGCTGCTCCTTGGAAACCCTAAACACAGTTGCCATGGGTCAGAATCGACTCAACGGCACTAAACAACCAACAAAAACAAATTATTGTTGAGTGCCATCGTGTTTGTTTTAATCATAGTGACCCAGTATAGGTTTTCCCAGGAGCAGCTGGTGAGTTTGAACCACTGACAATGTGGTTCAAACCAACCTTGTGACACTGCACTTATTCTACAGTGCAACAAGGTTAAAGCAGAAATAAATTAAATATAAATAATCTAGTTAAGAAGTTGACTCTTTGAAAGATCAATAAAATTAACAAACCATTGGCAAATTTAACAAAAGAAAAGGAGAAAATTCAAATAACACAAATAAGAAATGATATTGGTGATATCGCAACAGAACCAATGGGAAAAAAAAAGGGATAATAACACAATACTACAAAAAAATTTTACTCCAGAAAACATGAAAATCTAGAAGAAATGGACAAAGTTTTAGAAATACACTACTTGCTTAAATTAACACAGACTAAAGTAGAAAATTTAAAAAGACCTATAACAGAAGAAGAAATTGATCAAAACATTAAAAGACACTCAACTAAAAAAAAAAGTCCAGACCCAGATTACTTTACTGATGAATTCTACCAACATTCACTGAGGAGCTGACTCCAATTCTACTGAAGCTATTCCAGAATATAGAAAAGGAAGGAAACCTCCTGAATTCATTTTACGAAACAAAACCCTGATATGAAAACCAGGTGACGATACCATTCAAAATAAAAAGTATAGACCAATATCCTCATGAATATAAATGCAAAAATTCTCAACAAAATGCTAGCCAATAGAATCCAACAACATATGAAGAAAAGAAAATATCACGACCAAGTGGGATTCATACTAGGTATGCAAGGGTGGTTTCATTTTAGAAAAACAATCAACACAATTCATCACATAAACAAAACAAGAAAAAAGCTCTTTGATCATATCAACTGATGCAGAAAAACATTTGACAAAATCCAACACCCATTCTTGATAAAACAATCAATAAAATAGGAATAGAGGGAAATTCCTCCACACAGTTAAGGGCATATATGCTAAACCAACAGCTAACAGCACTTTGAATGGATAGAAACTGAAAGTGTTTCCCTTGTCAACAGGAAACAGACTAGCATGCCCTTTATCAACATTCCCATTCCATATTGTGCTGGAATTTTAGCGAGAGGTATAAGACAAGAAAGGGAAATATAAAATATTGAAATTGACAAAGAAGTAAAACTCTATTTATTTGCAGATTATATCATCCTATAGTTAGAAAACTCCAAAACTCAGTGAGAAAATTATTGTAACTCATTAAAAGATTCAGCAAAGTGGAAGGATACAAGATCAACATCCAAAAATCAGATGAATTACTTTACACTAATAAAGAGAGCTCTGAAAGAAATACCATTTACAATAGCCACCAAAAAGGTGAAATTCTTGAGAATTAATCTAGCCAGAGAAACAAAAGACAGATACAGAGAAAATTACAAAATGTTACTATAAAAAAAAACAAAAGAAAGAGACCTTCAAAAATGGAAGAATGTACAATGCTCATGGATAGAAACACTTAACATTGTTAAATGTCAACACTACTCATGACAATCTGTAGATATAGTACAATCCCAATCCAGATTCCAACATCATTCTTTAAAGAGATAAAAAAAAAAAAAATTAATCACTAACTTTATGTGGAAAGGAAAGAGATTCTGGATAAGCAAAGCATTTCTTAAAAAGAGCAAAATAGGAGCCTCTCACTTCCTGATCTCAAAACCTACTACACGGTAGTCAAAATAGCCTGGTACTGATACAATGAAAGGCATGTAGATCAGTGGAATAGAACTGAGAAACCAGAAGAAAACTCATCCACCTATAGTCAGCTGATCTTTGACAAAGGGCCAAAACACATTAAATGGAGAAAAGAAGTTTCTTCAACAAATGGTACTGGCAAACTGGAACTCTATTTACGGAAGAATGAAACAAGACACCTATCTCACACTGTACACAAAAGCAAACTCAACATCGATTAAGGATCTTAATATGAAACCTGTAACTATAAAGGCCATCAATGAATAAACAGGATCAAACTTAGTGGCATGGCATAAATACATGGCATAAATACAATTAGCATAAATGTCAACAAGCAAACAGCAGAAGATAAAGTGGGAAGGGTGGGACCTTCTAAATATGGACCCTTTAGTGCATCAAAAGGTTTCAACAAAAAAGTAAAAAGAGAACACACGGACTCGGGGGAAACTTTTGGTAATGATACATCAGACAAGGGACTATTCCGTAAAAGTTATAGAACATTTAAGACCTCAACAAGAAGAAGACAAATAACCCAGTTTAAGAATGGACAAAGGACATGAACAGACACTTCGCTAAAGAAGATATTCAGGCAGCCAACAAACATATGAAGAAATGGCCCAGATAAATAGCCATTGTTGTTGCTGTTAAGTGCCATCAAGTCAGTTCCAACTCATAGCAACCCTGCATAGGGGTTCCAAGGAGTGGCTGGTGAGTCTGAACCACAAACCTTGAGGTTCACACCAACTTCACAGTCCAGTCCTTATCCTACAGCAGCATGAAGAGATGCAAATCAAAACAACAATGAGGAACAAACAAGATGGCGGATCGGGTGGAAGTGCAGTAAAGAGTTCCAACAACAACAACACAGAATACCCAACCAAGCAGGCTCAGGGGATGGTCCCAAAACTCTGAACCACATATAAAGGAATATTTAGAAGGTTGGAAGGCTTACAGCTGGGGGAATTTGTGGAAGAAGCAAGAAACCCATTGCTTTCCAGTCCGGGATGCTCAGCTGCTCCAGGAGCCGCCATCTTGGGTGAGACCAAGCCGGGAAGGATTGGAACAGCCACAGACGCCTGGCAAAACCGTGGAGATAAAGGTGTGGAGATTCTTTTCTCTTGGTAGCTGTTCATTGGTCCCTTGCTGTCTGTGCAACTCCATTCTGGTGACTATAGGGGTGCCTGAGCTAGTAGGCACCCCAGCCCCACCCTTGGAGGGTTCTACTACGCATGTGCACAGGTCTCCTTGAAATTTAAAGAGACAGTTTCCAATTAAAACCAAATGGTCACAGCCGGCCCTGAACTGTTTACAACCAGAAAAAAAGGCCTGAACGGGGACTGTGGAGTGGAACAAGCAGACAAAAAGGGAAATAAGCCAAAAATTAAATCCTAAGTTACATCAAAACAACCAACAGTGGCATCTTGAAATTTCTCAAGAAGAAGAGTGAAAAGAGAAGCCCATTTCCTGATCACATCTACCTGGAGGCAATTAGAAAGCATAAAAAATACCAAAATACATACCCATCTAAGTATCAAGGCAACAGATAACCCCCGAATATGCCCAAAAAACAGAAGCAGACAACCATATCTGCACATGTCCAGAAACGAGATAAAATGACTGAGGCAAATGAGCTGGAAGTAGACCTATACTCCATACTAGAAGATGGGCAGGCTTTGGAAATGCCAGAGAAAGAATTCAGAAAAATGATTATAAAATGTATCAAAACACTATACAATGGAGTTGAGAAAAATAAGGAAGAAGTCAGGAAAGTGCTACAGGAACAATCAAATAAGATAGATACAGCATTGGAAACAATTCAAAACCTACAGAAAGAGGTCCAAACGATTAATAATAGAATATCAGAAATGAACAATACACTGGAAGGGCAAAGGAGTAGAATTGAAGGGATAGAAGCCAGAACTAGTGAGCTAGAAGATAAATCTCTCAACACTACTAAGATAGAAGAACAAACACACAAAAAAAGGATTAAAAAATTCTGAAGAAAGCAAGCAAATCAGAGTAAGCTCAGATTTCTCAACAGAAACCATGCAGGCAAGAAGGCAATGGGGATCCATATATAAAACTCTAAAAGAAAAAAACTGCCACCCAAGAATCCTCTATTCAGCAAAGCTGTCAATCAAATAGGATGGTGTAATCAAAGCATTCCAGAATAAGCAGAAGTTAAGGGATTTTGCCAAAGCCAACCCTGCTCTGAAAAACATCCTAAAGGAAGTGCTGTGGACTGAGAACCAACAAGGACAGACAACGACTACAGAATGACATACATGGCAGCATCAACCTGAACTCAGTCGACAAATGGAAGAATCAAGAACAGAATAAGATTATAAGAACAGAGGATCTGAGAGGTCAGTCTATGATTAAAACAATTACAATGTGAAAAAAGGTAAACATAGAGGAACAGAGATCCAGGTCAGGTAGATTACTGGATAAAATAGATTGTCTTAATTGGAGGGAAGAACCAATGGAATATAAGGTAACCACAATGGGGCTGGGGTGGTGGGTTTACTTTGGGTGTTGGGGAGGACAATATAAGAAGAGGGGAGGAGGTGGAAAAAGAAGATAGATAAGGGAACACTGAGACAGGTTTGCATGGCCTAGTGGGACAGAGGTAAATAGTGATGCACACTCAACCTTGGAACAACAGGGCTCTGGGATAGAGGGATCTAGGTATAGCTTGAAGAGGGTAAATAATACTAAAATCCTTGACTGCCTTTTGAATATTAGTTTCCCTAGCCTACTATTGTAAAATAGATACTTAAATGGGATAGAAAGGAATGTTGGGAAACATGATTAGCGAAAACTTGTAAGCCCGCCTTAAGCCTATAACTGATTGGAATACCTAAAAGGGGTTCTACAACTTGCCCAGTGAAATAGGCCTCATGTAAAGCCTTTACAAGGTATAGGACTTTAGGTGGAATCCTGTGTCCCATCCACAACCTTGTGAGGTAAGACATTCCCACTAGAAAGGACAAGCAGACTGGAACAGCTACAGTGAGAGAAGATACATATTCATGATGAACCTGACCTATACTCAGAGTGGTAGTTACTCTAAATACCAACAGAGAGGGAAAGAGTCTTCAAATCAAGTATCAATACTATCCACTCTGTACACAGGGTAGATAGGAACGGGCAACTGAGACACTGACTACCTAAAATGAGGGGGCAATAGCATGAAGTGACTGGCTTACAAGGTTTCAAGAGGGAGTTTAGTTTAAGAGTATGGGGGGGGGTGGGGGGAGAAGAAAGAGTCCCCACTGAATAGCTGTCATCTTGTCTAGATGGGTCTGGTGAAAAGAGATGGGGATAAGATTCGTAAGATTCAATAGTGAAAAACTGTTATCATGACTAATCGCGACTGTCACAATTGTAAAGGTAGAAGTTTTGTCACAATAAAAGGGGAGTGGTTAATCTTA